>NC_081571.1:3315981-3415358 GCF_022355385.1 Mustela nigripes
TGTGTGTGTGTGTGTGTGTGTGTGTGTGTGTGTGTGTGTGTGTGTGTGTTGAGAAGGAAAGACAGTAGAAATAGAAAGATAGAATAGAGCGCTGTCCTTGAGGTTGTGGGAAGAGATGGTTACAGAGCATGAGTGATGGATGGCACAGGCTCTGGGAAGAAGGGCTATTTTATCCACTGAGAACCAAAGAAAATGATGAAAGACAAGTTTATGTATAAATTCAAGTTTATGTATAAATTCATTTTCATGGAGTAAAGAAAGAGTCCTTGCTTGGTACACTACATTTGTTCCTGTTAATTAGGGGCAAGTTCATCCATTGAAAACATAGAAGAGGTGGGCTTGAGGCTAGGTAGAGCACTTTAAATAGATTTTGGGAGGGGTGGAATTGGGAAATACCTAATATTTGTTGAGTGTTTACTGCATTCTACTTATAACTTTAATCATTGTAAATATATTCATTTTTTGATTTTTACAATAACTCTTTAAGACAGATACAATAATCATCTTTATTTTAGAGATGGGGTAACTAAGGCACAGGGAATTTTTTAAAAAATGCTTTGACAATTATCTTGTTAGAGAAGGGATTAAACTCAATATTTTGACTCCATAGGCCATCTTTTAATGTACGAGTGTATACAAAGAGCACTAATATTCATTTATTCATTTAGTAAATATTAACCAAGTGCTTTCTATGTACAAATATTTTTAGTCTTATCAGATGCATTGATACACAAACAGTCAAGATGTTTATGTTCATAATTAATGATGGGAAACTGGCAAGAAACAAAAGAGGAAAATTGTAGTTTATAGTAGATGAAAAGTAGTGTAAAGTAAAGGGAAACATGGAACAGATTGAGGCGTTAAATAGGTAGGTTATGAATATAGGTAGGGGTAGAACTTTGAGATGATACCGTTTGAGCAAAAACTTGGAAGAGGGAAGGAATTAGCCATGTAGATAGTGGAGAGAACATTCCAGTGCCCAAGGCATGACTGTGGTTGACATACTCAAGGAAAAAGGAGGATAGTATGGAAGATGTTTCTTAAGCAAGGTGGGGATGGGGAGTAGTAGGAGGTGAGGTCAAAGAAGATGCAATGGGGAAGTGTAGATCATGCAGGAGCTTTGGTTTTTTACTCTGTGTAAAATGGGGGAGCATTGCAGGTTTTGAACAGGAAAGTGACATATGAACATTCTTAGGTGCTAAAAAGATGACTCTGGCTGATGTCTTGTGAATAGATGGAGGGTGCATGAAGAAGCAGGGAGACCAGAAGGGAGAGGGCTGTCATGAAGGTGATTGGAGATAGTAGCTGGGACCAAAATAGTGGTATTAGAAATAGTGAGTAGTGGTTGGATTCTGAATAAATTTAAGGGGTGGAACAAAGAGAATTTCCTGATTCACTGCTGGTGGAATGTAGAAAATGAGAGAATAGAAAGATAACTCTTGAGGGGTTTTGGCTTACATAATTATAAATGGAGTTGGCATAACTGAAATGGAGAGGAGCCAGTGTAGGTTTAGGGGACAATCAGATGTGACAATCTTTCCAATTGTGTAAGTTTTCTTCCTCAGCATTCAGCATGCCTTATAGATAAAAGAGTGGAATGGGAGAGTTTGACATATCAGATATTGGGGATTTACAAAGTAAGCTCAAAGGAAGGACTAGGGGTATGAGATTTTGGAGTAAAATAAGACTCAAGAAATGTGGAAGTAATAAAAGTGATGGAAGTAATGGACTATAGATTTTAATTTTCAAAGAAAGTAAATTAAATCTCAAAAAAGATAGTAGTGTTACCAGATGCACAGGGTCCAGTGTGGGGGTTTTCACAGAGTATCTGTGTACTCACATGGGGTTGTGGAGGGAGTTGTTAAGCATGATGAAAAACTAGAAAAGTTGCAAAATGTCTGGATCATGGGACCTAGGCTTTGAAGTGACTGAAAGTTAGAAATCTTGAGAATAAGGAAGTGAATAAGTTGGAATAACAGGTTGTGGGAGTAAAAGCAAAGTATTAAGTTTGAGATTCCAGAATGGGTTGAGTTCTAAGTAATGGCCAACTCTAGGGTATAGCCATTGGAAGGGCTGCTGAAGTGAAGTAGAGGCAGACAGATGGAACTACAGTCAGAAGAGGATGTAAGATGGATTGATCACTTAGTTTTTTGCTTTATTGAGATGTAATTGATATATGATAAAATGCAAATATTAAAGTGTGAAATTGGACAACTTTTAACCTTGTATATACCCATGGAACCATCACCACAATCAAGACAATGAACATATTCATTGCCCTCAAAAGTTTCTCCATGCCTCTTTGCCATCCCTCACTCCTTCCCACTCCACTCTGCCCACCCCATTCCCAAGCAAGAACTGACCTGCTTCTGTCACTACAGATTAATTCGTATGTTCTAGACTTTTACATATAATGGAATCATACTACATTTATTCTTTTTTCTTTTTTTTAAAGATTTAGTTATTTATTGGGTGGGAGGTAAGAGGAAGAGGCAGAAAGAGAATCCTTAAGCAGACTCCCTGGTGAGTGAAGAGCCTGATACAGGGTTCTATCCCATGATCCTGAGATCATGACCTGAGCTGAAATCAAGAGTCAGACACTCAATCAACTTGAGCCACTCAGGCTCCCCACAATGTCGTTATTTGGTTTTGTTGTCATGATTTGGTTTCCTTCACTCAGAATAACTACTGTAAAAGTTATTCTTGTTGTTGCAAAGGTCAATAGTTAATTCCTTTTATTTTTGTGTAGTATTCCAGTGTATGGCCACACTTCAATATTTTATCAGATGAATAACAGGTTTATATCTTTTGAAGGACATGAGCAGTGTTCCAGTTTTTGATTATTGCAAATAGAGATGCTATAAATATCTACATATAAGTCTTTGAACATAGGCTTTCATTTCTCTTGGACAAATACCAAGGAGTTAAACTGCTAAGTCACATGGTAGGTGCATGTTTCATTTATTAAAAAACTACCTAATTGACTTTGAGATTCACAGTGGATTGGATCATTTTACCTTCTCACCAGCAGTGTATGAGAGTTCCAGTTGCTCTACCTCCTCACTAGCACTTGGTATGGATAATCTTTAATTTGATCAGTTCCTGTTGGTGTCCAATGACATCTCTTGTTTTACACTACCATTTCCCGGGAGCCTAATGAGGTGAGAATATACCTTTTTACTATCCATTTATCTTTTCTGAGAAGTGGCCAAATATTTTTTGCCATTTTTTGTTGGGTTGTTTATTTTCTTCTTAAGTATAAGAGTTTTAGAAATGTTCTTTATACAAGTCCTTTGTCAGAAATATATTTGTAAACATTTCACCCAGTTTGCAGTTTCTTTCTTCATATTCTTTTTTTTATTGTATTTTTTCATTTTCATGTATTTTTAAGTTAACTTTTTTAAAAATTTCTTTTCAGTATAACAGTATTCATTGTTTTTGCAACACACCCAGTGCTCCATGCAATATGTGCCCTCCCTAATACCCACCACCTTGTTCCCCAACCTCTCACCCCCTGCCCCTTCAAGACCCTCAGATTGTTTTTCAGAGGCCATAGTCTCTCATGGTTCACCTCCCCTTCCAATTTCCCTCAACTCCCTTCTCCTCTCCATCTCCCCATGTCCTCCATGTTATTTGTTATGCTCCACAAATAAGTGAAGCCATATGATAATTGACTCTCTCTGCTTGACTTATTTCACTCAGCATAATCTCTTTCAGTCCCGTCCATTTTGCTACAAAAGTTGGGTATTCATCCTTTCTGATAGAGGCATAATACTCCATAGTGCATATGGACCACATCTTCCTTATCCATTCGTCCGTTGAAGGGCATCTTGGTTCTTTCCACAGTTTGGCGACTGTGGCCATTGCTGCTTATAAACATTGGTGGTACAGATGGCCCTTCTTTTTACTACATCTGTATCTTTGGGGTAAATACCCAGTAATGCAATTGCAGGGTCATAGGGAAGCTCTATTTTTAATTTCTTGAGGAATCTCCACACTGCTCTTCAAAGTGGTGCAAAATGCACCAATTTGCATTCCCACCAACAGTGTAAGAGGGTTCCCCTTTCTCCACATCCTCTCCAACACACGTTGTTTCCTGTCTTGCTAATTTTGGCCATTCTGACTGGTGTAAGGTGGTATCTCAATATGGTTTTAATTTGAATCTCCCTGCTGGCTAGTGATGATGAACATTTTTTCACGTGTCTGATAGCCATTTGTATATCTTCATTGGAGAAGTGCCTGTTCATATCTTCTTCCCATTTTTTGATATGATTATCTGTTTTGTGTGTGTTGAGTTTGAGGAGTTCTTTATAGATTCCAGATATCAACCTTTTGTCTGTACTGTCACTTGCAAATATCTTCTCCCATTCCGTGGGTTGCCTCTTTGTTTTGTTGACTGTTTCCTTTGCTGTGCAGAAGCTTTTGATTTTGATGAAGTCCCAAAAGTTCCTTTTAGCTTTTGTTTCCTTTGCCTTTGGAGTCATATCTTGAAAGAAGTTGCTGTGGCTGATATTGAAGAGGTTGCTGCCTATGTTCTCCTCTAGGATTCTGAATGATTCCTGTCTCATGCTGAGGTATTTTATCCATTTTGAGTTGATCTTTGTGTACGGTGTAAGAGAATGGTTGAGTTTCATTCTTCTACATACAGCTGTCCAGTTTTCCCAGCACCGTTTATTGAAGAGACTTTTTTTTTCCACTGTATATTTTTTCCTGCTGTGTCGAAGATTATTTGACCATAGAGTTGAGGGTCCATATCTGGGCCCTCACTCTGTTCCACTGGTCTATGTGTCTGTTTTTATGCCAGTACCATGCTGTCTTGGTGATCACAGCTTTGTAGTAAAGCTTGAAATCAGGTAACGTGATGCCCCCAGTTTTATTTTTGTTTTTCAATATTTCCTTAGCGATTCCGGGTCTCTTCTGACTCCATACAAATTACAGGATTATTTGCTCCAGCTCTTTGAAAAATACCGGTGGAATTTTGATTGGAATGGCATTAAAAGTATAGATTTCTCTAGGCAGTATAGACATTTTAACAATGTTTATTCTTCAGATCCAAGAACATGGAATGGTCTTCCATATTTTTGTGTCTTCTTCAATTTCTTTCATGAGTGTTCTGTAGTTCCTCGAGTACAGATCCTTAACATCTTTGGTTAGGTTTATTCCCAGGTATCTTATGGTTCTTGGTGCTATAGTAAATGGAACCAATTCTCTAATTTCCCTTTCTGTATTTTCATTGTTAGTGTATAAGAAAGCCACTGATTTCTGTACATTGACTTTGTATCCTGCCACATTAATGAATTGCTGTATGAGTTCTAGTAGTTTGGGGGTGGAGTCTTTTGGGCTTTCCATATAAAGAATCATGTCATCTGTGAAGAGAGAGAGTTTGACTTCTTTGTTGCCAATTTGGGTACCTTTTATTTCTCTTTGTTGTCTGATGGCTGTTGCTAGGACTTCTAATACTATGTTGAACAAGGGTGGTGAGAGTGGGCATCCTTGTCATGCTCCTGATCTCAGTGGGAAGGCTGCAAGCCTTTTCCCATTGAGGATGATATTTGCTGTGGGTCTTTCGTAAATAGATTTGATGAAGTTCAGGAATGTTCCCTCTATCCCTATACTTTGAAGCATTTTAATCAGGAACGGATGCTGGATTTTGTCAAATGCTTCTTCTGCATCAATTGAGAGGACCATGTGGTTCTTCTCTCTTCTCTTATTGATTTGTTCTATCACATTGATTGATTTGCGAATGTTGAACCATCCTTGTAACCCAGGGGTGAATCCCACCTGGTCATGGTAGATAATCTTTTTAATGTGCTGTTGGATCCTGTTTGCTAGGACCTTGTTGAAAATATTAGCATCCATATTCATCAGTGATATTGGTCTGAAATTCTCCTTTTGGTAGGGTATTTGCCTGATTTTGGGATCAGGGTAATGCTGACGTCATAAAAAGAATCTGGAACTTTTCCTTCTGCTTCAATTTTTTGAAACAGCTTCAGGAGAATAGGTGTTATTTCTTCCTTGAAAGTTTGGTTGAATTCCCCAGGGAATCCGTCAGGTGCTGGGCTCTTGTTTTTTGGGAGGTTTTTGATCACTGCTTCAATCTCATTACTAGATATTGGTCTATTCAGGTTGTCGATTTCTTCCTGGTTCAATTTTGGGAGTTTATAGTTTTCCAGGAATGCATCCATTCCATCTAGGTTGCTTAGCTTATTGGCATATAACTGTTGATAATAACTTCTGATGATTGTTTCTACTTTCTTGGTGTTAGTTGTGATCTCTCCCTTTTCATTCATAATTTTATGAATTTGGGCTTTCTCTCTTTTCTTTTGGATTAGTGTGGCCAATGGTTTATTGATCTTATTGATTCTTTCAAAAACCAGCTCCTAGTTTCATTGATATGTTCTACTGTATCTCTGGTTTCTACCTCATTGATCTCTGCTCTAATCTTGATTATTTCCCTTTTTATGTGTGGAGTTGGTTTGATTTGTTGTTGGTTCTCCAGTTCTTTAACGTGTAGAGACAGCTGGTGTATTCTGGATTTTTCACTTTTTAAGGGAGGCTTGGATGGCTATGTATTTCCTCCTTAGGACTGCCTTTGCTGTATCCCATAGGTTTTGGACCAGAGTGTCTTCATTCTCATTGGTTTCCATGAATTGTTTAAGATCTTCTTTGATCTCCTGGTTGATCCAAGCATTCTTAAACAAGGTGGTCTTTAGCTTCCAGGTGTTTGAGTTCTTTCAGAACTTTTCCTTGTTGTTGAGCTCCAGTTTCAAAGCATTGTGATCTGAGAATATGCAGGGAATAATGTCAGTCTTTTGGTATCAGTTGAGTCCTGATTTGTGTCCCAGTAAGTGGTCTATTCTTGAGAAGGTTCCATGTGCACTTGAGAAGAATGACTATTCTGTTGTTTTAGGGTGGAATGTTCTGTATATATCTATGAGGTCCATCTGGTCCAATATGTCATTCAATGCTCTTGTTTCTTTATTGATTTTCTGCTTCAATGATCTGTCTACTCCTGAGAGAGGCATGTTAAGATCTCCTACTATTAATGTATTCATATCAATATGACTCTTTATTTTGATTAATAGTTTTCTTATGTAATTGGCTGCTCCCATATTGGGGGCATAGATATTTATAATTGTTAGATCATCTTGGTGGATAGTTCCTTTAAGAATTATGTAGTGTCTTTTTCTATCTCTGACTACAGTCTTTAGTTTAAAATCTAATTTATCTGATATGAGAATTGCTACGCCAGCCTTCTTTTGAGACCTATTGGCATCTCCATCCCTTCACCTTCACTCTGGGTGTATCTTTAGGTTCAAAATGGGGCTCTTGTAGACAACATATGGATGGGTCCTGTCGTTTTATCCAATCTGCAACCCTGTGTCATTTGATGGGCATATTTAGGCCATTCACATTGAGAGTGATTATTGATAGATACGTTTTTATTGACATCGTATTGCCTTTGAGGTCTTTCTTTCTGTAGAGTGTCTCTATATTTCTGTTCATTGATATTTTTAGGATTTTTTCTCTTTTATAGAACCCCCCTTAATATTTCCTGCAGTGTTGGCTTGGTGGTCGCATAGTCTTTTAAGCCTTACCAGTCTTGGAAACTCTTTATCTCTCTATCCATTTTGAATGTCAGTCTTGCTGGATAAAGTATTCTTGGCTGCATGTTCTTCTCATTTAGTGCCCTGAATATATCTTGCCAGCCCTTTCTGGCTTGCCAGGTTTCTGTGGACAGGTCTGATGTTATTTTGATGGGCTTTCCTCTGTACGTAAGGAGCTTCTTTGTCCTGGCTGCTTTCAAGAGGGTCTGCCTATAATTATAATTCTTCATTCTTACTATTATGTGTCTCGAGGACTTTCTAGAATCTATAATCTTGGGTGAAACTGTTCTGCCTCTAGTACATTAACGCTGGTTCCATTCGTGAGACTGGGAAAATTTTCATGGACAACTTGTTCCACTGTATCTTCTAGACTTCATTCTTTCCCCTCCCCTTCAGGGATTCCAATAATTCTGACCTTGGAACGTTTCATGGCATCATTTATTTCTGATTCTGTTTTCGTGGTTTCTAAGCTGTTTGTTCCAGGCTTCCTCCTGATCCTTTCTCTCTATCTCTTTGTCCTCCAGATCACCAATTCTATCTTCTGTCTCAGTTACCCTAGCTTTTAGTGAATTTAGATTAGATTGGAACTCATTGAGCGCAATTTGAACATCATCTCTGGTGGCTTTCAGTTCTGCCCTAACATTGTGAACATCATCCCTGGTGGCTTTCAATTCTGCCCTAATCAATTCCATTTGGTCATCCATGGTTTTCTCCAACCTAGCTATTGCCTGGATAATTGTTAGCTTGAATTCTCTTTCCGACATATTGTCTATGTCAATAGCCATTAGCTCTGTTGCAGAAGGCCCATCCTCTATATTTTTCTTCTGTTGGGCATTCCTCCTCCTAGTCATTTTGGTGAGGGATGACTGAACAGATGTAGCTGGATGTATTGACTGTGGTTCAGTCATGGTGAACCCTGGAATGCTTCTGAGCAATCAGGATTCTCCACCCAAATGAGAGAAAAAAGAAAAGAAAAAGAAAAAAGAGAGAGAGAGAGAGAGACAGGAGAAAAAGGGAAGATAAAAGAGAAGGCTCAGCTCAAATAGGTCCCAAGGTAAGATTTATGAAGTATAAAACAAAACCAGATAAACAAAAAGACTGACAAAATTATATGACAAGAGAAAAAAAAAACATATATATATATATGCAAAAAAAGGAAGAACCTCATCAAAAAGAACCCCAAGTATAAGTATACAAACACAAGTACACAGAAACACTGGAAGAAGAAAAAGATAGGAGAGTGGTTATAAATTCTCAGTGTGGGTGAGGAAGATTATTTTGATTCTTCCTGGATGTATCTTGATATCTTTGTTAAAGGACTCAACTTTCCTAAGATAAAGGGGGATTAAAAATTGGTTTAGCTATAGGGGTAGCATTGATTGGGGAAAGGGGGTTAACTTGAAGTTTAACTCTCTATGGATATTAGAAAATAAAAATAAAAAAATAATAAACTAGACTAAACTAAACTAAAATTTTAGAAAAATTAAAAAATAGAAAAGCAAAAGAAAAACATGGGTGTGGTTATGATTTTTAAATGTTGAAACATTTCCATACCTGGAAAAAAAACCCCAGGTGGTCATGGTGTATAATTATACAGAAAAAGTCCTCAGCCTTTTCTGTCCTAAGTAGGGAGAAACCCTGCTCTTCCCCACTGTATTTCTCTACCTGTGAGTCTCCTGTGTTGCTCATATGGGACGTTTCACTTCTGATGCCCTGGTCACCCAATGTGTGGAGGTTTCCCCTCACAATAAGCCATTCTCTGTGACACAACCTGGGTGTCCTACAATTCAACTCAATTCTGACACTATCTGCCTGGAGACAGCATCAGACTCCCCAGGTTGGGGGCAGGATCCCATAAAACTGCCCAATGTCTCTTTCAGATGCTGATTGCAAGCCCAGGTTATTACCTAGTGAAAAGATTCCCATCTACAAGGTAACCAGAGGAGATGACATGGAGAAGGTCATGCATATACCCTCAGAAGAACAGAAACTTAAGTGAGAGACTGATTTTTGGTAAATGCCTGAATTATAGACCAAGACTTATCTCCTGACCAATGAACATCTGCCAAGAATTTCTTGCCCTTCTCTAGCTGAAGAGCATACTGCTTGGAATCGGGCTGGATTTCCCCCTCTCTGCTCTCTGTGTCAGTAAATATAGCCCATTCTCAACCCTAGAAAGATGTGCGTACAGCATATGGCAGCATGCATTTTCTCAAATCGCAATTTCACTGCTATTCCTGAATAAAGTCCATTTTTGGTCATTTGATTTTGCCTCAATCGGCTATCTTTTGGAGGTTCCTATGATCCCCTGCCTTGAACTTCAGATACCAGTCACAAAACCTGGTTGTTAGCTGCACTTGTGACCCATTGGCTATAAATCAGAAGCTCCCATCACCCCCTCCTCAGGTTTGGTAAATTTGCTAGAGCAGATTGCAGAACTCGAAGAAACATTTTACATACTAGATTACCTTTTTACCTTTTTTTTTTTTTTTTGTAGATTACCTCTTTTTATAAAAAGATATAACTCAGGAACAACCAGATGGAAGAGCTGTCCAGGACAAGGTGTGGGGAAAAGGTGTGAATGTTCCATGCCCTCTCCAGGCATACCACCCTCCCAGAACATCCACATGGCCACAGATCTGGGGGCTCTCCCAAGCTTGAGCTTGGGATTTTTATGGAAGCTTTATTATATAGTCTTGATGGATTGAATCATTGACCATTGGTGATTTACTCAACCCCCAGGCCCTCTTCCCTTCCTGGACGTTGAGGAATGGGAATGAAAGTTCCAACCCTCTAATCACATGGTTGGTTCTCCTGGCAACCCATCTCCATCCTCAGGTGGTGGAGAAAAGTCACCGCAAAGTTAAGAGACACTTTTCTGACATCAACACTTAGAAAATTCCAAGGACTTGGGAGTTGTGCATGAGGAATGATGGATGAAGACCAAATACATGTGAGAAATATATTTTAATAATCTGAAAGACCAAATACATATTTCTGTAACAAAGCATAATATTGCAGTAATTCTTTTTCTGTCTCTACAAATGAATATAGTCACATGTCACTTCTAATGTAAAGCCCTGCCTGAACCCCTAGGGAGTTTATTGCTTTCTACTTTGGAACTCGCACAAAACTTGGCTTCTACCTTTTATAGTACTTAACATAATATGTTGTTTTTACACATTCTAAGTTCTGAAACAATACTCTGAGCAGCTGAGAAAAGAACTTTTTTTTTGAAAAACTCCCCTTGTACCTGTAGCCCTCAGAGTGTTCCTATTTAACAATAATTATCCTTATTATTCTCCCCTTTTCTAGTACTTAATGCTCTGCCAGACACATGTGAGTACTCAAAAATTTGTTGAAAGCAAAAAAGAAAAAAAAAATTATGTTCCAGACATAAAACATGTTCCAAAGCCAGTCAGTAAAATGCTGAAGTATTTTAATGATATAAAGCTAATGCTGATGGTGACATATCGAAAAGAATCCCATTTATTTTCTGTGACATCTTAAATGAATAATCTGGCTGACTTTATCAGCAAGGCAGCTACAGATTTCTGACCTTTGAACCCCTGTGGGCTGTGAAGGGCAGAGAAGGTGGCACTGGGACTTTATCACTAGTCTGGGCTGCCTGCGATATGCACTGGTTGTGTATATGGCTCTGTAAATGTGCTGATATTGCACCAGACATTCAGGTTGCTTCAGTGACCCTGGCTTGGCTCTGAGGTCAGACTCTCTTATCCCATTTTCAGTCTGTCTTCTTCTATCTTGGGGTGGAGGAGAAAACAGGAGAAGACATTTTTTGTAATTGCTATTGATTGGAGAGTCTTAAAATAAATAGCACCATCTCAAACCTGTGGAATGGATCAAGGGGTAATGGACAAACTTCTTTTTGGAAGTTTCTGTGAAGTCCCAACAGAAGGAAAGGGTAATTTTAGGACTCTTTTATCCTCTTTTAGTGTGAGTCAGACATTTGGGAGACCCTCAATATTTCAACTCTCAAATAAAAATGCCCATTGTAAAATGTTTATCCCAACCAAGGATAGTGGCCATGTTTCTAGAGCATTCTTCTCTGTATGTGAGAACCTTTGAGATCTTGTTGCTTTCACGAAAAAGGCTTTACAGCAGCCATGAAAGAATCCTATGAAAACCCTTACAAAGTCAAGTACAAAACACACCTGGGATATCAGTAATACTTATCAGCTATTTTAGTGAGAACTTTCTCTCCAGCATAGTGAAAATAATTTCAGTGAATTGCCTGAGCAGAGTTATTTTTGTTTTAAGAAACTGCGACCCTGGCCTGAAGGAGCTAGACTCTTCCTTCTTGAAAAAGTACCATTATCATTTTTCCTACTCTTATTTGAGTAAATCCATTTTCTAATCCTATTTATTGTTTTTCTCACCTTAAAACTTCAGATATATGTAATTACTTTCGAAGATAACACAGTGGTATAAGAAATTATTTTGCAAGTATTTTCACTTATAATTATTTCAATATTCCCATGAGGTAAAGATTAGGGAATTAAAGTATAATGAGATACTTTTTTTAAAAGATTTTATTTATTTATTTAAGAGAGAGAGAGAAAGTGAGAGAGAGAGAATGAGCAGTGTAGGGAGGCAGAGGGAGAAGGAGAAGCAGACTCCCCGATGAACAGGGAGCCCAGCTAGGGGCTGGATCCCAGGACCCTGGGATCATGACCTGAGCCAAAGGCAGACACTTAGTCGACTGAGCCACCCAGGTGCCCCTGTAATGAGACAGTTTTCAAGGTCATACATTTGTTAGGGCTACAGTGAAAGGCAGAGCCTCAGTTTCCTGACCCTAAACCAGAATTGCTCCAAGAGACCACAGAGAATTGAACACGATGCATGCTACGGACTTTCCATCTATTAACTTGTAGTTGGGAGGTGTTATCATTATGTCAGTTTTATATATTGAGGGGATCAAGGCTTAGAGGGATAAGGCTATGTTCTCCAGATGATAGAGTCATGAACTGTTGACCAAGTTTATGGCCGAACATGACTGAGCCCAACTTTGAGCTGTGTTAGAGCAGCTACGCAGCTTGGCCAGAGCAGGTTTTCTCTGAGCTCTGTCACGGTGTTTGGCTGTTCAGGTAACGCCCGGTGCAAGAGTGCCTGACTTTTGGGATCAGCCCAGGCTTTACTGGCTGCACTTCCGCAGCCGTGCACTGTGGCAAGAGGCAGCGCCATCAGGGAGGAAATATCTTAAATTGGGATGTCCAATGGGGATACTTATTTTCTACTTGGTTTGTTGGAGGGGTGCCTTTTCTTCTGTGCTTAATGATGCTGTATGTGATGGCTTCCAGGCTCACTCACATACATTAATACCTTAAGGTCATTGTTCTTGCTGTCTTAGCCAACCCACCTGTAGAATGGGCCTGGGACACAGCCAGGGCTTAGGAGGAAGGAATTCCAAAGTTAGTTTATAACTTCTTCATACTTCATGGGGGCGGGGTGGAGACAAAAGCTATATTCATTGTAGATAGTGTTATCTCTTTACCGCAGTCATAGAACTCAATATCTAGGCTTGAGATGGTGCAGTCTTATAAAGAAACTTCAGAGCTCATTGAAAATGTTATCAGTTACCAACTCACCACTGATAAAAAAAGGCTATAATATTTACTAAGCAGTTAAAGTATCAGGCTACCAACTGTGAACTTTCCTAATACTGATATTTGATGTTTCTGGTGAAATTCTGTGCTTGAGATGATACCTGGAAAGTCCATAAAACTTCAAAGATCTATAAACAAGTCAACTTAACTACCTCAAATATCCTAACATGCCACTGGTACTTCAACTTTTCCACGTGTTTACTGAGAAGTAAAACTCAAACCACACTCAGGGGTTGGAAGCCATGTGGGTATGTGAGTTGGGGAATTCTGGGCTTCAAACGGGGATGTGGAATCCTTGGGTCCCTGGTTTACCCAGAGGGGGTTAACCTGGTAAGTTTGTACTTCTTTTCAGTCAGGGTAATATAAATATAAATGGAGGAGTTTTTTCGGTCAGGAACTTGACAAGTGCCATTTAAACAGAGTATAATGATGGGTCTGACTGGTTCCCTATTAAGAAAAGTCAGGGAGCTCAGTAGCTAACTTGGCTACACTACGCATTTGCATTGGACTGGTAAACTTAACGCCTATTGCAGGAATGGAAAATGCCACTGACATATGAGCTACGGTTGCTGTGAAAACCATAACTTTGAGTTTATTGACTTTTGGTATGTTTAAGACTTTACCTGTTGTGTTAGCATGTTCAGGGTAGGAATGCCGAGTAGAATTCATGTCACATTTTCAGATGAAGACCGATTCTGCTTTAAACTCTTTTTTTCCCCCTCCTAACAGGTTCTCTGAATCTACAGAAAGCTGTCAGAGACTTCAACTCTGGTTCAGTCGCTCCATTACCATTGGCTTGAATTAGAAAATACATCAGTCCTGTGTCCAACTCACAAAACTTAGACCCAAAAGGAAAAATAAATTCCTTGTGAGGTCATCCCTCCAGTCTGAACACTATCTGGTAGACTCCTTGAGCCACTAAAATGGCAAAGATCTCGGATGTCTGCCCAGCTGTCAGACAGAATGGAAGAGACAAGGAAAGCGGCCAGGAGCAGTGGCGCACAAGAACATGGAGCCTGAACAGGAAAACAGAGGAGATGGAACAGTGCTGCATCATGATTAGAGCAACTTACATGGGACTGAAGAAAAGCACATCTGTGAGTGTGTGCGTGTGCGAGTGCATGTATGTGTGAATGCGAGTGTGCGTGTTGGGGAAGGGAAGGGGAGTGCTAATGAAAACCTTTCAGACACAAATAAAACACTTACTCATTTCTTTACAGGTATTCCGTCAAAAAGAGTGCCAGAAAATCCAGGACCAGAGCTGGTGACTTTTTGTCTTGAAAAGCCAAACAAAAAGTAAAGGAATAGAAAAAAGTAGAGGCAGAGCTGAGATGATTGTAAGCTATATTTGGTAAAGTGATCTGGGTGTGAGTATGTGTCTGCAAATTCTAGCTTGTTCCTCAGTGCTCGACACTTCCTCAGTCTGCCTTCACAGCCAGCTGTCTGATTACCGACCTTTATAGAAAGAAGTCTGCTGAGATGGGGAAATTTCAACAGTTCACTTAGCAAGCTCGACGCAGAGGGGATCCTTCTTTCTGCAGTTTTACTTTTTCAGATGGGCTAGTTACTTATCTGAAGGGAGTTAAGAGGTCCAGCAACTCTTGAATCCTCATCCTGTGAGCTTGAGATGTGTTTTCTGAGAAGGTTCTTTTTAGGCGTTTGAAATATTGAGAACATACCGCCATGTTTATTTGATTTTATTCCTTCATTTTTCTAAAAAGCAATTTGATACATTTGTATTTATTTCTGGATAAAATCATGTGAAATTATTTTATATTGCTTGACAGACTGCATTGTTAACCCTCATAGTATGTAATGTGTGTCAAGGAATGCATTACATATAGCGCACATTTATTGGACACACTGTAGTCTCTTAAAATACGGGTAAAAGCTGCTGTAAGCATCAAAATATCTCTATTCTTCCAAGAGCAAAAGATATTGGGTTACTGCCTGTTGGTTTGAGAGATGCAGTTTAAACATTTACTTTACATAAAAGTACATATAAAATAGAGCCCATTTTTGGATCACCTTTGATCTGTAAGTGGTACCAAAAGGAATAAATTTTGCGGGGAACTCACCTATTCTTGATCAAGGTGGTTGGTTATTCACATATTTTTACAAAAGGTAAATATTTTGTTCATTGCTTAAGAATAAGAGAAGTTTCCATAAAGATGTGTGATGTCAGTTTTCTTTTTAAGAAGTTTTTTCTGACTTGCTAAATTCTTCTGTACCTGCATAATTTCTCCCCGAGTCCTTTCAGCTAAAAACCTATTTGAAGCTGATGTACACCAGGGAGCACTGATGAACCTGTAGATCAAGGTTCTACAGGCACTTCCATGATCAGAGCAAAATCTTTGTTGGTTTAAGTTAGATCTTGTACATTATAGGAGCCACAATATGGTAGGGTTGGCTGAGTCTGTATTTCCAATTTTTCTTTGTTGAGAACTCTCATAAAAATTCATATCTTTTGAAAAAAAAAAAAACAATAATTCCCAGGTCTGGATTATGTTCTGGTTATGTTCCTGAAAGCACAAACATTTTTCTGCCCTAAAGCACTAAACATTTTTAGTGAGGGAGAATTAGGCTGATAATGGCTTATTTAAAAATTGTATGCTCTATAGATATTTAAAAATTATATAGATCTAAAAATTTACATATATGTTGCTGAAATCATATGTATAATGCTAAAACATTTGTATATTCATACATCCATGTGTCTAAAAGAGGTGGTCTTTTAAGAAAAATACTTAATTTAGTCACTTGGAGAGACTAGTTGGGCTCCAGAGCAGTCCACAGATAGAGGGGACATGAAAACCTCATAGAAAGCTGAAATAAGAGTTGAAAGAATCTAAGCACATTTCTAGGAATAAGTAGGTCTCATATGCAAATATATAAGTGTCTGAATTGCCCTGATGGAAAGCTTTTTGTAGATTCAAATCTTCAGTAACTTTGGCTTTGTACATAATAAAAATCAAATAAAAGGCCCCAATTCCATCTCATGGAGATATAACCCAAGGTGCATATAAAGTACATTTCTTTCCCAAACCACGAGCTGAACATCGCTTTGTGGATTGTATGTTTAGTCACTTTCTGTGTATAGACAGGTTTCCATATGCCAGAAAAATAGAACTACTTCCAGGAGCATGAATTTCACTGAGAGTTCTTTTCTGGAATATTTACAATGTGGTCATGCATCTGTGTTAAATTAGATCTGAACATTTTCTGCCGATATAACAAATCTTAAAATCTAAGATGCTAGTACCATTTTTTTACATCCCAGGTTGATTTTTAGATATCAATTCAGACTTTTTATTACTAGGATTCTTTGCTGTATTGTTTTTTTAATGCCTTCTGTGCAGATGTAATTGTTTTCATTAAATATGATAGAAATGATATACTAAATGATTTTGAAAAATTGGCATAAAATGAATCCTTGCTTGGGGAAAATATGTCATATACACATACAAATAGAGAACAATTTTTAAACATTTGCAAGCATACCGGGTCTATGAAGAATTCTGTGTAAGTACAATTCTGTAACATTTCCTTTAGCTTCTCTTCAGTAAGTGATGTTGGATTTACTGATTTCTGTAGCCCATTGGGGATCTGGATTATAGACCTCAAATCACAGTTCTATATGGAAGGCTTCTTAATGATTAGATTTTCAATAAATGCCACATTGCAAAGGGCCAAAATCCACCACATAAATTGAGGTACTGAATTGTATTGATCACTCTGATGAGTGTTCAAGTAAACATTAACAAAAGAAAATACTCGAAGTATTAAATAATGGAATTTACAGTGGGCTCTTAATCATTCAGACATTTTCCCCAAATTTGCAACTGTATTTTGAGCAGCATCCAGTAGGCACTCAAAGTCTTTGTTGACCTAAACTCCTTGCCTTCTGCACAGATTATATGCCTTTGGAGCCATTCTCCATGTGCCTGAGTTTTGGCAGTACTGGGAGAGCTCTCCTGACTACAGATTCTGAATGTGCAGATCTAAGGCTGGGCTGGCTCACGGCATGGTTTTGAAAGGATCCCAGAAGATTCAAATATGTAGACAGTGTTAAGAACCACCACTCTACTACTATATTTGTTGACTTTTTCTTTTTTTTTAATGTTTCTTCAATTCAGCAGTCAGCTTTTTGGAGAGAAGGACATTGCCATGGAATATGGGAAGCATGTACATTGCCATGGTGGGTATCTCAAAGGAGGAGATGATGGCTTGGGAACCCATATTCAGGATTAAGTGAATTGAGGGTCCCTCCAATCTAATGTTTACCTAAGAAGATGTTAGGAAAGAAGGTTGAAGATTTTTTTTAGCTTCTAACCCAGACAAGATTAGGCAAGAACATTACTAAGGCATAAGTGTCCACTAAACTAAACCAGGCAAGTCAAAATTTATCTAGGATTACATACTTTGTAACAGGCAGCTTGTTTTTGTTTTTGTTTTGCTTTTATGGACTTGAGCTATATTGGGAGGTTTAGTTACCTAAGCTAAAATAATTTTTATGTGGCCTGGTCAGCATTTAGAGGGTGAATGGGTGATGGAAATGGAAAGCAAATGCCAACTCTGCAGGTCTGCATTGTCTTCCCATCATGGCAAGGAGACAACAGAGCCTCTCATAGGGTTCTCTCCTCACCAACCACAAACCCGTATTTCAAAGATAATTCTCCAAGGCACAATGATGGGAGTGCTCGTTGATCAGCCAAGAAACCTGTTTCTTTTAATAACAACTGCATTAAAATTTTTGTTCAACTATAGTTTTTCTCCCCAACTATTAAAATGGCACTTTCCACAGAAGTTTTTATAATTGGCAGTAGGTTAGTCCTTAGAAAATCCTCAACCTTTAACAAATACCTTAGCACGATGTAAGCAAAAGATAAGAAGGAAGAGTAATTTTCTGTCCAAAAATTAAAATAAATCTGCTTGCTTGCTTTGTACAGATAGCCTGAATATACCAGGTTGTGGGATTCATTCTGTGCTCTCTGGAATGTTTCACATTTTGATACAGTTAGATATCTTCTCTTCCTCCTTCAGGTTGATCTTCAACTGTCAAATTTTTCCTTATCCTCTCCTGTATGTGTTTAGACTTTTTTCCCCAAGATTTTATTTATTTATTTATTTATTTATTTATTTATTTATCGGGGAGAGAGAGAGAGAAGAGAGAGAGAGCACATGTGGGGTTGGGGAGCAGCAGAGGGAAAGGGATGAGCGGGCTTCATGCTGATCTTGGAGCCTGACTCAGGGCTTGATCTCATGACCCTGAAGTCATGACCTGATTCAAAATCAGGAGTCAGACACTCAACTGACTGAGCCTCCCAGGTGCCCCATTTTCAGTCTTTCTAGGTCTTCAGTTTAGTTACGGGTTGCATACAATTCACCTGAGGCCTTTCTACCTTTTGGATATATTTTTTTTAAAACCCATGGTAGTCATAAATTCAGTTTTTAGCATATGCTGGTTTTTTTTTTAAGATTTTATTTATTTATTTGACAGACAGAGATCACAAGTAGGCAGAGAGGCAGGCAGAGAGAAAGAAAGGGAAGGAGGCTCCCTGTCAAGCAGGGAGCCCAATGCGGGGCTCAATCCCAGGATCTGGGGATCATGACCTGAGCCGAAAGCAGAAACTTTAACCCACTGACGCATCCAGGCGCCCAGCATATGCTGGTTTGTAATTAACATCTCATCACTTTGTATATGACCCGCTCTTATTCTTTGGTTTCTAGGGAAAAAAAAGACTCTACCTGAGCTTCCTTACAGCTCTGCAGCTTCTGACACCTGAGGTATTACTTGGTTTCCATGTCAATATTGGCTTGTCTGGGAAAACCCTTGCTCTGATTTCCAATTATATTTACTTTTCTATAGATTTTATAGTTCATATTCTTATTGGTATTAATAACTTGATCAATTTAATGATCATTTATTAGCTACATAGAAGGAAATCATTCTGAACCAGAGGCTCATAAAGGTGAAAGCTGTAAACGTACTATCTTAGTGATATCTGGAAGAAAGCCCTGAGACATGGAACACTCCCTTTGATCAGACACACATCCAGCCAGGTCCCTGAACACAGAAGAAGACAAAGAAGTTCAATGTTTCATGTTAACAATGGCTTCTGCTGCCAAACAACACTGCAAATCCTAGCTGGCTCAGTACAATTCCATGGAGTATTATCTTAAGCGGTTACTCTGAATGAACGAGAACAGCTCATAAATGCTCATCTGTCCACAGCCACCCCAGGGCCCAGCCTTATCTCCCCTTATTCCGGGTCAATGCAGGGAAAGGTCAGTGGAGACCTCCCATAAGAAAAGCCAGAGGAGAGCAGTGAACACGACCGTTAGGCCCAGACGGGAAAATGAAATGGCTTAGAAGACTTGCTAAAATCCTTCTTAACAGGGGAGGGATTTGGGAAAGCAGGGTATTGCTTCCCAGGCATATCTTCCTCATCCTTCTCAGCCACCTTAGGAGAAGAGAACTTTGAAAAAGTAGGAAGAGAGGCCAGGCCTCTCCAAGGAGGAGATCCACACTGCCTGAAATATCCGGGCTCCTTGGAGGAACAGTGTCAAGTGAAAGATGAGTAAACAGAGATTTTAAAGGAAGGAAATAAAGACTGGCCAGGATTCTTGCTTCCTTGTGAGACTTTGTTCTTCATCTAAACACTGCATGTCCGAGAGGAAGAGAGAGGGAGAAGAGGGAGGAGGGGCGAAGGGGCAGAAGAGGCGGGGAAGGGGAGAGAGAGATACAGATCTAAACAGAGATGGCTACGCCGTCTTTCAAGGGAAGTAGAACAAGCGTCTGTACTTCTCTTGATACCTGAGAAAATAATCCTCACATCTTCCCCTCGTCAACCTGCTTGAAAACCTCATAGAATGGGGGTGATTGAGAGACACATGGAGAAGGGCATGTGAAGGGGAAAGGAGTCTTCTGTTACCTCCCCATAAGTGCCAGTGAATTCCAGTCTGTACTGCTTTCTGTATAGAGCCGCCGAGAGAGACACTTCATTGCCCCCCCCCCTTTTTTTTTGTAAACACCAGAAACTTCTTTGTCAATTCTTTGAAGCCTAAGGACCCTTTTACACAGAACAATTCTTTTAAATACGTAAAATAAGTTACAGAGGATTACAAAGGACATCTATTATATTGAAATAGACTTCTACCAATGGATCCCTAAGTGTGTCCATGGGGCCCAGGTTAAGAATCAATGTTAAATAGGGTCCTGCCAAAATCAGGATCCCTGCAAGGGATAGGGGGCGCATTCAAGTTAAGTTCCTTTGAAGGCCATTTAATAAAGAGATGTTTACAAACCAAGGGTAGGGAGTAGAGAAAGCATGCAAGGTTATAACATACATGGTTCCAGAAGCTACAGGGCTATACTAAGAGCAAAGACAAAAGGAGGAGAAGGGGGTTCAGTGAGTAGTGAGGCACCTATTGAGAAGAGTGCCTCAGTTATGGGAATGGGCTCCCATGGGTGCTGTTTACAGGGAGGGAGCCTGGAGCACAGGTACCTGACTTCATTCCTCCCGATCCCCATCGGGGGCTCCCCAGAGATGCTGTGCATCAAGCTAACTTAAAAAAAAAAAAAAAGAATAAGACATAATTTGATTTCGGCCTCAACAATTGTCCTATTTGTCCTCAAGTCAGAGACCTCAGGTTCTTCACCTCTCACTTGGCCCTGGTCCTGTGTCTTGTGTTCTATTAATCATCATCAAAAGGTAGCATATGGAAGCAGGTGAATTACCACGCACAGATGACATCGGTAAAAAAATCACTTACCATAACTCAAGTCTTTATTTTTGTTGGCAAATATTTAAAAATACTCTAAAACATATGTGGCATTAGAGTAATTGATTCCGCTCCCCCCACAACCCACCTTTTTCTAGAATAATTTTCCTTTTGTGATTGATGTAAAAAACAACACTCACTGATAGATTTCTCAGGAAATCTCATTATTTGCAGGTTAGCTGGCTCAGGACGTCATCTGTCTGTGCTGAAGGAGAAATCCTTTAGAAGTTTCATCTTGAGAAACGGTTAAATTCACCAAATTCTTTGGGAGCAACTCTTCGGTCTTTGACAATGTAGGTGGAGTACTTAGAACTATTTGAAAATTTATTTGTTCCAATGGTTTGTACTATCATTCTACATATTACACAAGACCCTTTAAAAAGGGAAAGGAACAAAGAATGATTATTATCAGCGCATGAAGAATCATTGAGAAAGTACACCCAGTGTTCCCTGATGACTTTCCTTTTGTGATAACAGAGCAGTAAGGAAGATCTGCCCTGACATGCAATGGTCTGGCCAGAGAGGCATGTGGTCATTTCCCTTGGTGTGAAGGTAGAGCCACTGCAGAAATGGGACTCAGCCTTTGCCCCCGTGAAATGAATTGCATACGGGTGTACCAGAAGTTCCCAGAACTTCACTCCTGGGAGTTCCCCTCCTCTGTTTCCACGGCTGGCTGCCCGAGTCTGTTTGGGTGTATGTCTGCATGTGTCATAATGTTCTGTTTTAAAATACAGCAAAGTTCAAGAAGTTTTGCTTCCTTAAAAGCAAGCCTAGCTGTGAAATCCTGAGCTGCTTTCCCCAGGTTTTTGTTTTGGTTTGGTTTTTAAAGTACAAAGCAGTTCTCTAAAACCGAGTCCTCAAACCCTATGCTAGGATGTTAAGTTCTTCTCTGATATTGATGTCCCTAAATGCAAGGTTGCTCCCACAGTGCTTGTCTAGCCTTATTTCCCTTTCATGGAGATCCTAATGCAAGCAGGTAACTTGAGGGCTGGAGAGCATATTTGCAGATGGTGTTTGTTTGTTTTGTGAAATCGTCCCTTTTCTTTTCTTTTTTCTTTTCTTCCTTCCCTTTCCTCCCCTCTTCCTTTCTTTTCTTCTCTGGCAGTGATTCTCTGCAGAAGAATTTTTTTTTTTTTTTTTTTTAATGGATTCTCAGAGGGTGAACAAGAGATGAAAAGGGAAGAACGGCTGAATATTTCTGCTAGTGTCCTGACCAGAGCAGCCCCCAAATGTTCTGTTTATTAACATGGGGGAATGGTTTGTGTAAGGTTAATGCTGGGATCACTGAGCCGGGTCACTCCTCCCGTAGTGTCTGCATGGATTAGAAAAGGCTGCCAGGTGCCCATCTGTTAGCAATACAAGCCCAGCCACAAACACAACTGTCGTGACAACCACACTGAGTTAGTCTTTCAAATAAAACTTGTTAAAAGCTACTGCCCTCCAGCCTCCACCCACTGCAGTTAACGGCATGAAATCCCCCTGTAACTAGTATTTATTTTCTTAGGCGTGCCTTACTTGAGCAGCTGTGCCGTACCAGCCTTTGATCAAAACTAACCCCACCAAGAGGAGCGTTTGCAGTCTCCTGAAGGTCAGGATGTGTTTAGGGTGGTGTCTGAAAACAGGGTCCCACCTGAACTTTCTCAGGCTGTGGCATCTGCATCCGGGGTCCTCTGGTCTCCTCTATGTTCCACGGTCTTTCAGTCTAGGAACTGATGGCCAGCTGATTTCTTCCAGATGATGACCAATCATAAAGACAGCCTTAGAGTAGAGCTGGGAGTGCGAGGGGTGGAAAGACTCACCTCAAAGCGGTGCCCTCTCCCCAGCCCCCCTGGTTTTCCCATTTTGATGAACTTGGGTGGCAAAGGTAAGTTTGGGCTAATTTCAGCTCACCTGTGAAATCTGAGTTGCGAACAGAATCAAAGCTTTAACAGAGTTCACTGGCACTAGATTTCCTGTAGTGTGCATTTTCTTTTAACTTTTATATTTGAAATTTTAAGAGATCAAATGGACTAGTGACCCCTTGGTATGACTCTTCCATCTAAAAGCAATTTAAAATGCTCTCAATATGCTCTCTAAGGAGCTCGTACTTTTAGAAGACCTGCTCATAGTAGACACGTTGTCTTCAGGTAGGCTGGTAACATGGGCACTCTGCTTAAAGAAAAAAAAAAAAAAGGTGAAGGGTAGGAAAAGTGAAATGATGATGAAACACATTGTGTATTTCTGAACTCTATGTACCTTTTGAAAATGAAAAAGAGAAGAGCCTTCTCTGATAGTTAGAAGAACACCAAAAGGCATGTCTGTATCTGAACGATGTGATCAGTACCAAGCCCTTAGGAAAACAATGATGCCTCAAATACTATAAGACGATTGGGGCTTTTGAAATACCAAATTCCAACTTCTACACAGCCTGGTACACACTGGGTATGCAACATTATTTATGGAATGAATGAGTGGGTAAAGGAGAGGTGAGAAAGATGAAGATAGCATTAAAGAAGAAACTTGATAAGTATAAATCAACATGTATCAAAATTTTTATGCAATGTATTGATTAATCAAGAAAGCAATAAGATATTACGACTGGTTTAAGAGGGAACTCAAGAATCACACATGCAATGTAGACCAGGAATGCTGAAGGGGAGGTGCCAATGGATAGAAATGGCAAAACTGGCCCATAGCCACAAGGCAATGACTAATTGTCCTTCCATGGGACCCAGTACACAAATTCTGTGGCAGGATTATTTGCCTAGCTCTCGCTTTCCACAAATTAACTTGTATCTCTACAGAGCTGTAAAACATCCCAGCCAATGAGAAACAAAAGTGCATATCCTATAGAATCAAATATTCCTTATAATCCCAACATTCAGTTGAAGGATACCAATAATCCCTTGGACCCGTTTCAAATTCCTTCCCTAGAGTAGCTAACATGTACATCGTATTTATGTGCCAGACACTGTTTAGGATTAAATGCTTTACATAGTAATTCATCATATTTTCACCACAGCTCCAGGAGTTGGGTACTTTTTGCAACCCCATTCTACAGTTGAAGAAGCAGAGAGAAATTAAGGAACTGGCCCAAACTCATAGAGCAAGTAAATAGGGGGCCAATATTTGGACACAGCTGTCCAACTTCGTGATCCCAGACTCTGGCTGAGGGTGCAGACCTGCCTGAGGTTGGAGCTAATCAATGAGGTGAACCAGCCTGGAAGAGGGGCTACTGTTCACACTGGTCTTGAGGTCACATGAGAGAGCCTGAGGATTGGGGGCATAGGGCATTTGAGGCTCTCCTGGATTCTCCATCGACCTTTTGAGTAGAAATGAGTGCATTGTGTTTCTTGGTGTTCCTTTGTTTACTCGTCAAATCTGCAACTGCCCAGCACTTCGATTTGCATAGTCTATGGACTCAGATGTCCTTGGCAGTAGTTAGCAGAAATAGCTTCATGGCAGCTTGAGTGGAAGCGAGTCATCACAGCTAGATAGCTGCCTAATACAAATTCAAGTAGCAAGTGAATAAAAGGGGTCAAATATGGGTCAAATAGATTTGCTTCAGGACAGACCCTTCTGCTTGCTCAGGTCAGCTTTAGGGAGGAAGGTCCCTTAAGGAGGCCACCTGCCCATCCCACTCTCACAACAGGGGGGTGCTTGGCAGCATCCCCATGTGCTGCCTTGATTCTTTATCCTTAGGGGACCAGACCTAGTTTTGTGGGGCAAATACAGAGTTCTGCAAACTCACAGACTGGCAAAAAGTCTGTCCTGTTCATTTTCTCCCCTAGTTTTACTGTTTCATATTAAAAAAGAAGGTCCAGGAAATATTTAGTATAGCTGTAGAGCTGTGTCCCAAGAGCTATAAAACCTCCTGGTCCTTGGCCTCCTGTGATCTCTTATCCTTACTCCCCCTGAAACTGGGACAATGATGCCTGGGGAGGTCACTGATGCACTGTGTCATGCATGTGCAAGTCGACTGCAAAGGTTCAAGGGCAAGGAAAGTGACCGTAGAGCTCCCATTCCCCGGTTGGCCACCTCCTGCTCTGAGCGGGGACAGCTCAGCCACACCACAGTTGTGCCCCAGAAAGAAAAATCAGTATACATTCAAACATGCATTCTCTTTGCTTTAAGTAAAACCAGAGCAAAGATGGTAAGCCACTTGCAATTTTGGAGAAGTGTGAATTTTGGGGAAAGAGGGCTGTTTTTCGTTTTGTTTTTTTTTTAAATGAGCTTTGGCCCTTTATGTGTAAGTATGGTTTGAGCGGGAACATAGCTGATATTTTATATGATTCTTCATGGAGAAAAATGAAACAAAGCCTTGTCATGAAAATCAAAATAATCGAGTCCATCTCTCTCTCTCTCTCTTTTTTTTTTTTTTTTTTAAATTGCTGTGTCTCTGAAAATTTCCTTTAGGGAGACTCGGTGGGAGAAGGGCACTGGATCCCATTTTATCTGCAAGGGACAATGTCAGAAAGGGAGGTCCATGGCGGCAGAATGATGATGGTTTATGTGTTCATACATTAGTGTTGTACTGGATCCAGGGCTGATCATAGGCATGTCTTCCCCACTCTCTTGTCTTGTTGGTCATTTGAAATTGGCCATGGTAGGAGGACTTAAATCACAGTAACCGGCAAACATTACAAGTCAGAGCTTTCCTCTGACCCTGCCTGAGTGTCCCGGGTGCTAAACATGCACCAGCAGACAACTTCACACTCCCCAAGGGCCCAGAACGGTGTTTGATAACAGCTGGCATCCAATAAATACCCATTGAGGGAATAAATGAAGAAAATGTCACTCTAGTAAAATAAATAATATCCTCAAGGTACCTAAGTTTAGAATTTTATCTTGACTTTTCTTAACCATATAATTTAACTTATTGTTTCGTAAGCTGTATTTAAGTTGCTTTTCACACTTTGCTTTTTTTGTTCTCCATACACAGTCTCCTACGCCAACTGGAAATTTTCCTCATTTTATAGAGAGAACATGAAGATTCAGGGGTGAGCATAGCAAAGGTCGCGAGGGCTATCAAAGGGCAGAGCTCACACTGAAACCAAGATCTGGTTGATTTCAAAGGTGCTGTGTGGCCATGAGACACAAATGCCTCAGAGGGAGGTAAAGGAGACCCGGGTCTTCGCAGAAGGGAGAGAACCTGAGGCCTCTTCTGTTCAGCTGTGAGGCTACTTAAAGAGCAGTGCCACAGAACCTCTAGCTCTACACACCTGCCCTTCCTCCCTGTTGGGAGACATGAGAACAGATGCATATTACCAGGTCCAGCCAGCATCAATACACTTGGGACTCAGGGCCATAAACTTCAGTCTCCTGTCTCCCCCAACACTGTCTCCAACCATGGAGGACCCATGCGTTGACTGAGCAGAAGAGACCCAGTGTTGTAAAACAGCTATAATATTTGATCTTCAGCATGAAGATAGCTATCTCTGAGTGTATTTACTTGGTAAAAGATGTCGTCGGCATCCCAAGAGTCACCCCTGGGGTTCGAGGCTTCGGGTTGCCTCATGTGCCCCTGTTGGTTAGTAGAGTGATGACAGAAGCTGGTCTCAGCTCTTTGAATATCTTCAGTGAAAAGGCTGAGATAAAATATTTAATTAAGCTCACCCCCCCACCCCACCCCCTGCCATCAGCCCGCCCACCTCTACCCGGTCCTGCTCCCCTGTCAGGGTCAAGCAGGCAGCTGCGTGCTCATCTCTCTCCTTCACTGATTTTCTCCTCCTGGGCCCTTTACCTGCCCACTCACTGCACACCAGAAAGGAAAATAATGAGAGGGGCCATGTGATACGGCACAACAATGGCTGGTTATGGCAGGTCCACATTCTATATGAAATAATATGGCTGTCACTGTAGGAACGAGAATGCTCACGGGGGAAATACAATAATGTGAAGTGCACCTATTCAGCTACATTGAATGCATCTGAGCTAAAATTAGGATTCAAGGCAATCAATCCTAACCATATTGCTATAGTCTGCTTTGAATAAGATTTTCAGACATTCAGAAAGAAACTCTAGAGTGCCACTTCGCTGAAACTTTGGTGCCTTCGTCAAGAAGAATGTTGCTATTTCCTGTCCCTAAAAGTTGGTTGTTTCTAAAACTTCATTTTATGGGGTGCAGGCTTTGAGATTTGTCCTACAACCTGTATCTATCAGTCCGAGGCTGGCTGGCTGGCTCACCGGGGCTCTCCAGGTAGAGCAGACCGTGTGCCTCCACCTGGCTGGGGAGGCATCGGGAATAATTTGTGGGTGTTATTAGTGACCTTCTGCGAGGGTATAGCACACACGGCTATTTTGGTCCTAAAAGCCAAAATCTAGGAAATCTTAACAGCATACGTGTAAGAAAGTTAATGCTGTGACTCCATAAAGAATACTTAAAATCAATAAGATAGAAATAGAGCTGAGAGTGAAATAAAGTTCCATGTCTTCCCAAATTGTCAAGTCCATTGAGATGGGAAGGATGGACTGTGACCTGTTTGTGTAGTCTCTGGTGGGCTGGGTTTGGGGTTTTGACATCACTGAGTGGAGAGGCTCAGTGAGTGGGTGGAGGGAAAAGTGACACATGGATAGTTACATTTCCAAAGTCTCGTTCTGTGGAGAGTAGGTTGAAGAGGCTGGGATAACAGCCTGTCCTGGCGACATCAGGAGGGTCCAGAGCAAAGACAGTGGTAGCCAGAAAAAGCCTGGAGGTTATGGAAGATAGTTAATGAATGAATGATTTTTTTTCCCAGAGGAAACACTGGCAGACTTGACAATCGTTTGGAGGCAGGGGTGAGGGAGAAGGGGGTCCAGGGTTGATCCCTGGGCCTCTATCTGTCTGATTAAAACACTACAGCCTGTAGGGCAACTGACAACACCCAGCACTGGAAAGGAGTGGAAATGTTGCTGAAGGGTGGGAGATGGGACTCCCCTGCTCACTGTGGTTTATGTCGAATCAGGAACTATGGCACTGTCACCTGGTGATACTTCTAGGGTCAGGTATGAGGGCTGAGTTGCAGGCGTAAATCCACCCTCATCTGGTCCTCTGGCCATAGGTAGACTTAGGGGCATGGGGAGAGAAAGACATGGAGACAGTCTAAGACGTCATGTTGTAGGAACTTCAGAATTACACATCCAAGTGGAAGATGATGCATTTGGACGCCGCGAGGTAAAGGAGTGGCCAGGGAAACAGGAAGAAACAGGAGGAAAGTCGGAGGTGGCTGCTCACAGAGAGGGCAGAGAGCTTTCTAAGTCAAGGATATGGACCGGGGCTGAACCTGGCTGGCAGGTCAACTGGGCTCAGCAACATCACGCTTATGGACCTCTTTAGTGAGAGTTGTTTCCATTAACCTAGCAATGGTATGGCCCAAATTGGAGTCAGCTGAGAAGTGAGAGGAAGCTAGGAAATGAA
The DNA here is from genome assembly GCF_022355385.1 of Mustela nigripes. Taxonomy (NCBI): domain Eukaryota; kingdom Metazoa; phylum Chordata; class Mammalia; order Carnivora; family Mustelidae; genus Mustela; species Mustela nigripes. The sequence continues at coordinate 3,344,376 of NC_081571.1, forward strand.
GGCCACAAATGTAGAAAGACCTTTAAAGAAGGTTGGCTGTGAAAAGGGGTGGGGCACGAAAGAGGTCCGCTGGGGAGGGGAGAGGGAGATAGAGAGAGAGAGAGTGAGGTTGGGAAGTAGGGAGAGAGGTGGAGAGAGAGAGAGCAAAAGGAAGAATGTGAATCAGACAGGGAAGAGTAGATCAATGGAAGGAAGTTCAGTCAGAGGTGGGTGTGGGCATGGTCAGGCTCCAGGACACAGGCACATGATTATCTGAGAAATGGCTTTTCTTGAGTGATAGGAGGAAAAGCCGACTGGAACAGGGTGTAGATGGAGACAGAATTCTCGACTTGGCATCTGGAGAGGTGGGAGTTCCCTAAGATGGCTCCAAGTCTTCTCCATAACACAGGAGTCAGAAGAGAGGGGTGTGGATGGAAAGACCGTGGTGCAGATTGGATAGTGGGCTACTGACTAGACAAACGTCAGAGTAGAAAATCTGCTCCAGATAGCAAACTCTTCTAATCTCTGCTTTAGAATCTTGTCTGTGTTGAGAAAAAAGCATTTTTTTTGTAACTGCCGCCATAGCAGGAACAGGAGAAAGTACTGTATTAGTTGACTAGAGCTGCCATAAAAAAATTCCACAGCATGGGTGGCTTATAATACAAGTGATATTTATTTCTCACAGTTCTGGAGGTTGGAGGTCCAAGATCAAGATGTGGGCAGGTTTGGTTTTTGTGAAGCCTCTCTCCTTGGCTTGTGGGCAGCTGCCATCTTGCTTTATCCTCACATGGCCTTCTTCCTGTGGTGCCTATCCCTGGTGTCCCTCTTTTGATAAGGACACCAGTCATATTGGATTAGGGTCCACCCGTATGACCTCTTTTAGCCCTAATTAAGGGCCAGATTTCCAAATGTGGTCACATTAGGGGTTAAAGCATCAACATATGAATCCTGGGAACACAGTTTAGTCCATAACAGGTAAAGATGGATATTCTTTAGAAAGTGAAAATGCGTGGCTTATTATCATTGAGCTTTTGTTTATAGGCTCCAAGCAAGTGCTTGTTTGTCCTGTGTGTGTGTGTGTGTGTGTGTGTATTTTGTTTTTTTTTTTTTACATTTTATTATAGCTTTCATCCTTAAAGTCTGTTAGCTCTTTGTACTTTATAACTTTCTTTCTTTTCCACCTAATGTAACATCAATTTCTCCATAGAAATTTTCCATACCCTGTCTTAGTCCAAAAAGAAGCTTGTGGGGAAAGAAGGCAAGTGAAATTCATCCAGTTCTTTTTCAAGTAGACCCAAGGTAATGACATTGTTCCCGCTTCCCTAAGGATTCTCTTGAATAAGTTGTTCTGAAATGCTTTTGAAAGGAGATGAATTAAAAATTTTTACAGCAACCAGTCTTATAGTAAAAGATAGGTTAGAAAAAATAAAGAAAAAGAAATATTGATTTTTTTACTGTAAGTGAAATAGTTTCACAATTATTTCTCTTAGGAAATTTTCAAAATACTTACTTCTTCATAGAAGATTCTGACAAAGTAAATGCAGTTAGTTTTTTTTAAAGGTTAGATTTGGTCTTTTCCCTCAATTGGTCCCTCTTTAAACTTCCTAATATGATTATGACTTATGAATATATATCATCTATAACCCATTTTACCCTCTATAGTCAAAGATAAAACTACTGATAGCTTACTATCTGATGTATCACTTCAGGCTAGGTTTGGCTGTGAGTTTCAAAGACCTGAAAAAAAAAGTAGTAATACCAGATAGGAAAAATTTCATTTCCTCATGTTAATCAGCCAAGAGAAAGAATGTCCAGGATTGAGGTGCCACTGCACCTGCAAAGAACCCAGGCTTTTTCCAGGTCTCTGCCCTGGTTTTTAAAAAAATAAATAAATAAAACAAAAACAAAAAAACTTTCTCTGCATACTCTAAGGTGGCTGCAAGAACCCCAGTCACCTCATCTGATCTCCAAACAGAAATATGAATGAGGACTGAACCTTCTCCTCTAAGGAGCACTTCTGGAAATTCCACCCACTTCCAGTGAAATTTCACTGCTCAGAACTTACAACTTATCCAGAATAAATTCAGAACTCTGTTGCTAAGGAAGATGGGGAGAACAGGTGCCTGTGGCCACAGAGACCTCCAGCCCCTTTGCCCATCATGCATGTGCCACAGCTGCTCAGGGGGGCATTGAAATGCAGGGACTCTGACCTCCTTGCTCTGGCAGACAGAACCCTGGACTTCATGAGAGCAATGATGATGGTAATAAATCCAGAAAACGCATGAACAGTGCTTTGACGGTTTGTACAGCATTTTCATACCTGTTATCTCAGTCCTCGTAATGCAGTTGTGAGACAAACAGGATCCTAGTGGCCTGGATACTGATAATTCTTTTGTAAATTACCTAAAACAATATAACCCATGAAAGATGAGGCTCCTATGCCAGGATATGACTTAAAACTCTGTGTGTCATCTGCCAGACCGGGCTGCCTTGACATGCATGATTGTGCCTCTGCACCCCTCTGTGCCATCTTTCAGGGACCCCGGGGGCCAGGCTAGACTAGTTCCCTTTGCCTCAGTCTCCTGGGTGCAAGCCTTACACACATGGTTATCCTCCACTGCTGTTGCTGAGATCTGTTCACCCTCTGTCTCCCACTGCTATGGTAGCCTCAAGTATACACACTTCTCTGCTATTCCCAACTCCCTTCCAAATGATCTTCTAGAACACAAAACCAGGCATGTCACTCATCTCCTTAAAAACCTTCTCAGGTTCCTCTTGCCTTCAGGATCACTCCAGCTCCTGTGGCAATCCCGGCCCTTCACAACTGGAGCTCACTGACCTGTAGTCTCACTGGCAATTTTTTCACTTTTGGGTTTCCAGCAAGTTGGGGTGACATCCACTGACCTAATGGTTCCACTCCCTCTCCATCCCTGTCCTTGCTGCTTCTTCCCCTGACTGGTCCCTGTTCATCCTTCAGAGCTCAGTCCAGGCTTCACCCCTGCTGGGAAGCCCCTGACCCAACAAAGCCTGGTGAGGTGCCCTGACAGAGTGCTCAGCCCTGAGTTGCATTTTTTGTGTCTTGTTCATCTCCCTAGCTAAACAGCTAAACCTGGAATGTGAGATCTTACCCATGTCTTTTCATTCTAATGTTTTGACATCTGGTACCTCGCAGACCCTCCCTGGACTAGCCAGTTCCTAGAGATAGTGAAGACTGGCCCATGAGCATACCCTCTACACTCAAACTAGCCCAGGGATACCCCTCCCCACCACCACCACCTCCTTTATCAAGCTGTTACACTCTGTAACACTATTCCCCTGTCCTTCACCTTGGCTCCGACAACTTGGGGCAGCCCCTATGCCCCAGAACCCCTTGAAATTATTCAAGTTAGTCAGTCCTAGCCTGCTTACCTGTTTCTTCCCACAGAGATGGCGATCAAGTCTCTCGCCCATGTTTCTTCCCACAAACCTCCTCCTGAGTCACCCTGGTGCTTCCCCATGGTGCCCTGCTTGTCACCACATATCTCCTGCACTTGGGAACTGTGAGTCGGAAATTGTTTTTTCAGGGGCGTCCTCTGAAATCTGTTGGCCGCACTATACCCGGATAACTATAAAGCCTACATTTTAAACTGGAAGAAGTCTCTGTCTCATCCACCACAGTCACCTAACACCCACTCAGGGCTTGACACATAGTAGGTGCTTCGTATTGGCTTGCTAAGGTGAGATAAAGAAGGGCAAGTGAGTAGTTCGGTTTGGGAGAATATCCAGGCAGGATGCGTTAAGGGGAGTCATTTGAGTGGGGATTGAAGGAGAAGCAGGGTTTCACGGGGTGCAGGGGCGTGGACAGTACATTCAAGGGAGGTCATCAGCCGCTGCCTCAGCCTGTGGTGCCGCCTGCTCTGCCCCCTCCCCTCGTGGTCCATCCTTGACACATTGGCTTCTGATCACCTCCCCGGAGGTCTCTCTGACCACTCAAACCATGTAGAAGTACCCGATCAGAGGGTTTTCATAGCACTTTGTTACTCTCTTCTTAGGACCAAAAACAATTCGTAATTTTACATTGATTTGTGTAATTTGATGGCTATGCCTACCCTCCCCGATATGTCAGCTCAGGGAGAGGAAGGGCACCCTCTTTGTTCACTACAGTATCTCTGTCCTTCACAAGATACTTCTTCCAGTAAAGGTGCAATAAGTATTTGTTGGGTAGAGGAAAGCATGGCTGAATCCAGGAACAAGAGCATTTTGGAATGGCGGAACCATGAGGTAGGAAGGGGATGTTCTAGGGTGGAGCCTGGACCTGGCTGGGCAGCTGCTCGGGGTTTCGGCACTGCAGCCTGTGCTTCTGAACCAACCCTTATACAGAGAGAAGATCAGATAGTCGGAGAGGGTGAACACAAACCAAGGCGAAGAGGTGGGAGTGCCTCAGAAACAACGCGACGCCTATGGGAAGGAGGGTCTTTCAGTAACCCAGAGCGTAGCGTAGGAAGCTGAGGTCGAACCCCTTCAGAATATTTGCCCAGTTCCCCTGTCCCCGCCTCAACTCTACTGCCATGACTGAACCCACCCCGTCTCCGAATCCTAGCACTTGCCAATTTCTAACCCATAGCTATTCTGTGCTAGCCTTTTCTTTCCCTTTCTTTCTTTCTCTCTCTCTCTCTCTCTCTCTCTTTCTTTTTTTTTCTCTCTTTCATTCTTTCTTTCTTTTTTTTCCTTCCTTCCTTCTTTCCTTCCGTCCTTCTTTTTTTTTTTTTTTAGCCAGGGAAGAAAAAGCTAGTGCTTTCCAAGAAAAGTGCAGTACATTCAAGACAAACACATACAAGCAAAATGTAGAGCCACTTTTTTATGATGGCTCATTTGCAAAGCTTAACTGTCGGGCTCTTTTAATAGAATCCATCATATGTATGCATATTGCTATATAGAGCTCTTATGCTATTAGGTTTTACACATGGACACTGTGAAAAGGAGAGAATATGATCCTGATTTTTCTATTTGTGATTTTAAAAAAAATAATGGATAGAAAACAAACTTGAATTCTCAAGTCCCTAATTATACACACACACACACACACACACACACAGAGTACACATTGAATCCACCATCCTTAATATGAAGAAAGGCCAGAGTGTCACAGTTTCTCTATGCTAACAACTCCCGTGTTATCTCTTGACTGGGATGGATTTAATAACTGGGAGACTAAGAGCCATTGAGATTTGATGACCCTTCAGTGGCCTCAAGTTATAGGACAAAAACTCGTGAGGAAATACCTTCTAAGGACTTCGCCTTGGTGATTTCCGTAAATGACTCCACTTTAAATTGCTGGGATTGTGTGCCCTCCTACAATTACTGCTGTTCTAATTTCCTGGGACTAATTTTAGAGGGTGGAAGATTTTAATCATGGAAAGGAATTGTTTCCATTGTTCAGAATAACTTCAGAAGCCGAGTTGAAAGCAGGCGCCCGAGCAAGCCCCCAGAAAATTCCACAGGGACTGGGCGGGCCGGGCCTGTCTACAGCCTGAAAGAGAAAACCCTCCATGAGCCAGGGCCTCTCCGATTCTCCCACTGAACTTTTGAGTCTCATTTAACTTTAAATGTGTCACCAAGGAGCCGTGGCATCTAAAGATTTTGGGAAGTTCCTCAGAATGAGTCTCTAGGCATCATTCTTCCTCAAAGAAATTTCTAGAGATTGAAGAGAGCCTTGGTACGTTTTTGTGACCTTAAGATGCTGACCTTCTATACTCCTGTCAACAGAAAGGCCTTGAGGGGGGATGGGGGGACGTCAGGAGGGGGGATCAGAATGTTGTAGGGAGAGGGTGGCTCCCCTGTCCCCATGGTTTAGAGCTTTGTTTACTTCTTTCCCTCTCCATGTCATCTGAGCAGGAGATGAGAGGAGACGCTGACCGGGCTGTCAACAAAGTGGCCTTCCTATTATGGAGTATTAAAGGGCTCTTCCCTGACACACCTGGAAACCCACTTCAAAGTCGGGCCTGCCCACGGCGGAACTTGTCAAGCCATGGGAACTTCCTGTGCCCTCTGCATGACCTCTTCAGAGGTAATTTCCTTCTTTCTGTCCTGTTGGTATAGACTCCACCCCTGGCCCCCCGCCAACATGCACTAACCTAAGTTTAAGATTTAGAATTTATGGAAAAACAACTACCCCATGTAATGATTATCACCTCCTAAAGGTGAGCAGGCAGGAAAATGTGGAGTGACAAGACTGCTGGCATCCTGTGGCTCCCTCGCCTACTTGGACTATACCATGTTAGCATGCAGAAAATTACAGCTGGGCAAAACCTCGCCATCTCATCTTCCTTGAGACATTCCTCATGCTGCCTTCCTACCAGCAGACCCCGTTCCTCCTTTGAAAACTTCCCAGAAAAACCTGTGCTGGAACAAAACCCTCAGCTCAAGAAATTTGCAACGTATACAAGGTAAAAAGAGAACCAATACCCAGAAAACACCCTTGGTCGAAGGTAGGGTAAGTGGAAGACTGAGGAAGGACAGGGCACTATTGATTCTTCATGTGTCTCGTTGTGCTTTATTTTTTCCCATTTCTCTAATTCTTCTGTGAGGAAAGTGTATGTAGACCGTTTGAAAAGAAGCCACCTTAAAATGCATCAGCACATGGTAGCCTGGGGAGTCTATACAGCTGGGACAGCCCTGGGAGCAGAAACTTTGCTTTTGAGGAAATGTTGGAGCTTTTCGGGCCTAGGATCCACCTAATTCAAGTATGTGTTTTCCTGCAGTCACTGGACAGTGTCATTCAGTCGCTGCTTGAATGCTCCCAGCTAAGGGGAGATCACTACCTTGCCAGGCCACAGATTCCCTTGTTGGGCAGCTCTCTTCTTAGAAACAAATAAACAAACAAGAAAAGAAATGGAAGTGGGTCAAGGAGAGAAGAGAATGATGGGGGAGGGATAGAAAACACTGATACTTAGTTGAATTCAACTTCCTGTAAGATTTAGATACCCCCCCCCCCAGTTTCCCATTTGATTAGCACAGAACTGTGTGACAACTTCATAGGCTTGAAAACCTTCCTTCTTTGTTCCACGACTCAGAACATCCTAAGTCCTTCAATCATTCATTAAATGGCATTGATTTCAGTCTCTCACCATTAGAATTCTTCTCTATACTAACTGTCATTAAAGCTTTCCTTAAAAGTGCATCTCCTGGGGTTCCTGGGTGGCTCATTCTGTTACGTGGCTGCTCTCAGCTCAGGTGATGATCTCAGAATCCTGGGATAGAGTCCCTCATAGGGCTCTCTGCTCAGCAGGGAGCCTGCTTCTCCCTCTGCCTACCACTTTCCCTGCTTGTGCTTGTTCTCTCTGTCAAATAAACAAATAAAATCTTTTTTTTATAAAAAGTGCATTTCCTCCGTTGCATATAACACTCCCCAAATCAAGTTATTTACATTTAATCTTCATCTAAAAAAATAAGTGAGAGTGCATTTCCCCAAACCAAGTGGCGCCCCGAGGAGGGTGTAGGCAGTGCATAGTATGACAGCACAATTCCTTCTCTCCATCTGGATGCCAGACATGTGGGTCTTCAGCTCAAGACGGCATTAGCATTTTTAGTGGTTACGTCACACTATTAACTTATATTGAATTTGTGGTCATCTCAAACCCCTGCTCGAATATCTGAAACATATCGGCTGGGGGAGTCAGGATTGGGGGAAAAAAACGTGCCATGTGTCTGTGCTGGAGATCAGACATGTAGGCATGTCAGGTAAAATCAGGGCAGCTAGCATTGAAGCCTGGGCCCTGGGAGAGGACCAGCAGTGAGGAGGGCCCCCCAACAGTAAGGCCTGTGGGCTGAGGGAAGTGGGGTCCATAGCTGATCTGAGACCCCATTCAGATCCAGGCCCCCTTTCGATAGGCATGTACCCTGGGGAAGGAAAGAGCTGGATTAAAGCTAACGCCACATCTAGGGCCTCCAGCATGCCTGCAGCGGGCCCTGGAAACCCCGAGAACATTGTCCCACATCTGTCATGCAGGGCAATGTTGTGGTTTGCCAGACTCAGTGCCATTGGGCCATGTCAAAAGCCTCAGTGGGGCAGAGACCAGGCAGGTGTGGGTAGAGTGGCAGGGACAGAGCTGCTGTCTAGAGAGGCAGAGCCAATTCCAAGAGAGTTCTGGAGAAGGTAGCTGTCCCCAGAACATGTCGGAAAGCAGTGTAGCCTGAATGGGACAGGGCCCTAAGCAAGATTTGGCAGTGTAGGGCAGCTGTGCAGGGCAGGAGAAGTGGTGTCCTAGTTTCCAGGGCCCTAGGCAGAGGCCACCATTTCCATGTCATTGCTGGGTTGGTGATGGCTGTCTGATGGGAGCAGCAGAGTTAGTGTCCGGGACCAAGTGATGTTGGTGGTGAACATAACGACCCACAGGGATGTTGAAGCAGATAGAAATGTATCTGACTCCCAGGAAGATGCCTAAAGGATGAGGGGACCTCAGACCGGGCAAACACGAGCTCCTGCAATGGGCAGATGAAAGCCATTGGTCCGCAGGTATGACTTCTGTAAGACAATCAGGCCTGTTTGGGTTGAGACACTTTCTTATACAGAAATGTTTTATTTAGTTTTTTTTTTTTTTTTTTAAGATTGTATTTATTTGTTTGAGAAAGAGAATGATTTGGAGGAGGCAGAGGGAGAGGGATAAGCAGGCTTCCCTCTGAGCAGGGAGCCCAGATGCAGGACTCCATCCCAGGACCCTGGGATCGTGACGTGAGCTCAAGTCTGCCGCTTATCTGACTGAGCCACCCAGAGGCTCCCAGAAATGTTTTAAACTCATCACTCAGACATTGGTGTCAACGGAAGATTTGTGGTAAGAAGTACAACAGTCAAATAGCCATTTAATGCTGAGACTTCTCCAGCCTAGTCACATCCAGGATGGCCCCGCATGTGCAGACCTCTCAGTGGTTTTGCTCACTGACCTGCTCTCAGCAGAGAGGCTGCATGCCAGAAGGTGGCACAGCCCAGACCCCCAACACCCTGGAAGAGAAAGAGTGTTCTGAAGGCTTGAGGAACAGAACTGCTTGATGGCCAGGCCATCATAGAGGGACATTTCTGCAGGAGGAAACCAGATTATTGGCTTTTCCTAGCTTAAACTTAAGGGTTTGAGAATCAAGCCATTTTTACAAGTTTAATTTGAGACATCGTCCTGTTGTTTCCAAATTGCTTAAGTCAACTTTTGTAAGCTTATTAACTAGGGAGGATTCTCAGGTGAGATTTTCTGCTTCATTCTTTAACATTCTTTTTTTTTTTTTTTTAAGATTTTATTTATTTATTTGACAGAGAGAGATCACAAGTAGGCAGAGAGGCAGGCAGAGAGAGAGAGAGGAGGAAGAAGGCTCCCTGCCGAGCAGAAAGCTCGACGCGGGACTCAATCCCAGGACCCTGAGATCATGACCTGAGCCGAAGGCAGCGGCTTAACCCACTGAGCCACCCAGGCGCCCCATTCTTTAACATTCTAATGTATAAAACCAGTCAGCAGATAGGATCACTGAAAAGATACCTGTTTAGTAATGGTATAATTTAGAGGTCCCTTTGGGAACCCATTTGAATCATCAACCTATTTTTCTTTCTTAATGAGAACACACAGACAGGCTGAAAAAGTGATTTTACAAATATATCAAGTTGAAATCTCTTTTAAGATACATAAAACACTTCTATGTAACTTCTTCCAGAAAGGATTTCTAATGTATAAGCTAGTGATTTGCTCTTTTTCCTTAATGTGCCTCCTATTTTGTGCACAATTTGGTATCCCTTTTACCTCTGTTATTTTTGCATTTATTGGATTGCAACTGTCTTAATGAGATTTAAATGAAAAACCCTGAAGTACCCAGTCTAGGCGTCATATTGAGCCCACATGGCTTGCTAAAGCAGGTACCGTACCAGCGGGGATCCGTAGTTGTCACAGCTGTGAGTAGCCTCCTAATTGCTTGTGACATGGGGCTGCCTTTTGATCTTGACCATGTTCTCCTAATTATTTAATCTTTGACAACATGAAAACATGTTTAGCCACATACCATGAATAAAGATCCAGCCTAACTTTTCTCCCGAGGCCTGGTTTAGTCTGCATATCCTGAACGCCAAGAGCAGAGAAGGCGAAAAAATGTTTATTTCCTGCGCTCCGTTGCAGGGGAACTTGGGGATGGGGGTGGGGGAGGTCTCTCCACTCCAGACTTCTGCTGATACATTTCCTGTTAGTTCAGAATTACTCCTGAAGCTGTTCCATTCTCAAGCAGCCTTATCAGGTTGATACTGACTGACAGCGTTTCCTGGCCTCTGGAAGGGAGGGAGCTCATTCGATACAGACAAAGGAACGAGGCATGGACTCTGTTCTTTCATACTTTATACTGTGCTCATCAGATCTATTTAGTAATAGTAACATTTTGTTTTATTTAGGTCACACGTCTGTTTCCTTCAATTGACTAAGCTGCTTGGTGGTAGGTCCTTACTACTTTATGTATTTATCACCTGTGCTTAATAAATATTCACTGAGTCATTGAATGAATGTACAAATTAACAATGTCATGAATGAGTGAGTGAATATTAAATTAGGTCTGTCTTTGAGGACTTAGCTAAGAGCATAAGTGAAAATACTGAGGCCTCTGGGTGAGAAAATCAGGAGAAAATCTGCATCTTTTCTTAATTGCAGCAAAAATGGAGTCATGTGAAGATTTCCCTCCTGGATCTGAGCCATTGATAACTTTTTGCCATGGAGGATAGTGTAAGACCCCAAAGTTCAGAATTCACGCATTCCTTAATAGTTTATGACCTTTATTTACATATGCTGGAGGGATTTGTCTCAGTTCCTGGACTCTGGCTCCTTGCTAGCAGAAATGTTTATTAGGATGACAAGTTGCCCATGTATTTTGTTTAATACTTGTGTACCTTAGTTCTTTAGAGGACTGTCCACTGTTGGGAGACTCTCCTCTGAACCCTGACCAGGCCAGTTAGCATTGCTCCATGATGTAGGCTCTGTTGGAATTCTTGCCATTGGATCAGTGATCTTGCACATCTGGGGTTGCTAAATGTTTTCTGTAAAGAGCTAAGTAATAAATAACTTAGGCTTTGTGGACTTTGTGGGTCTCTATAACAATGCTCAACTCTGCCACTGTAGTGCAAAAGCCAGCATAGACAGGACCTAAACAAGTGGGGATGGCTGCGTGCCAGTAAATCCGAAATCTGAATTTCTTGCAATCTCCCTGTCACCAGATATTAGTATTCTTTTGATTTTTTTTTTCCCCAACCACATAAAAAATGTAAAAACCATTCTCAGCTTTCAGGCTGCAGTTTGCTCCTCCCTGTTATCCCTGGAAAGTGTGTAATATGGAACCAACCCGCAGCCTGAGGGGGTCAGCATGAGGACCGCAAGCACCGTGACTGGAGGAAACCATTTTTCTGAAAGGACAACACCATTATTCATTGTGAACTTTTTTTGGATTAGCTTCAGAGAAACTCTTGATGGTTCTTATGGCTGCTCCTGTCTTTAGCATTCTGCATTTGTCTGTGTTGTCCTGAGTCTGTTGGGCGTTTCCACAGGGTTGAGCTACAACTATGAGGTCCCAACATTCTCTCTGCACAAGACATATTTCTTGTCTTTTGTGTAAGAAAATGTGACCAGGGAGTCTAGGTGACTTAGTCTGTTCAGCACCTGCCTTTGGTTCACGTCATGATCCCTGGGTCCTGAGCCTTGAGTCGGGCCCCTTGCTTAGCAGGGAGTCTGCTTCTCCATCTCCCTCTGCCCCTCCCCACCTTCACACCCCCCCCGTGCTATCTCTCTCTCTCTAATAAATAAATAAAATCTTAAAAAAAGAAAAGATGGTGGCCATAATGCCTATTGGTTTGGCTGCAGAGAGGGGGAGACGTCCACCTGGAAAGGAAGATCCCTAAGGCATCCATGCCACTGAGAGGGGAACTGGAGCTATTGGAAAGGAATGGCATTCGTGGGGCCAGCCGCCAGTCAAGAAAGGATTATTTTTGGCCTCCTTGGACTTCTCCGCACATGTGGGTTTCTCCAGTCTTTGTGTGGGGTCTCAAGTGTCCTATTCTTAGTAGTAAGGGGTAGGAGAGGCATATAAAGAGGTTCTTCTTTCTTCACCTAATGCAATTTTCTAGCTATAAATAAGTGAGTTCAGCAATTCACACATTCTGAGGCTTTTACTCTTAGTATAGATAAAAGTCTAGATGTTATACCTGCTTGAGATTTCTAAAAGACCAATCACCTAATTTCTTTTTTCTTAAGATCTTAATATTTAGAGCAATTTTAGGTTTAGTTTCACAGAAAAATTGAAGAGAAGTACAAAGATTTCCCTTTACCCTCTGTTTACTAAAACACATGCCCAGCTTCCTTCCCCCACCAATCCCCCCACCTACATCCCCCATCAGAGGAGGACATGTGTTATAATTCATTAACCTTCATTGACACATCATCATCACCCAAAATCCAAAGGTTACTTAGGGTTCAGCCATGGTATTGAACATTCAATGGATTTAGGCAAATGTATAATGACATGTGTCCATCATTACAGTATCATACAGAGTACTTCTCCTGCCATAAAAATCCTCTCTCCCTGCTGAACCCTGGAAACCACTGATCTTTCAACTCTCTCCATAGTTTTGCCTTTTCCAGAATGTCTTATAGTTGGAATCATACAGTATGTATCCTTTTCAGATTGGCTTCTTTTATTCAGCAATAGGCATTTAAGTTTTCTTTCTGTCTTTTCATGACCTAATAACTCATTTCTTATTAGTGTTGAATAATATTCCACTGTATGGATGTGACTACAGTTGACTTAAGCATTCAGCTACTAAAGGAAAACTTGGTTGCTTCTAAGTTTGGGTAAAACTCCTCTAAACATTCATGTGGGGATTTCTTTGTGGACTGGGGTTTTAATTCCTTTGGGTAAGTACCAAGGAGTGCAATTGCTGGGTCCTATGGTAAGGCTATATTGAGTTTTGTACAAAACTGTTAAACTGTCTTCCAAAGTGGCTGCGCCATTTGCATTCCCACTAGCAATGAATGAGAGTTCTTGTTGCTCCACATCCTCACCAGCATTTGGTGCTATTGGTGGTCTGGATTTTAACTCTTTTATTAAGCATATAGTGGTATCTCATTGCGGTTTTGATTTTCATTTTCCCATGACATATAATGTAGAACATCTTTTCATGTACTTATTTGCCATCTGTGTATCTTCTTTGGTGAGGTTGTTAAGGGTCTTTGGACTATTATTTAAACTGATTTGTTTTCTTACTGAATTTGTAGAGTTCTTCTTATACTTTGGAAAATGGACCTTTGTCAAATGTGTCTTTTGCAAATATTTTCTCCCAGTCTATGGTTTGTCTTCTCATTCTCTCGACACTGTCTTTTGCTGGGAATAAGTTAATTGTAATGAAGTCCAGCTTTTGAATTATATCTTTTATGGACCAGGTAAATTTTGTCCTATGTCGTCTTCTAGGATGTTTATAGTTGTGAATTTTACATTGATGTGTATGACCTATTTTGAGCTAATTTTCATGGAGAGTGTAATATCTGCATTCAGGTATCCCTGAACCATTTGTTAAAAAGACTGTCTCTGCTCCGATGCATGGCCTTTGCTTCTTTGTCAAAGACCAATTGACTGTATCTGTGTGGGTCTATTTCTGGGGTTTCTTTTCTGCTCCATTAATCTATCTGTACTGTTATCAATACCACACTGTCTTGATTACTGTAAATTTATAGTAATTCTCGACGTTGGGTAGCATCAGTCCTCCAACTCTGTTATTTTCCTTCAGTATTTCTCCTTTAATTATTTTTTAAACTTACCTTTGAAATGACATGAAATGAGACATAGAGGAAATATGATTTTGAATCATCAGAAATCAACTTCATTCTGGGATATTTTAATTCCAGGAATATTTTTCTGGAACTCATTCCAGAAATGGACAAAGAAATTGAGTAAGGCTGAGGAAAGATTTATGTACATTTTTTTTCTTGGTAAATCCTGTGTTCCAACTCTCAATAGTCACAGAGCCACATTATCTGATACCTATTCTTGAAAATCAAGAATGATACATTCACATATAGATGGAAATTTATTTTCTTAGAAATTCAAGGAGCAAAATCAGCTGTCAATAAGCTTTTAGAAGGAAAGGAAAGGATTTGCTAAGAATGTGAGTGTGATAGAGCATTTCTAGTAATATTTGAGAAACTATTCGCAACACCTGTTCCAAACTAAATAGAACATTCTATAAAGCATTTGGAAAAAGCAACTTCATCCTCCCCACATCTTTTGTGTTATCACAGAACTACAGAATGCAAACATACTCATATCGTTATGGACACATGTGTCAAATTGATCACACTCCAAAATCTCTATGATCAAAAAGTTCTCAAGTAATTTTAGTCCTTGACATAATCCACTTCTCAGTTTCAAGACCTTTTTAAACTGTTTCCACGAATGCCGACTTAAAGTCACCCATGTGTGCAGAATGAAGAATGGAATGAGAAACATCACATAGCATCAGAATGCAGAAGGGTCTCTCATTTCAAAACAAAACCAATATTTGGGTTTGCCTTGCCTGCACAACTGTACTTTTGCACAAATGTCTTGGTTTCAGGCACATGGTTCTTTTATTCAGAGGTTAAGAGTAAGGGCCAGGGTCTGTTCTGATTTTACGGTTCAATTTTCAAAAATTTGTAAGCTGTAAGGACAAGTTCATTCTAACTTCTTTAAACAGTTTCCATACAGGGTTACTCACTCCCATCACTGTAGAAAAATGTCCTTCATGGTGGTTAGTTCTAGGTGGGCATCACGTATAATTGGGGAAGTGGGTCCTGTCCTGCTTGATCAAAGCACCCATAATCCAAATAAGACATAAAAATACAGGGAGGCCGAGGATGGCTCAGCCTGCTGTACTAGAGCTGTGTCTGTCTTCATGTTAATGTGTTCCCTCTTTCCTGTGTTTCCCTTGGACACCCCTCTCCATGGAGGGTGTGGCGGGCATAAAGTCTAAGCGATGCTTCCAAGGAGTGCCTTTCAGAGGAATTAGAAAACAACTCTGTGACCTAACAAAGTGAACATTTCTGGTAATCCCGGCAAGGGAAAAGTTCTTGAATATTGGGGCTACAGTCATAGGAAATCTGATGATAACATCCTTGAAGACATGGGCAGACAGAGGGTGACATGCGTGAGAAAAGGCAGGGTCCTCACTCTCGATGCTTTCAGAATCTAGACAGGTAGACCAGCTGTGGAAAGCAGCCAGATGCAAGAAAAAGGTGACAGGGAGTCTTGCAGCAATCTGGAGAGCATTTTGCCCCAGTTTAAGGGATGAAACAGTGCATGGGCCTGACAATAGTGGTGTGTGAGTGGACTCTGAGTTTGCAACTCCAGAACCAAGGGCTGGAGATGGAACACAAATGCACAGACAGAACTCCAAGTAGCGAACAAATGGCTATAAATAGAGTTTGATTCTGGAGTCACTGCTGAATCTTGGCAAAGCTATCTTGAGATCACAAACAGAGCATAGGGGCATCCAAACAGCAAAGGGAGGAGGGACAAAGTAACACTTGAAATGATGCAGAAAGGTGGGTGATGACTCATTACCCATTCACTTGTTCATTCTGAGTAATGTGCTGCCTGCTTTTATTATTGATTTTCCTGAAAATCAGGGGAATGTCTCTCTGGGATGATGTCAAGATAGAATCAAAATGGCAAAAATGACCCCAGGGTTATGATCTGTACTCTGCCTATGCTGGAGTCACTCCTTGCTTTTGGGAACATTTAAGAAGAAAATTCTTTTTCTTGCTAAAGACACTGCATCTCTGGTCCTGTGGGACCCTTGGGGATGCTGCACTGATGTGACTGCCACACAGAAAAGAGCCTCATTCTGCACGTACGAGAAGGGCACACCAAGTGAGCATCCAAATCTCTGATAGTTTTTCAATGCCAGGTAGCCTAGGATGACTTCTACAAGGCTATGGAACATCACGTTCACAACCTGCTGGTGCTTTACACCCCAAAGAGTATAGAAGACATGGGGGAAGATCCATTTCTCATTCCATTAAAAAAATAAAAACTTAGTGCCTATCCTCTATAATACCAAACCTGGATGACACTGAGCAAAGTTAGCAGTATAATGGCAATCGGTCAGGAAATGGGGTACGGAATGGACTCTCAGAGAACACAGATCCTCAGATGAAGTGTCACTTGTCATGTGACCAGAAATGGTTTTCAAGCTGTAGGACCCACAGGCGTGGTGGACGGCATCGCGGAGCCCCACACTCCTGCACCTGAATCCCTCCTCTCTCCCCTCTTTCCTTTCCTTTGTCCCCCACTGTTCCTCTTCCTTCCCACCCTACCGGTCGGTGCGCTGGAGACCAGGAGACAAGACATGGACACAGAACCCCAGCAAGTAATTTCTTCCCCACCCTGTTATACCGATTTTTCTCAACACGGGTCTGGAGACCACCTTGAGGGGTGACAGGGTAATTCAATTTCCAATCCATTTCGTTCTTGGTCTCTGAGTAGAGACTGCCCACCAGGCACCAATTAGGGGAAACAAGAGGCCAAAGGAAAAGAGAAGTTTGCTACTGTATTGCATGTGTGTGTTTTGACATTTAGTTTGAACTTCAACCTGGCCTGTGCTCCTTTGGGAGCTTTTAAAAAGAAATAAACTTCGTCTCATTACCATCAGATACAATGATGGGGGAAATGGGCTGGAAAAATCCTGAATCTTTTCTGAGCCCTATTTTGCGCCTACAAAGAGAAGGGCAAATTCTTTACTGCTGTGCCATTCAGCTATTATGTTTAACAATCTAATTAGAAAGGCCGGGTAGCCTATTCCCATTGTAAAAGCTAAGACAGTACGCACAAGCAAATCCAATTAGACAGCTGTCCTTTACAGATCCGAGCTGCCCTCCGGCCAGGTTCTAATGAACGACCCGCCACCCCAGCCCCTCCCCACAGCCCCCAGGAGATGGGTTTTGTCCATAAACTGGGCCAGATGACAGTGGTAGTACATTCAGGGCTCCCCACCCTGCGGCAGGCGGCGTGGTTACCTGCTTGCTGGCGCGCAGCAGGAAGCCTTCGCTGGGGCGCTGGGGCTCCTTCCTTTCCAGCTGAGCCTCCCTGAGTCTGGGCCACCAGTCCTGCCCCACTCTGCGCCACCGTGCTCCTTCTGGACGATCGTGCCCGCCACGTTCAAGCAGGTCAGCCTTATGCTAACAGGTGGCCATAAATCAGAACCGTTGCTTTCACTTTTATGAATGTTACTTTCTGCACACCAGGGACTTATTTAACTTGAAACAGACCAAAAACTATACATTGAGCCGCATGCTTGCCATGCCTTTGTTTTTCACCACGTATGGCTTAAATTAAGGCGCCCTGTGTCGAGCAGATTGCTCACTGCAAGTTAGTCATCTGTTTAGTGTTTGGCATGTCCCATAAGGCAGTTGTGGTTATTCACAAGTCTATTAATTAAAAGGAGAACCAGTAAGAGAACTACTAAATGGGCCTGGGATCGTGCGGCCACTTCAAATAAAAAGATACGTTAAAATGGGTGTAATAAGACCCTCTTGGGTTCCCTTTCTGGATGCATCTGATCTGTAGTCGTTGTTGGAATTAGGCGTGTGAAAAAGTACTCTTGTCATCACTGCGTCCAAAAGGAGTTTTATGACAAAAATTAGAGCGATGTTGTCTCAGTCGATAGGATTGAGATAGTGTCAAGTTTTCCATTTTTAAAGATCTATTTTCATCAGGCAGTGACTCATTGAAAAATATCCACCTTGTGTTGAAATCAGGTCTTATCAGAGCAGAAATCACAAAGGATCTTTAGCTTCTGAGAGAAGAAAAAGACACACTGTGTCTATCAGCAAGATAGGTGCTAATAGAGACTGCCCTTATGCTTATTTTCCTCTATATTTGAGGGACCAAAGTACCTCTCATGTCATTCTGTTTATTCCCAAAGCCATGTCACCAGAACCCTGGAACCAATTTGTTTTATGTATGAGGAACTGAGTGTTTAAGTAGTTTTGCAAACATCCTCAAAGGAGTTCTGCCACTTACAGTCATGGCAGAAGTAGGAATTACTGGATAGTGATCACTCACTTGCTTATGAGTTATCAATTCCCTTTTAACCAGGAAGAATTTGATTTTGAAAATATCCTGTAAAGCAAATGTTATAAAATTTTATTAAAAAAATATTTATTTGAGAGAGAGAGAAAGAGACTATAAGCAGGGGGAGAGGGAGAGGGAGAATCCAACTCCCTCCACTGAGCAGAGAGCCCAACAAGGGCTCAATCCCAGGACCTCGGGATCATGACCTGAGCTTGAGGCAGATAGTTAACTGACTGAGCCACCCAAGCTCCCCTAAAATTTAAATTTGGTTAATATTTTGTGAAAATGGAAACTTGCTTTTGTGAAGGTATTCTGTGTTGGACTATTCCTGGAAATGGATCAATTGCCCATAGTTGCTATATATTTAAGGTTGAATTTTCTGGCATATCAGATTGTGATTATACTGGCTAAAACCAGGTACCTTTTCTGTGGTTTGCGGCGATGTTCAGATCTGAGATATAAACAGCATTCTTACAAAAATACAGGTGGGAGGTCAAAAGCCACTGCTAAAAACTGGGGCCAGAATCATTTACAAATCATTGACCCCTCGATGGCAAATCAGCTGGCAAAATGTATACTTGATTCAGTAAAAAAAATTTCAGAGTATCTATTATGTGAAACTAAAGAAAGAAGGTGTACAGAAACAGGCTTACTTGCATATGAATTCCAGGAACTTACAATTTAATTGGGAAGCTAGACCTTAAACATGAAAATGTAAGCAATTACTTAGAATAACCAGCATTATACATATTGGAAATAGCATATTACATACTGTTTGACACAGCCGTGGATAGTGTCTTTATCAAGGTTTTAGAATAAGTTTTAAATAAAATAAAGCTATGTGCCTCATATTCATCAAATTAGAAATGTCATGATATTTAAGATGTAGTTTTGTGCTGGATGAATGAATGAGGGTCTAAGGGCAGAAAGACAAGTTAAAATAATGATTTTAATAGAGCAAAACTTAATTGGAACAAAAATAAAGACCCAAACTTATATCCCAAATACAAATACTGAATTACTGCATGAGAAAAATATTTAACCACAGCCTTAGAAAAGACTGTAGGATAAATGAGTCGAGAGTGAAGGAGAAGAGTTTGGACATTTATTAATCAGCTACCATGTCCCAGCAACTGTGATAGCTGCTCTACCAAGTCTTCCATCTTCCCAGCAATGCTGGGGCATCTGGAGCACCTTGCAGAGCGTGAGTATTTTATATGCATCTTCTGTTCGATTTTCATAACCATCTTGCAGAGTGGATGCCATCTGCACTTGACTAATGAGATAACTAAAGCTCAGAGAGGTGAAATCACTTGGCTGGTGTTGCACAGGTAGCAAATTAGATTGAGAAATGGACCGTGAATTCTCTTTACTTATTTATTCATTCTTTTCTTTTATTATACTTTACTTTGTTTTATTTATTTATTTTCACCGTGCCATATGTCTTTTAGCAGGTAATGTAACTTCATTGATAGGCATGTAGTACCCAGAGTGAAGGAGAGAGTTCTGTTCTGTTAGAAGAAGGTTGTGTCAGAGCAATAAGTGCATGGATTATGGTACCAGGTGTCCTGGGTTTCCACTCAAGTTCTGCCACTTAGGAACTGAAGGCATTGGCCAAAGTATTAAAATAACAACAACAACAACAAAAACGACAACATCTCTTCATGCCTCAGTTTCCCCATCTCTAAAGTGAGGGTAAGTGTAGTACCTAAACATTTTCTGGGTTATTGAGACAATTCAGTAAGTTATTATTATTTTTAAATGTATTTTTACCAAGATATAATTGATATAAAACATATCAGTTTCAGGTGTAGAACGTAATGATTTGCTATTCACATTGTAAAGTGATCACCACAATAAGTCTAGTTAACATCCATCCCCACACGTAGTTATTACCAATCTTTTCTTGTAATGCAAATTTCTAAGATTTACTCTCTTAGCAACTTGCGATGTGCAACAGTGTCTTTAACTGTAGTCCCATGCTGTACCTTATATCACCATGGCTGACTTATTTTAGACCTGGAAGTTCCTACTGTTTGATCCTTTTTATTATTTCTCCCATCCCTTTCCCTACCTCTGGCAACCACCAACCTGTTGTCTGTATCTATGAGTTGAGTTTCTTCTTTGAGATTCCACATGTAAGTGTGGTCATAAAGTATTTTTCTTTCTCTGTATGACTTAATATGGCAAGATTTCACTCCTTTTTATGGCTGAATAATACATACACATATATATGTACATATGTAAGCATGCCATATCTTCTTTATCCATTCAGCCATCAGTAGATACTTTGGTTGTTTCCATACCTTGGCTATTATAATAATGCTCCATGAACATGGTGGGGGGGTATGTTTGTGTTTGTGTGTGTGTGTGTGTATAATATATATATATATATATATATTATACACACACACACATATATATATATATATATATTTAGAGTTAGTGTTTTTGTTTTCTTTAGAAAGATACCCAGACATGGAATTGATGGGTCATATGGTAGTTCTATTTTTAATTTCTTGAGAAACCTCCATACTGTTTTCCACAGTAGCTACACCAATCTACATTTTTACAACAGTACACAAGGGTTCTCTTTTCTCCACATCCTCGCCAATATTTATTATTTCTTGTCTTTTCGATAATAGTCTTTCTAACAGGTGTAAGGTAACATCTCATGGTGGTTTTGATTTGCATTTCCCTGATGATGAGTGATATTGATGTTCACGTACCTATCAGCCTTCTGTGTGAAAAATGTCTATTCAGATCCTCGATCCATTTTTAAATTGGATTCTGTTTTGTTTGCTGTTGAGTCATATAGATTCTTTTTATATTTTAGATATTAACTCTTTATCCAATATGTGATTTGTAAATGTTTTCTCCCATTCAGTAAGTTGCATTAACATTTTTTGATGGCATCCTTTGCTGTGCAGGAGTTTTTTAGTGTGATGTGGGCCCACTCGTTGACTTCTGCTTTTGTTGCCCTTGCTTTTGGTGTCAAGTCTGAAATATCATCACAAAGAATGATGCCAAGGAACTTACCTTCTATGTTTTCTTCTAGATTTGATGACATCAGGTTTTACATTCAAGGTTTTAATCCATTTTGAGTTGAATTTTGTGTTTGGTGTAAGATTGTGGTCCAGTTTTATTGTAATAAATTATTTCATGGAAAGCTCTTAGAATAACCATTCGTGGCACATCTTAAGGACTGTGAGTACATTACTCTGCTTTTGTTCTGTTCACATCAGGTCTGACCTAGGGTCCTGGGCCATCACTTCAAGGGGCACATTGGGAAATCATTTTTCTCATTAAAGCCTCCCCAGAAGTGATGATAGGGATGGAAACGTCCCTGCAATACTATAGCAAAATCTGAAGGCACTTACTCTACGTGATGGGAGCCATTTAAAAATATCGAAACTAATTTTATTCTAAGTTCAGCCTTAAAAAAGAGTACTAGGAGAAGAGGAGGAGTTCTTTGTTTGGTAATCACTCTCTAATTCATAACAGCCGATGACCCAATGAGGTCCGAGGACTTCCAGCCTTGCCTCGGAGGGAGGTATCGTTGAGGCCATTTCTTTGGGGTCTTCTATATGCTAGTGCTACGCTTTTTCATCACGTGCATCCCTGTGGTCAATGTCCTACACACAATGATGCAGTGATGGGGCTCTTATTCCTCATGATGCTGATGAGGCTCCTGAGTTGTGGAAGGAGAGTGAGGTAAATGTTCTCACAGAATAATCACTTGTTAAAAAAAAAAAAAAAATACTTATTGAGTGTCTGTGATGTTCCAAGCATTGTTCTGAACACTTGAAAAAAACAGGCCAAAGTCACTGCCCTGATGAGGCTGGAATCTGCTGTAGCCCCCAGAGATGGAATCCAGGGTCCAGTTCAGCGCTACCCGAACTTGAGAACTTGCACATGAGGAACAAATGAACTGAATGAAACTACAAGGGCAAAGACTAGACCTTCAAACTCTCTGACATTTCTTCTTCAGCCAGTTGGATCTGACATTCAATTAACCTATTGACTACCAGTCACTTTATAGAGTATGTATTATTTAATTCTCAGAACAAATGTTTTAGGTAAGAATTCATCCATTTCTCAGAGAAACACACTCAGAAATACTGGGGGCTAAAGTTTCACCTAGGAACTCCAGTTTAGAACAATTTAAGTTATGAGATGACTACCTTCTAAGAAGACCCAGAGAGGAGGGGTTGTGTGACATCCTCTTTGGTAATCTCGCTACTAAAAACTAGAGTGATCTCTTGACACATGAACTGTTCATGCTTAGCCTACCACTCCTGATAACTTTTGGTGTATAAGTATGTGAGAGTCTAAGCTGGTATGTGGTTTTCTATGACCTTGAGAGTCACTCCAATCCCCAGTGTACTACCTGTCATTCAGCAAAGTCCAATGGCACTCCCTCTTCTCATGAGTAACTAGAGAAAGACACCATGCTGGACACTTTCCTCTGAACTCTTGCTTCCTTTGCAGTCCCAGGTGCAAGAAATAGCAGAGAAAAAAAAAAGGCAGGAATTTAAGCCAAATAAAGTCTGGGTAACCAAAGGGCCTACAATTTGACATTGAGAAGACTGCTTAGAGGCAGACCACCTGTAGTCAAAAAATTTCTTTCATTCATAATATCTCAGACTTTTTTTTAAAGAGTCAGGGCTTGCTTTTACCTCCAGAAAGTGACATCTTGGGAAACTTCATTTCCTTGCTGTGTTTTCACCATCACAGAGCTCGTCACAGGTGAGTCTCCACCCTTCCCATGCAAGGTACTGGAGTTGGGGAACATTTTTGCTGCACAGATAGATGGCGTAGGACGGGAGGAGTTAGCTCAGAGGCTTAGGAAATCATTCTTTCATAGGGCCTTTTTGGTGTGTGCACACCTTTTAAAAAGTCCCTTATGGGCGGTGGGGCACCAGACTGTCCAGAAATGAAAATACCCAGGTGCACAATTGATCTGAGCTCTTGTGGCAGCAGGTGGGGGCTCTTGGAGGTGATATGGGGGGCATTTTTTTTTTTAGCACATTGGAGCATGAGATGAGGCAGCACAAGATTCTTTCCTGTGTCCAGGGGCCTCATGTTAGACAGAAAGCAGGAACTCAGAGCCATACAAGTGTGTGCTGGGACATCTGGTCCTTCTCTTGGGATACACAAATTCAGGGTTTCTAAAGGTTTCCATTTACAACTCAGTGAATGCACTTGTTTGGGATGGCTTTCTTTCGCCTCCCGGAATCTCTAAAAAACACTCCTCAGAGCTGAAAGTTTATCTTTGCTTTTAAAGTTTTGATCTCATTCTTTGCTCCTGGTGCCCTGTGAAATGAAACCTCTTTCCTCAACAGTACCCACATCCTCTAAAGACTTGTAGGCAGAGAGCCCATAGTCTCTTCTCTCTTGGTTCACTCTTCTGTCTGCTTCCAAACTAATGTTTAGCCAAGTTAGACACATGTATTTTACTTTCTTAAATAGCTGATTCTTTTTAATTAATCTCGGGATTCATCTCTACTCCAAATGCCTTATGTTGACAATAGTGTAGCATTTTAAAATAAGCTAATTTGCACATGTAGACATAGTTATAAAATCCACAAATTATAATGAGGATATATATACACTTTCACATCTATATGCAGCACCTTCTGGAAAATGCCACTTCTAGACTCCACCCAACCCTGTCTACTCACATCATAGAGTGACAGAATGGCAAACATTTTTAAGGCCCTTGTCACACATTCTTAATCTATGCTTGGAGACAGCCGCACAGACACAGTGTTTAAATGTTGGCTCTTGTTATACAAATTGTTTGCATGAAAATGATCACAAAAATTACTTATATAGGAAAGAAAAAAAAAACTTTAGTTTGGAAAATCTTAATAGAACAGAAATGAATGACTAGTCCTTGTATCCACATAGGAACTTTCCATTAGATATTCTTACAGGAATGATTTCAGGATATTCAAGTAAGTGCAACCAAACTAAACACAGATTATCTGATAACTATATAATTTTCACAGGGTAGTTAGGAAAAGAATTACAAATATATACACATATGACTAACAGAATTGGGGGAAAAGCCCATTGTGGAGATTCTTGTGGTCTATGGCATCTGTATGGGCCTGTGAAATATAGAGAAAAGTCATGTGTTCTCAAAGCTTCCCAGGTATCCCAAACACTGTGAGCACTTGGAAACACCTGCCCCATAAAGACTTTGAAGAGTATATCTATTTATTTGAGAGACAGAGAGAACGAGCAGTGGGAGGGGCAAAGGGGGAGAGAGAGAGAGAGAGAGAGAGAGAGAGAGAGAGAGAAGCAGAGCCTCTGCTGAGCAGGGAGCCTGAAGTGGGACTTGATCCTGGAACTCCAGGATCATGACCTGAGCAGGAGGCAGTCGATTAACCAACTGAGCCACCTAGGAGCAACCTTGAGGCATTTTTTTTTTTTTTCCCAAAAGATTTTATTTATTTGACAGAGAGAGAGGGCACACGCAGGGGGAGAGACAGGCAGAGGGATAAAAGGAGAAGCAGACCCTCTGTGCTGAGCAGGGAGCCCAACAACATGGAGCTCAATCCCAGGACCCTGAGATCATGACCTGAAGTGAAGGCAAACACTTAACAGACGGCCCCCCAGGCGCCCCTCCCACCCACTGCCTCCAATAAAGACTTTGAATGTGTCTCTGGCTCGCACAGTGTTGATGGGAGAATCACTCCCATTAGCATGAAATGAAATTACATTGAAGCACTGAAGGGAGAAGAGTGTCTAAAAGAATGTCCAAATAAAAAGACCAAGAAGACTGGTCTTTATCTCAGGTATGCACACATGAGCATTATCTAGTGCAGTTGGCAACAGGGCTTTGGGCCCTGGGATTAAGGCCTGAAAGAATTTGTTCTTACAACGAGAGAGAGTGCCAGGGATTTTTATTGCCTCCTGAAATAAGTTAATTCTCTGAATTAAGAAATAATGAAGAGGAGAGAGTCTGGCAGAGAGACTGGGGATCAGACAGGTGCCGATTTTAAAGGAGTCTGAAGAGCCAAGAGGCAACTCTGCATGAAGGAACGAGGAAACCTTCGTTTGCTACACCAACCTTTTTATTAACAGACTGAGGTAGGAACATGGCTCAGCTGGGGTAGGGAATGCATGCAGATAAAATAGCAATCGCTTGGAAAAGTGCTCTAAATATTCTTTCTCCTCAGGAGCTGGGAGCAACATTGAGGATGAGGTTAACCCTTTGAGAGACACCTTCTAAGTTGATGGTCATAGATACCAAGGGCTTTTACCCCACAGATGAATCTGGCTCTCCTTTAAAACCAATCACCCTGAAGGACTCCTTGACCTTGCTGGAGGAAGCAGCCAGTCCTATTTGATCCACTCTGCCATGAAGGGATTCTGACCGAGAAGTAATATCCATGCAGCAGCAGGTGGTTCTGAGGACCCTGATTCCCTGGGGGTGAGGCCAACTCTTATATGGGAGAAGATGCCATCACAAGACCTACTGAAACGAAGCCTGGCATGAAGCAAGAGCTTGGCCAATATTGGGGAATGAGTGAATGACTTAATAAATGATGTCCAGGAACATCAGACTCCTTCTGACCTGGGCCTCTCCCCAGGAACCTGAACATACATCTCACCGGATGATACTTCGGGGTTGGGGGGCTTGTTTCAACCCTCCCTCATCCCTCCCTATTTCTGAAACTTCTGACCTATGTGTGGGGTTTGTATAGGATCTGGGGAAGAGATAAGCCTCAAAAGCCTTATTAGCCTGAGAAGAGTCTTTGCAACGCTCTCATTCCACTCCCACCCAGCTGAAGTCATTATATCCCAGAACATTTCTGGAACCCTAGGGGAGTATTTGTGTTGTAAAACTTAGGGCTAGTCCAGATGGAGGCTCTACGGACTAAATAGAAGAATGTTAGTGCCCCCTCCGAAGAACTCATAGGAAGTCTTAAATTTGAATGCAATGCATATGGAGGGGGCTCCCGGGGCAGTCAGGCTTAGGTGAGGTCATGAGAGCAGGGCCTTCACGAGGGAATTAACACCCTGGTACAAAGAGGAAAAGACATGAGCTCCTCTCTGCCATATGACCACACAGCAAGAAGATGGCTGTCTGCGGTCTAAACAGGGATTCTCAACAGACACCAGACTTGCCAGCGCCTTGCCGTTGGAATCCAGCCTCCAGAACTGTGAGAGAGAACTCTCTGTTGTTTCAGCCACCCTGTCTGCGGCATTCGGTTAGAGCACCCAAACGGACTATGGCAGGAAGCAGGGACAATGCGGAGAGGGCGCAGGCCCATCCCTGCAGCTCCCAGTTGGCTCTGGGCTCCTGCGATGTGAGTGCAACCATCTTCAGCCTGCACCAGGTGGTTCCCAAATTCTGAACCCTCCCCTGTACTTCAGAGAAGTGTGTCTCAGGTTTAACGTACACGAGCCTCACCTGGGGATCTTGTGAACACGTGGGTTCTCTTCCAGTGAGTCTAGGAGGAGGCCCAGTTTTGCATTCCTAACAATTGTCCAGGTGATGCACATGCTACTGGCCTTTGGCCCACACTGGAACTCAAGCAAATGGAAGCTCCTGGAAGATAAAGCCAGCCTCTCTTGTACTTCTGATGTCAGATCACAGATCCATCACTTTGTAATGATTTGTCCAACAATTCAGTGGTGCAAAGTGAGGAATTTGGTATTGACACCCTTTGTACCTGCCTGGGGATATGGCCTGGGGATATGGCCTTTGGAGGGTGCTGGCTTCTCAGAAAAATCTGCAAATTAATAGACAATATGCCATCTAATTGTCTTGACTGGACCTGCCATCACACCCCCACCCCCACCCCAGGGCAATGGTAAGGTAAAGATACTCCATGATTGTGGACTGACTCCAGAGGTAACTCACACTGTACACACCTGTGCAGGGAGTGCCCACGATCATAGGACAGGCCTGACTTGTTGAAGAAAGCCTAGCAACTTACAAGGCTGTTAAATTCCTGCCAGTATAACGTACAAATATCCAGTTTATTTAAAAGTAAACACAAGGTACTTTTTCTAAATTAAATTCTGGACTGGTTAAATTATTTTGATATTATTCCTAATGGAAGGCTTTGATGAAAAAAAATATAATCACAAACAAATAAGCAATGAAAGAAACAAAAACACAGTGGATTCCATTCACTGCAAATTATTAGCATCAGCATGTTGAGGAAGGTGTTCTTTGCAGGCACAGAAGGACAGATTTACCACGAGCTTAAACTGAGTTCTGTCTCATGAGACAGGACAGCAGGAGTGTTTAATGAGAAACCGAAGAAAGAATTTCTAGACAAAAGTGACCTGCCGGCCTGAGCCTGTTCCTGCTTGGCACTGGCTCATTAAGGGGCAGCTCCCCTTCTCCGGTCTCTGATTTCTCCTGCCCCAGCATTGAAATCATTTCAGCAACATTCTAAAGTCAATTGTAAGACATCGCCTGAGCCCCCGAGTGCACAAAAATCAGGAAGTAGTGTGTATTCAGCACTCCCCACATGCAGGGTTTTGGGAGCAGTAACAGGCAGAACCGGCGTGGAGGGAGTAAAGGGAATTGCAGTACTACTGGGGGACTGACAGAGAGTCCTAGTGACAAACCAATGTGCTGGAGATCTAAACCAACCACCACCAGGACAGGAATCTCAGGTAAGCAGCAGGGGCTTATTTAAACCTTCAATATTGCCTTTCCAAAGTGCAGGCTCACACACAGACAGACTCTGCTTTAAAATGTCATTACGCTGAACCATCACTTGAAAATCTCCATGATTTTGACAAAATTGGAACAAGTGATATAAAAATGAAAGGTCAGAAAAGCCCTGTATGACAGAGCTTAGTTGGCCTGGTATAGATTTCTTCAAAGGCCTCTTTTGCTTACCACTAACGCCAAGACGATGTGTCAAAGTTGTTTAAGATAGGGATCAGTTTTAATGAATGTGACCTCAGCTTTCCAAGGTGTTTAGGTCTGGGAACACTTAAAGTACATCTGTTATTATTTTGGTTGTGCTGAATTTCTTATTTTACATGGTTTCATTTCAAGAGGGGCTGTTTGAGGGAATACAGAGGGAAACTCCTATATCACCGTGTTCTGGTTTAATTTTTTAATTTAAACTCTTTATTTCTATAGTTTGTACCATCTGATATTTCTGTTTGCTTGAAGTAGTAATTTTACACTGAATTTTTACTTTGGAGTTTATATCTCTGCCCTTTGTGATAAACCCAATGCCAGATTGTCTCTCAGTGCCTTAATTCACATTAGATTTATCATCCTATCAACCCCACACTAAGAAAATCTATTATCTACTTGTGATTTCTGTACTAGTTCCCCTATGAGAGAATTCACGGAGATCTGACCCTGCCACTTGGGAACGTAGAGCGTGATAGGTAGGAAATAGAATCGAACCGAATCGAATTACCATCAAACATCGTTGTAGGCTAAATGAACAATGGAGGACAAGCCAGCGATGGACATGCAGGCAGAAATTGTCTCCTTTGCCTCTACTCTTCCTCACCCTCTTCTATTGCTACCACTCAGCCATGTACCTTCTCTCTCCATCCACCCACCTGTCCATCGACCTATTTGATAAAGAGGCCCAAAGAATAAGAAAGAGTTGGATTTTGTCATATGTAATATGACTCCTAGCCTCAGATGTTGATATTATTTTGCTAGATCATGATTGAAATAGTCTTAATAGCAATCGTAATAATAACTGGGCAAGTTCTTCTGCTAGGTACTGTATAACACTCTTACTAGCTACCTGAAGGATTAGCCAAGAAAACAGAATAGCCTAACTCTACTATACCTAACAGTATCAAAAGAGGTTTTGATATTAATATTGGTTTGTTTAGCTTTACCAAACAAATGGTGAAAACCCTTCATCCAGATTTGGTTAAGGCATTAGACTTCCTTCTAATTTGGTCAGGGCTGTGCTTCTTGGGTGGTCTAATTTCTGCTCAAATTGCTTTCCTCCCACTGGCACGTTACTTTCTTGTTTCAAAGCTGCTATCACTCTTTGTGGGAGATCTTTAATTTCTCTAGGTTCACTTGAGTTCCAAATCTTTATCTATATTGTACCTTTGGAAGTGGATCTTTCCTCTAACACATGCTACTAAATACGTGATGTTAATTAGTTAGTACGTGGCCCTAGGGTCTTAGCTGCTCCTTGTTACCAGCCTCTGCTTCCATCTGTATGTGTGGTGTAAGCAGCTTTGACCCCTCCTGTGTTTTATTCTCTGTGTTTATGAAGTTCTGAGAAGGAGGAAAAGGACTACATCTCTCCTTTTTCTCAAACACTTTTTGATCTGAACAGTTACTTCCTGAATGGTGTCTAATACTCTTTTGGATACAAACACGGACACTAAGGAACTCTCATGTTATACTGTCAAATAGTCTTAATGATAACTCAAGCTTAGATGGCCATTATTGCCATTCATTCTCTGGGTCCTGTGGTACAGACTTTATTCAGTTTAAAAGTGATTCACTCTGTTTAAGAGCTATCTTGCAAAGTTCTCTCAGTTCTCCTGAGTCCTACCTATCATGGGCACAGGTCCTTGGCTTTGCTTTTAGGTAATGGGCTGCTTCTAGCTTTTGCTGGTGTCTGCACTCAGGCCAAGCTGTGCCCACTGTCTTCCATTAATAGTTGCTCCCAGCTAAAATCCCTTTTCTGCTTTCTTTCTCTTACCTAGAGTTTGTTCCCTGTGGACCGAATTCTCTGGGATTCAAAAGAGACATGGGCAGGAATTGCACCCTAATTTCTCCTGGTGTTTTATATATGATGGTTTCATTTTGATTTGAAATTTTTCTCAAAATACCCTCTCATTGAACTATGTGGGAAAATCTAAAACACATGATCTTATTCGATTGTATCAAATAGACCAACTTCCTTCCATTTGAAAATTGATAGTCAACATAGGAAAAAGCAACTCTCAAAAACTCCACTAACTGTATGAATCAGGGCAGTCTTCAAGCTTTCCAGACCTCCATGGCCCATGTGGTAAATGGAGATAACACTACTTTCTACTTTTTAATGAAGTGCTGTTGAGCTAAAAAACATTTTCATACTATTTAAAATGTGAGCCCATTCTAAATTTTATTTGTTAAAGCATGTAGTTACCTTTTTTCCTCTGGGATTGGCTATAACCTGAATGCTAAATTTTGAAAGTAATTTTCTATTTTACAAAGTGTGTATTATTCAAGCTAATGCTTTGTTTAAAAACATATACTTACCATTTTTAAATGCGTTGAAACTATTTTATTCAGAATGAAATGGCCAGTCATAACATGTTTTCCTAGTTTCTAATTTTTTTCCTAGAATTGCCTGGAAAGCATGACCTCATTTCAGGTTCAAACATACACAAAGAGCAACAATGAACAAACAAACCTTCATGATCAAGTTGTCACTTCCCATCACACATGGGTGCCTGTTCATAACTGTTATTATTGAACCATCCATATTGAAAAACGTAGTCTTTAAAATAACTGTAAGTTAGGGCCCCCAGCATTTGGGCCTAATGAAAGATTTCCTGATTGAAAAAAGTCTAATTTCTTTATTTTCTAAGTTTTAAAAGTATAGCTTTCAATGGCAAAAACCAAAATTCCTTATGAACACAACCACCCCACATGGAAATGATGCCTGCAGCTTATAGTGGGTGTCCTTTTGCTTGATCTTGATGACAGTTGCCATGAGAGGAAGCGAGGCTTGTTTTTTTTTATTCCCATTTTATAGATAAGGATACCGAGGTTTGTAAAAACTCATTCCAGGTCATATAATGAAGTGGAGAGAACTCAGGACTAGAACCCAAAGATCTACCTTCAGATCTATATTCCTTTTATGATAGCCCCAAAGAGAAATAACTTATAAAATTTCCTTGTAGTCCACTACCTGGAATTCTTCAGATTCAGCCTGACTTCTAGGCATGTGTTGAGTTATTTCCTATCATACAGAGACCAACCTCTTATGGCTTAATCTTTTTAAGGTCTGTATCAGATTCTGGACTAATTCTGTCTGACTGCTTCTACCGAGGCTTAGTTTGGGCCACTCTTTATAGAAGCTTAAGACACTGAATTACGTATTTTAGTGGTACAGGAAAAGGTTTGTTCCGGAGGATCTGTTCATTTTAACAACTAAGGCTTAGAGTGTGGTAATTTATGCTTTGGTACTTAGAGAGTTTATTTTCTGTCCTGGTTTACTCCCTTTCACAGCTAAACACCGGAGCGTTCGGGGGAGCTGTGTGGGTATTTTGGAGTTTCAGGTTGGCCCTCGCTCTCTAGACACCGGGCAGACTGTAGCAATCACATCATTCATAGCGGATACAACACAGTTATTTTCTGGTCATAAAAAGCTAAAGGCTTTTGAATACTTGGTCATTTTTATTACCTAATTTCAGAGTCCTCCCCAGCATCATTATGGTTCATACAGACACATGATTTTATGAAATGCTTGCTCACACAAACTTTTGGACAAGGCTGTCAATCAGTGTATGTGATTTCCACGAGGGCATTGCTATATCGTCCTCACAGCCCTGGCACAGTCTGAAATAACTATTGCTTTTCTTTTCTGTGTGTATGGTCATTGTGGAAAAAGGATGTGCTGACACCAGAATATAATTATTCGTCTCCTGGGCTGCCTCAAATGTGGTCAGCCAGCCTTCTTTAGATTCCCAGCACATATTCCACAGGCTGTGGTGGTATTTTATTTCTGAATGGACCAGCGTTTGTTTTTGTGGAATTACGCAATTCATTTTCATTACACATTCAAATGTGTTTCTTATTTGCCAGCTGATTGTCTTCATTCACAACGGTTTCTTCATTCTCTCTCCCAAATTCTATCTCTATTTTCTCCTCTCTCTCTCATTTGAAGCTCTCCCTGTGAAATAGGTGGGATCTTACATGGGTGGACCCTGGTGCAGCCATATCCTTTGAAGCACTCCACCAGGGCCAGCAAATCTACTTGCGAATGAGAATTGCTTTAAAAGAGTCAGCTTTGGGCTGGGGGCCTGGAGGGGGGTGCTTTCCAATAACTGTTTCTCATCAACCTGACCACCCTAAGCCATTAAGCCACTGTAATAGTTTTGCTAATTTGATTTCCTGCACATAAACAACCTTTGCTGGGCTTTGAAGTCCTTGAGAAAGGTATGAGGAGTTTCAAATGGCAATAATTCAACTCCAAGCATAAGGCTAATTCATCTTTTTTTTTTTTTTTAATAAATCAGTAAAACAGAAGTTAATTAAAGTGTAAACAATGGGCAGCATTGTGGCTAAGAGTCTCAGAAAAGGAACCTTTGAAATTCTTTGTGTAATGGATATTACCTGATTACACTCAGAGCAGGGTGGGGTTTAGGAAAAGATCACATTACTGAGCTCTTTTCTCTTCTTCCCCTTAATGTTAAAAAAAGACAGAAAACCAACAACAACAGATGCTTTTATTTTTTTACTCCCTGAGCCGGCTGGGTGCTTCCTAAACCCAAGCTTGCTCAGGGAGGCCCTGACTTTGCCAGCCCTGGGTAGGGCAGACTCCATGGGGAGCCCACGCTGCAGGGGGGTGGGGGTGGCAGCAGAGAGGGCAGTTTCCACCGCCTTGCTGGTGGAGAGGATGTCACCACAGCGTGATTAACACCAGGCCAGGTTACGCAAAGGACACGGACTCCCCTCAGCACTGATGCCAAGGGGTTTTGGGTCTGTGCAGGGGCGGGGATGAACAGAGACCCTCCTCCCCCCTCAAACTGCAGGCTTGGCTGAGAGAGGTGCAAGGGAGGGAAGATGTGGCTAAAAATAGCCCAAACACCAGAGCGTTTTCAGGACTGGTCCTCTGGTTTTTGATCTTGAGTGAATAGAGAGAAGAGATGTGCAAGGAAGTGAAGCAAAAATTCCAGCACTCCTGGCAGCTGGCCTCGTTTTCTCCGCAGATTAAGTGGTGGAAGGAGATGATATATTTTGTTTAAGAAGTCAAATTCCAAGCAATAGTAAAGTGATGTTGCATATCGTCACCTATCACACTACACTTAGTAAGTAAAGGCACTCCAGTGATCGCTCCCCACCATTCTGCACAGCCGACTGCACGAACCCTTTGTCTCTGGTGTGTGCGCATGCGCGGGTCTGTTGCTGGGAGTTGTAAGTGGGGAGCAGAGAAGACTAGGACCAAGACAAGCAGAGGTGGTCCCCATGTGGAGTGCGTTAAGAGGTTCCAAGAAGTCTCCCTGGCAAAACAATTCATTCCAGATTGTCCCCCAAAATCTTAATTTCACTTTTCACTGACAGAATTCCTATAATTAATGATCTAATTTTCCAGATAATAAGATTCTCTTTTAACAGGCAGGCATTCCTCTTAAATGTCTACAAGCCATTGATATCTTAGAATCAATTAGTCTAATGGAAAGATTTCTTTATAACATCAAGCTAAAATGTCAGCTTAATGGAGAAAATAAGGGAGCATAGTTTTTAAAACACGCAGGTGTGGTCAGGATGGGAGCCTAGGATAAGGGCTCTGGGAAAGGAAGGGGAATAAAAGTTGTAATAAATGGTGTAAGAGTGACACTCAGGAATTTGGAGGAAGGACATTGCTTATCTACTAGTGCTGTCAGGGGCTGATCCTGGATATGGACAATGGGGCCCAGGAAGGATTCCCATACTGATGGCTAGCCCGGGAGGCAGATGCAGTTCCCACGTAGGTGGAAAGAGGTGCCTTCCCTGGGGCCTTCCCTGGAGCCTTCAGCAACTCTGAACCAAGGTAGAGTGTCATGGAGCTGATAGGACTTTCCACAGGGCTGCTGAAGTGACCAGGGCCCCCTCCAGCAATCCGTTCCCTGTGTCCCAGAAGAACTCCAGCAGAACCAGCAGGCCTCAGTCCTGGAGGACCACCTGGAAACTCTCTTGACGGAAGTACTGTTGAACAAACGTCCGTGGTAAGATTCACAGACTTTTACATTTAAAAGTGACTTAAAAAAAAAAATACAGTTGATCCTTGAACAGTACAGGTTTGAAGTATGCATGTCCTCTTATATGTAGATTGTTTTCAATAAACACAGTACAATACTGTAAATGTATTTTCTCTTTCTTATGATTTTCTTAACATTTTTTCTCTAGCTTGCTTTATTGAGAAAATGTAGTGTAGAATACATAGAACATACAAAATATGTGTTAATCAACTGTTTATGCTATTGGCAAGGCTCCCAGTCAACAGTGAGCTATTAGTGGCCACATTTTGGGGGAGTCAAAAGTTATACACGGATTTTCAACTGCATGGGGGGTTGACAGCCCTAACCCCCTTGTTGTTCAAGGATAAACTGAATTTTGAACTTTAGAAAGTTATCTATGGATCTAAAAGCTTATCCATAAAAGCAAGTGTTTTTTTGAAATATTTATCCTTAGCAATGGAATTTGTTGCAGCTGGGAAGAAGGTAGAACCACATTACCCAAGGCCCATTATGGCCCAAGTCTGGTACAAATTGTATTTTACTTAATTTAATCATTCCAATAACTCTGTCAGGTCAAGATCATCAGTCCCCTGATATAGATGAGGAAAATTAATTTCAGAGCTAATCATTTGTATTTGAATGGAAGGTAAAGTCAGTAGGATCTGAGCGAGGGTCTAAGGGACTGTAGCACATCAACTTAATTCTTCTGCGTCTATTCCCTTACTAAGAAACACTGTTCCCTTGTTTATGGGCTGTCTTTTACGTTGTGACGTATCTACGGTAATGGCTTTCATATCATCATTGGAACATTATTATGTAGATTCATTGCTTTATGGCATTTATAGGACTCCAGTGGGATTGGTCAATGTCCCTAACTGAATAAGCAGAGTCCTGAATTAGGAAAGTTTGCATCTCCCTCTTGATGATCCTAGAGTTTTAGAGCCGAATGTAACTGGGAGGTATCTAATTCCATTCCCTTCATCCATGTGAGGGAGATGTGAGATTAAAAGAGGGGCAGGAGACATATTTAAGGTCACACAGCATCAAAGTGCCAGTGTGATCATGGCCTTCCCTTTCTGGGTTTGTCTGCTTCGCTGGAAACACTAACTCAGCAGTCTCTCGTGAGCCTTGGAGCTGAGAACCTTTTGCCTCCTCCTCTGTAGAGTGAGTCTGGGCACTCATGAGCATGGGCTTCTGAGCTCTCAGGGCTGCCCCCGTAGCCTTCAGGCTGCCTCCTCCATCCCACCTTCCCAGTCTCTGAAACAGAAGATAAAACAAAAGAAGAAAAAACAGTCTGTGGGTTTGGAATTTAAATAAACAGGGAGGTTAACCAAAAGGCTGGTTTCAATAGATTGGAGGCAAAAGGGATTCCTACAGCTGGAGGCAATTAAATAAAACTAAAAAAGGATTCTCACACTCAAACTACTAGACAAGTTCCAGAGACCAAAGGGGGCTTTTGTTGAAGTGAACAAACCCTCACTTTGGCCCAAAATTAACAGGAGCAGCCTTTGTCAGCATACCTTTTGGGGTGAGAACTTGCTTTTTTTTTTTTTTTTTCCTGGCTGCCTCTCTAGTTACTGTAATTATGATAGTTCTCAGAGAATATAAACCTCTTAATAGGATCAAATGATGCCACAACTCAGCAATACGAGGTTGGAACGTGCCTTAAGATCAGTTGGTAAAGGTTAGGACAGCTGGCTTTCCCTCAAAGTGCAAGGAAGCGAAAAAGCCCCAATTTATAGTATTGACTAGTTTCCATGGTAGAAACACTCTACCATGACTGATTTGAAGCTATTAACATGAAATTACTAGTCCACTGATTGTCCAGTTGGGAAGGAGAATGAATGATTGCCTCTTGGGCACAGGTAGCGGCTGCACCACTGACCTCTGGGAGTAATGGGACAATTCTCACGTGTCCTTGCAGAGAGGGAAAGAGTGGTTATCAACCTGTATACTCAGTCATAACTTGGACTCCATCCACCTGTCGATCTGCTTCCCTACTCCCCTACCTACCTCATTACCTTGAGTTGTAAAATTCAGCGGGGAAACCAGATATTCAACAAGGCACTTTCCGATTCTGATTTTTTGTGATCGTGGTCCCAGTATGTTATTGCACAGGAACACTCCACCCCGGCTGAAAACAGGGAGATCACTGTATTTTTTTTTTTTTTAAGATTTTATTTGTTTATTTGACAGACAGAGATTACAAGTAGGCAGAGATGCAGTCAGAGAGAAGAGGAAGCAGGCTCCCTGCTGAGCAGAGAGCCCAATGCGGGGCTCAATCCCAGGACCCTGGGATCATGACCTGGGCCAAAGGCAGAGGCTTTAACCCACTGAGCCACCCAGACACCCCAGCTCGCTGTATTTTTAATAGTGTTCAGGCTCTTCTTTATTTGTCTTCAGAGCATTCATCACCTCTGAACTCTTAGGTGTCGACTTGTTCTTGTGTGTTTTCCTCGGCAACTGAGCTCCTGAGAGTGGAGGCTTCGTTTGTGTGGTTCCCTGCTGTCCCCCTGCACCCGCGACACCCAGCTCTTGACAGGCGTCTAGTAGATGCATGCTGACTAATATCTCCAGACTCTTCCCTATACATTTATAGAAGTTAAGGCTTTAAGGACTGAAGTGATTTCCCGGCAGTCACGCAGCGATCTGTGGTAGAACTCAATGTAGAACCTTGCAACTCAGGACTCCTCAATCATTCTTTGACTCATCTCACAAAGTCTAAGGCCTAGGAAGGTCACGCATGTTTCAAGGCTGCGAACTGCAACCTGCAGAGATTAGTGGAGTAAAGAGCCAACATTGGCTTGCCCTACTCTGCCTACCCTCATACCTTCATATCATGTTCTTTTGCCTGTTTGAATCATGTTCTCTTCAGGAAAGGTAGGCAATGCTGGCTTGCTTTATGGGATAAGATTAATTTAAGGTCTGTGTATATCTCAGTAGATGTCGAACCATGGAGGCATTTGGATCATTTCTGCTCCAGGGACCCTTCTCTTTAGGGCCCACCATCATCAGAAGACCTGCCTTTGGTTCCAGCTCCCTGTTGACGTCAGCAAATAATGGTATCAGGTACTATTTTGAGTGATGGAGATATCAAGATGAGTTATACAAGGCCCCTGATCTTTAGGAGTGTGCAGTCTTCTGAGGAGACTGACGAAGGATTAATTACATGTTGTGGGCAAATATAAGGACAGAAGAAAGTTTCAAAGCATGGGAATCCAGAGGAGGGGAACTCCAACACAGGGAGTGATAGAGGATCCTCTAAAAAAGACGAATTTGGGTACTCATAATTTATATGGTTAGTAGTTCTCTCATTTCCAAAATATTCGTAGTTTTGAAAATGAAGGTCTCCACCCATCTACAGAAGGTTCTACAAAAGAAAAGCTAGAGGCTCTGTAGGAATGCCTTGTCATCGTATCCCTCTTCCAGATACTGTAGTCAGGTGCCCACTGATGACTAGCCATGTCCCGGTTGTGTCAAAAGACAGTGGCTCTGGGGTACCTGAGTGGCTCAGTGGGTTAAGCCTGTGCCTTCAGCTCAGGTCATGATCTCAGGGTCCTGGGCTCGAACACCACATTGGGCTCTCTGCTCAGCAGGAAGACTGCCTCCCCCTCTCTCTCTTCCTGCCTCTCTGCCTACTTGTGATCTCTCTCTGTGTCAAATAAATAAATAAATAAATCTTAAAAAAAAAAAAAAACATAATCAGTGGCTCTGATTTAACTTCAGCAATGACTCCTTGGTTGTGTCCAGAATGGGAAATGGCAGTGACTCATTAAAACATCTCAGCTTAATTAAGAAAATTACCAGATATAAATTCAATAGACTGAATCAGCAAAATTCTTCAGTCACAAAGAAATAACCTGACACATGGAGTGGTTGTAAAGTTACTGATTATACAAATTATTGGGGGTCTGCAGATCCAGGGCTTTGAATGAGGACTGGCAACCTTGCTGTGGGTCAGCGTAGATTTTAATTAAATGGTAGATTCAAGCATTCTATGTGAGAAATTGTCACTGAATAGCTTACTTCCTGGATTGCTTTTAGCTCTTTGGACTACAGTGGGAATACACACACACACACACACACACACACACACACACACACAGAGTCAGTGAAACTTAGAGCGGTTTTGTGCTTCGTGCATCATAAGTCATCTTAAGTAATGGTGTGGTAGGAAAATGTTTTTTGTCTCAGTCCACTGGTAATGGATGGTCATTACACCGGTGTGATGGCTGCCCTGCATTTTACCTGTTGGCAATCGAAAGAGAATGAACACATCAACATTTACTTATCTGACTTAATGAATGTTATCAGGTGGAAAAAGTAAATCAATAATGGCTGAGATCAAACATACCAATCTCCTTTTGAACACACAATACCCTCATTTATATAAATCTTAGCCACTTGACGGTTCCCCCATTTGAACACATGCACTGCCAGCCTGGCTGAGAGGCCTTCCATCTTGGGTGCTGGCGGCAGACCTGCGGCAACTTTTAAGTGTGAGGTGACTGAGGAGCCTATGCCTACGATGCCAGTGGTTTCCTAATTAATGTGTTAATTGAGAAGTAGAGCAGACGTGGGTTATTTCAAGTTTTGAGTGCTTGCCCTCCCCCCCCACCCCCCCCACAGCTCCCCAGCCTCCTTTAAAAGGAAGGTCGGTCATAAGTGGCCTACTGGTGACCCCAGGCGAGGGAGGCTGAGGGAGGCTGGGCGGCAAGGACAGATTGTCATCTACTTAATTAGGCAGCTCTGTCTTATTCTTACACCTTCAGCTCTAACATTGTTTTCCCCTGAGGCTATGTTTCTGTGTGAAGTTGTGAACAGTTTTAAAGAGAGGAGTTTTCCAGCTTTCACAGGGCTCCCAGTAGCTGGTTCCCTGCACTCTTGGCTCCTTCATTTACATCTTCCGTTTCCTTCCACGCCTATTTTGTCCCCCTGGTTGGCCCTCTGTAGAAGTGATTGCCCTCAGCAGGGACAAAGGGGCCCAGGGAGGCCTAGCTGAGTGAGAGAAGCCACCAGGTAGGACCCGCAGCCAGCCCCACCCCCTAGTCCTGCCCAGCCTCACAACACACAGGGTTCCCCAGCCTGGGCTTCTCCCAGCAGCCCCTCTTCTGGTTAAGAAGGTCTTGAGCTGTAGGTGGCTCTGTTTTTCATTTGGTGTTGCCCGTCATGGTTAGGCTCTTAAAATATCTCTGGACACCTTTCTCTGCTTTTTTCTAGAAGGCACATTCTAAAGGTACTGGGAGTTGGCCTCATTGCAAGAGCTTCAATTTAGGCATTTGAATATGCTTTAAAAAAACATCAGTGTCGACAAATTATTTAGCCTTACTCTCCTAGGGTTTTAACAAACACTGAGTTTGGATTGTGATAGCTGAGGTACGCTGGGTATGCTTTTATCTTTGAATACGAGAAACTTGATACATTTCAGAAAGTAAAATGGTGACCTAGGGTTTTCTCTGTTTCTGAGACAATAAAAAAATAAAATGCGTGTGGGAGGGGGTCAGGAGCATGCACTCTTCTAGTCAGTCTGATACACCTGATATTTCAATTTCTTTATACTTCTGTGTCCTCCAACTATCTGTCACTGCCCTGTGGGCCAAAGCTTTGAAATACCTTAAAACAAACAAGAAAAACCTTAATGCCTTCAGGTTAGAGGAGATCTGGAAGGCTATCTCGTGGGCCTTCCTGCCAGCTCAGAGTCAAAGCCACACCTCAGTCTGCAATTCACTCTCTTCCCCAGCAGAAGGAGGAACCGCAGAGTGGCTGTGGCCAGCTGGGTCCTGCTTTACTGAAGCCCCTCAGGGGTAGTGGGTGGGAGGTGACTCCACCCTCTGCACTTCTCAAGGGATTTCAAGGCTTAAGAATAGATTCTCTAAATTAAAATGGAGATTTGGGGGCCAAATTCCAGAGATTCCTATCGATAGGTGTGTGGTAAGGTTCTAGGATCTCTTATAAACTGATTCTAAGTTCAGAGGCCACCCTGTGTGGGACTGGGAAAAAAAAAAAAGTTCTCCTCATAAATGTTTGAACACTTAATATAAGGTTTTACTTATAGATTTTATCACACTGTATTTAGAGTTCTACCATTTGAAAAATAAATGCAGGGAATAGTGAATACATATATGCGTGCATCTGTCTATCTATCTATACATATTATCCTCTTTGCAAGTAACTACTGAGTTAAATAATAGTGACATTGTTGAAAAGTCAGCCTCAGAGCCTGGAATTCTCTCTGTTGGCACTTCTAAATGTGTGGTACAGACCTGCAAGTTCAGATAAGGCTCGTCTTTTTCTATATTTTGTTGTCTGGTGGTAACATTTTGATAAGTCCTATATGAGGAGGAAGGCCAATGACTGACGTGGGGATAGCACAGGAGGTTGGCCTTTGTCACTTCCTCACCAGTGGGTTTCTTTGTTTGTTTGTTCCTTTTGGGTTTTTGTTTTGTTTTGTTTTGTTTTGGTACTCTATCCATTGTAGGATACACAAGACCCTGCCTGCAGTATCTTCTTACTCTTATTCTCCCAACTGCCATGCCCTGAAGGACTTCCCTGTCTTTACAAATGGAGAACCCTTTTCCACGGACTCCTAGACTCTCTTTTGTTCCTTTGACAATGCTTACCCATCCCAGAAGCTCCTGTTTTCTGTGCTTCCCCTTCTCCTGTGGGGCAGTTCCCTGCTACTGCTCTTAGGACAATCCAATAACACTTTCTTCTCCCTCTGCCCTTACAGACCTTGGTGGTAGCAATGGCTTCCCACCATCAGTGTCTCTGGGTCCTGCAGAATATATCACGTCTCTCGACCCCTTGATATGTCAGTGTTTCTTTCCTTTCTAAGAATAAGAACAAGGATATTATCAAATTCAGGAAATTTAATAATATTTTAATCATATTTTTTATCCAGGGCTGCCTGGTTAA
Source organism: Mustela nigripes (assembly GCF_022355385.1). Lineage (NCBI taxonomy): Eukaryota > Metazoa > Chordata > Mammalia > Carnivora > Mustelidae > Mustela > Mustela nigripes. The sequence continues at coordinate 3,385,269 of NC_081571.1, forward strand.
GCATTCAACTCTTGTTTCGGCTCAGCATCCTGTATTGAGCCTTGAGCTGGGCTCCATGCTTGGTGTGCAACATGGAGCCTGCCTGGGATTCTCTCTCTTCTTTTCCTCCCTCTCTACCTTCTCCCAGCTTGCTGCACACGTGCTCTCTTTCAAATAAATAAAATCCTCATAAATAATAATATTTTAATATAATCTGTGGACCATATACTAATTTCATCATTTGTCTTTTTTTTTTTAAAGATATTATTTATTTATTTGACAGACAGATCACAAGTAGGCAGAGAGGCAGGCAGAGAGAGACAGGAGGAGGAAGCAGGCTCCCTGCTGAGCAGAGAGCCCGATGCGGGACTCGATCCCAGGACCCTGAGATCATGACCCGAGCCAAAGGCAGCGGCTTAACCCACTGAGCCACCCAGGTGCCCCTCATCATTTGTCTTAATCATGTTTTTTATAATATTTTTCCCAATATACAACCTAGCTCAAGATTATACACTAAATTTATTTTTTTGGTACATAACATATGATTATCCATGAAGAATGGTTCTTTCTTTCTTTCTTTATTTATTAAGATTTTTATTTATTTGAGAGAGGGGGAGCATGACTGGGGTGGGTGGAGCAGAGGGAGAGGGAGAAGCAGACCCTACACTGAGCATAGAGCAGGAAGAGGTTCTCTATCCTAGGATCGGGAGATCACCACCTGAGCCGGAGGCAGACCTTTAACCAGTTGAGACGCCTAGGTGCCCCAGAACAGTTCTTTTTGTTGATATTTACCAACAACTAAATAATGATGGACTTTATTTATTAATGAAAAAATTTGGCTACTAGATAAAATTTTATTGGTTTTATATTTTTCTTCCACAAACTTCTGTGGAATCTTTGACCCTGGATACAGTATATCAGGGATTCATTCTGTGCAGGTTACCAACCAGATTTTATATTAAACTGAGCCAATATTGGTTCTGCTGGGAAGTCTTTGAGTTTAAATCTTTCTTCCAGAATACTGGGGCTTGCTCTAAAATTTTGCCTCGGTGTTTTCTGGCTTAATGCTCTTTGGTTTTAATCATTCTCCTCTCGAGAAAGACAAAGAGAGGGCACCTGGGTAGCTCAGTCGATTAAGCATCTGCCTTCAGCTCAGGTCATGATCCCTGGGATCAAGCCGTGCATCAGGCTCCCTGCTTAGCCTACTTCTCCTTCTCCCTCTGCCCCCCGCAACCCCATTTGTGCTCTCTCTCCTTCTCTTAAATATATCAATAAAAAATAAAAGACCAAGAGATTGCTCCCTTTGGAGGGCGCCCTCACCTTGTCTGAGTATTATTTAAGAAATGGGACGTGGCTTTCCTTGACAATATACTTGACTCGGGCAATATTGTCAGTTTCTCACTTGAGTCGTAAATCTGAGCAATTCTTTGCCAAAGGTAAGGGATGTTCTTTAAAATAGATGAAATTTCTCTCTTATTCAGTTCCTCCAGTTTGGCTGTATTTAAAGCTATTTTATCATTGGTTTTTATATTTATTTAAAAAAATTTCAGAGTAGACTAAATAGATCTTAATAAACCATCCATTCAATAAATACATTCCAAGACTGCTTGTAAAATCTGTACCACTGATCACTTACCTCTTACCCCAGAGGCTCCCTCTGTAACGCAGGGCTTTTTCACTCGAGTCCTTCCATCTGTTGTTAGGCCTCGCCTCCTACTTGTGCTACTTGTGGAACTCTTGGTGTCCAGGTATCCTTTTAGGGAAGCTTCGTTCCATGAGTTAGCAGGACAACATGATGAGGGGAGAAGAGGGCCAAGTCAAAGAAAAGAAGGTCTGGGATGACTCTCAGCTCCACCATCAGCACGAGATCGAGTCTTTTGAACCTCCATTTTCTTTTTTATTGAAAAAAAAAAAAAGGAAATAATTGCTACTTAATATTTCAATGGGTATGGGGGAGAAGGCATCATATGAGATACTCAAAAAGAAAAGAACTTGAAAACCATTCAGTGCTATGGAAATAGAAGGTCGTACTTTTATGAACACTCCTCACAACCAGGTTGTATGTGGGGGACCATGGAGCAAACTTAATAAAAGAAATTGAGAAACTCTGTTTTTCAAGCCACCAGTTACTATGGAATCTTTGAGTTTTGTGTTTCCATTTGTTAGTAAAGATATTTGTCAGCTACAGAGTCTTTCCATTTTGGTTTTTTTAGCTATGTGATAATTGATTTGAATAAAAGCATTTTTTATATTTAATTGTGGAGTATTTTATGTATAAAGTATATATTATCTAGCAGATAAACTGGAGTCTGAGCTATGACTATGTTGCCGTTACTAGTGTCCATATATATGCAGTTTACCTCTAATTTGAGATTGTTTCTTTGAAAGAGTTTTTTCTTTTTTGTCACAAATTTTTTTTCTGGTGTTGCTCGGTAATGTGCTATATTTACTTATTTATTATTTTTAATGTTTGGCTTCCTTCATTCATTTTTCCACCCTGCCCCCCCATCCTCTGTCCATGGCAAAAACCAATCTCTTCCCTGTATCTATTTTGTTTGTTTGTTGTTGTTGGTTTTTTTAATTTAATTTTGTTTTGTTTTGTTTTTAAGATTTGACATAGAAGAGAGATCACACAATACTTGTCTTTCTCTGTCTTATTTCACTTAGCATATTGCCCTTGAGATCTATGTTGTTACAAATGGTTAACTTTCATTCTTTCATATATAAGTGAATAATGTTCCACTGTGTATATATACTTCTTTACCCATTTACCCCACTGATGAACATTTAGGTTGTTTTCAGGTCTTGGCTATTGTGATCCTGCTATAAAGAACATGGGGTACATATATCTTTTCAAGAGTGTTTTTATTTCCTTCACATAAACACCCAGAAGTGGAATTGATGGATCATATGGCAATCCTATTTTTCATCTTTTGAGAAACCTCTATACTGTTTTCCACAGTGGCTGCACCAATGTACATTCCCATCAAATGGGAATGCACGAGGATTCCCTTTTCTCCACATCCTCATCAACAGTTATAATTTCCTGTTTTTTTTTTTTTTTGATGATAGCCTTTGCAATAATTATGAGGTGATGCCTCATTGTGGTTTTGATTTGCATTTGCCTAATGATTAATTATGTCAAACATCTTTTCATGTACCTGTTGGCGATCTGCATGTCTTCTTTGGGGAATTATCTATTCAGATCTTCTGCCAATTTTTGAATCTAATTATTTGGCTTTTTTTTTCCTGTTTTTGCTATGGAGTTGTGAGTTTCTTATATATTTTGGATATTCATCCTTTGTAAGATATATAATTTGAAAATATTTTCTCCTATCCAGTATGTTGCCGTTTCAATGGTTTCCTTTGTTGTGCGGAAGCTTTTTTGGTGTGGTGTAGTTCCACTTATTTATTTCTGCTTTTGTTGCTCTTGCTTTTGATGTCAGATTAAGAGAAATTATTGCCAAGACCTATGTCAAGGAGCTTACTGCCTATGTTTTCTTTTAGGAGTTCTACAGTTCCAGGTTACGTTCAAGTCTTTAAGCCATTTTAAGTTAATTTTTGTTTATCGTGTAGAACAGTGGTTGAGTTTTATTCTTTTGTGTGTGACTATCCAGTTTTCCTAACACCATTCATCAAAAAGACTATCCTTTTCCCATGGTATATTCTTGGCTCCTTTTTCATAAATTAGTTGACCATATATACATGGGCTTATTTCTGTACTCCATTCTCTATGTATCCATTCTCTATGTATGTATTTATTTCTGTACTCCATTCTCTATCTATGTACCTGTTTTTATGCTAATACACATTGTTTTAATTGCCATAGCTCTTAATGGAGTTTGAAATCAGGGATCATGATGCCTCTATCTTTGTTTTTTCTCAAGATAGTTTTTGCTACTCTATGTTTTGTGTGTGTGTGTGTGTGTGTGTGTGTGTGTGTGTTTGTGCACAGGGGCGAGGGGGCACATGTGTATGTGGTTCCATACAAATGTTAGGATTACTTATTGTATTTCTTTGAAAAATGCCTTGGAAATTTTGATAGGGATTGCACTGAATCTGTAGATTGGTTTGGGTAGTACAGACATTTTAACAATACTGATTTTTAATAATATTGGTTCATCTAATCCATAAGTACAGAATATCTTTCTATTTATTTATGTCTTCCTCAATTTCTTTCATTAATGTCTTACAGTTTTCAATATATAGGTCTTTCACCTCCGTTAAATTTATTTCTATGTATTTTATTCTTTTTAATGCAATTATAAATGACATTCAAAATTTTACTTCTGATGGTTTGAAGTTGGTGTATAGAAACGCAACCGATTTTTGTGTATTAATTTTGTAGTTTGCAACTTATTGTATTACAACATGTATATCACTTTTGACTCATTAACAGCCTGAGATGGAGCTGAACCTATTTGAGACTTGTGGCTAGAATGCATTGATTTGCATTTGCACAATTGTTTGTATTATTTGAACTGTTTCTTGTACTTTAAGAAGTAGAAATGAAGGACACACTTTATTCTGTGTGGCTTAGGTCATATGTGCAGATGCTTAATCTCTGTCCCTGATCTTTACAATGCTCTCTATAGCATTTGCCAAAAAAATGTAACCAAAGACTTTTATGGTCTAGTAATTTCATTTTTTTCATTATGTCATACTAGAACCTATAATCACAAAACATCTTTCAAATCACTAACTTCTGAATTAAGAATTTACTGTGAAGTTGAAATCTAAGTCCTACTCACATAAAGTAGACAATCTTATAAATGACACTTGAAATTTATTTCCTACACTTGCTTCTAACCTTTGAATTATAGTCATAGGATTGCTAAATGACATACAACCATAAATATGTAATGTAATTAACATGGGTTTCAATTTCTTGAAAACACTTAGAGACATAGGCACCTTTGGGATGGTTCCATGGGTTATTCCAGTCATCACTTTCAGTCAAGACTGTTGGTCTTGGTATTTTATACCATACATTGAAGCTAAAGATTCAGAAACTTGAACCTATCTGATCACAAAGTTGAGTAGGTCCTTTCCTTCCCATTGCTTTCATCTAAACATGATATGATACCTGGGAAGATTTTAGAATCATTTTATCACTGCATGTAGGAGCAGCCAGGCATTTTTAGATCATTTCCTTTTCTTTCTTATGACAGACATTGTTTCTTCTATAAGCTGCTTCAAGGGTATGAATAAGTCAATAGTATCTTATGCACATAACTGCCTTCTTACCTTCATATATTTTTCAAAACCTGTCTTCATCTTTAGAGCAAATCAAATGTGATGGAAATTCTTGATTTTCTCAAAGACGTGTGTGTGTGTGTGTGTGTTCCTTTTTTTTTAAAGATTTTATTTATTTATTTGAGAGACAGAGTAGATAGAGAGAGAGAGAGAGAGCACAAGTGGGGAGAGGGGCAAGCAGAGGGAGAAGCAGACTCCCCACTGAGCAGAGAGCCTGATGTGGGGTGGGGATTGGGGCTTGATCCTAGGACCCTGGGATAATGACCTGTGCCAAAGGCAGACACTTAACTGACTGAGCCACCCAGGTGCTCAACATTAGTGTTTTGTTTTGTTTTGTTTTAAGATTTTATTTACTTATTTGACAGACAGAGATCACAAGTAGGCAGAGAGGCAGGCAGAGAGAAGTGGAGAAGCAGGCTCCCTGCTGAGCAGAGAGCCTGATGCTGGACTCGATCCCAGGACCCTGGGATCATGACCCAAGCCGAAGACAGAGGCTTTAACCCACTGAGCCACCCAGGCGCCCATCAACATTAGTGTTTTTATTAGGCTTTTTATCTCCTCAAAATGGAAAAGTAGAAATTATGAGAAAACCATCATTATTCGTTCTTCACATATTCATTTTATGTTAACTTTGGGGCAGTGTTGTGTATAGCTTTGAGGAAACAAAGATGAATAAAATATGAATAAAGTGTTCCTGCCTTTAAGGATCTTAATGTCTAATGGAAAGAAAGATATCTCTTTAACTGGATTGTGATAAGGACTCAAATGAGCTTTAAAAAAAAAAAAAGAGGTAAAAACAAAGGTTACAACTTGTATTAAAACTGTGTACAAATTATGTCAAGGTAAATTCTGATTTACATGTATGTCATGACTGTTGAATTATATTAGATAAGGGCTACAGAACTTTTGATTCGATAATAAATGTAAGCATTGGCTTATTTCAGAAGTCGTTAGGACATTATATATAATAATAATGTTAATACCAATAGTAACAGGGATAAAACTAATATGTGCCAGATAGTTAGTTATAAAATGTTTTATGGATGTATCACATTTGATCCTAGAAATAAAACCATATGTCAGGAAAACAGTAGAGCATTGTGGCTCATAAAAGGGATGTAAGCTCAGACTTCCCAGGCACAAATCCTGCATCTTTCCTAATTACCCGTGTGACTATATGCAAATTACCTTACTCCAAGTCTCTCTCTCTTTCTCTCTCTTCTTTTAATAAAGACAACATTGATGACTTATTCATAATGTAGTTATGAGAAAATTGAATTAATAATTGTATTTTTTTAACAGATGGAAAAAACCCTGGTTTAGATAGTTTATGTGGCTTTTCGAATACTATAGTTAAGATTAGCAGCAGAACTGAGATTCAACTGAGATCTGCAGACTCCAAGCCTGTGTTGCTTTTACACTGTATTGGACATATTTTAACAATGGTCATTATATATTTATAATGTACTTACGTATCATATAAATTTTAAAAACTTCCAACCTCAACCACCATGACATCCACAAACAAAAGTTGATTTTACTTCCTCATTTTAGATTAAAACTTTGTGTGAACTTCTTATGCTTCTAATAAATTTAGCTTTAATTAAATGACATAATTTTATGCAGTATTACAAGTTGGCATATCTAAATCATCCCATTAGCTGATATCAGATTAGATATGGAAAACTTTATGCTATGATTGAGATGTGTAAACACTGATACACTCAGACATAGAGTTCCCTTTCCTACCAGATGCATAAGTGATGCTATCTTTAGTTTTATTAGTTTTGGAACAATTTGGAGGATGTGATATTACAGCCGAATAGTGAAATTAATATTTGAGTCATGCTGACACAGCAAAACCAAAACCAAAATAAAAAATCTCTCTGTTATTCTCTTTGATGTCATCATTAGAAGGAGTATATTAACAAAAGAGGGCTTGGCAGCCAGGGTAGAATGGCAAGGTTGACAGCCACAGGGGGTATGCTTCATGCTGCAAAATTTACAAAATGAAATTGCTGCCACATAGGCCTCATTTTTCTTGGAATTCTGTTCTTTCTTTCTAATGTACAACCTCATACTACCAAAGCAAAGCATTAAAGCACTAAGAATTTCTGGTAAGCTTTCGGGAAAGGAATCAAACTTACATATCGCCACATGCCACCATAGCCTGCTTCCAGGATAGAAGGTGTAAATTAATTTTCAGATATTCTTTTTCTGTTTATTTATTTTATTTATTATTAGTCTTAATATTTTGTAATAGCTAAATCTATGAATACTCTGAGGGAGGGTGAATGTAATTCAAAGATCTATTGCATGAATGAATGAATGAATGAATACTTAAATAACCTGGGTTACATTCTTTCATATGGTAAGACAGAAATGTCTCCCATCTATATGAATGACAATGGATTCTAGATCACATAAAGGCAGTATTTAGAAGTGCACTCCGTGGCCTTCTCTTTGCCTCTCTTTATCATTCGTATAGCTGAAGCAAAAGGAAGATTATGATTGGACATGCTATTTACAGTTACTGAATCCACATCAACTCTAAGAGCTATATTACCTAACATTTCATCTTGAGTGGTTTTCTGTTTTTGGTTTCACTGATTTCTGCTCTTTGTTATTTTTTTTCTTTCTTTGAGTTTACTTTGCTCCTCATTTTCTAGGTTCTTGAAATAGAAACTTAGATTATTTACCTGAATATTTTCTTCTTACTAATATAAAAATATAATATCACAAAATTTCCTCTCAGCCTTGCTTTAGCAATGCCCCACAAATTTTTATTTTCATTTAGTTCAGTGCATTTTTAAATTTCCCATGAGACTTCCTTTGTGATCCATAGATTACTAGAAATGTGTCATTTAATTTCTAAATGTTTGGCGGGATTTCCTTTATCTTTCTGTGAGTGATTTTTAGTTTGATTGCCTGTGGTCATAAAACACATTGCATGAATTCAGTTTTTAAAAATTTGTTGGGGCTTGTTTAGTGGCCCAGGGTATAGTGTATTTAGATGTATGCTCTATGAGTGTTTGTAAAGTGTTCTATAAATGTTGATCAGATCTTACTGGTTGATGTGTTGTTGATGATTTTTTTGTTTGTTTTGAGGGGTGGGTAGGGGAAAATCAAGAGGGAGAATCTTAAGTAGGCTCCATGCACAGCTCATGAGCCTGACAAGGGCCTCGATCACACAACCCTGAGATCATGACCTGAGCCGAAATTAATAGTCAGGTGCTTAAATGACTGAAAGACCCAACTGCCCTGTGTTGCTGAGTTTTTATAGATCCTTGCTGATTTTCTATCCAGTTATTCTATCAGTTGTTGAGAGAGGGTTGTTGAACTCTCCAACTCTAACTGTGAGTTCATCTATTTCTCCCTTTAGTTCTATCAGTGTTTGCTTCGCTTATTTCAATCTTTTGTTTATTTAGGACATGCAAATTTAGGATTGTAATGATTTGTTGGATTAACCCTTTTTTCATTATGTAATGTCCCTCTCTGACTCTGGTAATTGCTACTCTTGCTTTCTTTTGATTAGTGGTTGCTATTTTCTCTACATATGTTTAGAACCATATCTAAGTGCTATAATTTTCTTCAGCATTCAAACATGATTTAGAAACTCAAGAGAAGTAAAATGTATTTGCCCACGTTTTTACTATTTCTCTTGTTTTCTTTTTTCCTTCCCCCTGATGTTCCAAGATTTCTCCTTTTATTAAATCTTCTCTGTTTAGAGAACTTTCTTTAGGCATTTCTTGAAAGTAGACCTGCTGGTGATAATTCTATTAATTTTCCTCCATTTGAGAATGTTTTGATTTCCCATTCATTCTATGAAAGATATTCTTCCCTGAACATAGAATTTACAGTTCTTCTATCACTTAAAAAAATGTTGTATTACTTTCTTCTGGACTCCATGATTTCTGATGAAAAATCTACTGTCATTCAAATTATTTTTCTTTGTAGATAATACATTATTTCTCTTTTGTTTTTTAAAGATTGTTTGTTTTTAGTTTTTAGAACTTTGACTATACCGTGTTTTGGGGTGAATTCTTTGGATTTATCCTGCTCAGATTCTTTTAGATTCTTGAATCTATAGGTTTATAGGCTTTTGCTAAATTTGGGAAGCTGCAGCTACGTTTTAAAACTTCACCCTCTTTCCCTGTTCCTTCTGAGTTTTCAGTGACAAGAATGTTCAGTATTTTCTTATAGTCCCATAGGTCCCTGAGGCTCTGTTCATTTTCTTTAGTCTATTTTCTCTCTATTTTTAGGATTGGGCAATTTATGTTGTTCTATCTTCTAGTTCATTGATTTTTTTCCCTCTACATCTTCATTCTGTTAGTGAGTTCACCAATGAGTTTATATTTCTGTTATTATATTTTTCAGTTATACAATTTCCATTATATCTTCTATATGATGAAATTTTTTAATTGTTTCAAGTGTGTCCATAGTAGCTCATTGAAGCATTTTTATGATGACTTCTTAATCTCTAAAATCTTTGTCAGATTTTAATATCTTTGTCCTTTTTCTATTAGTACCTATTGATTGTCTTTTCTACTCCAGCTGAGATTTTCCTTGTTTTTAGTATGTTGAGTAATTTCTAATTAAAACCAAGACATTTTAGTTATTATAAGACTTTGAATCTCATTTAAACCTGTTTTAACTGGCTTCCTCTGACATCTCCCTAGCTGAAAAATGGAAGATGGATTGCCTCATTATTATCAGGTGTGAGGAGAAGTCCATTCCCTTGGCCTCTGTTGATGCCCAATTTGGTGAGAGCTCCTTGTTACTGCTGGAAAATGATGGGAGTACTAGTTCTTCAAAAGACTCCTGTTTATTCCTGGAGTGGGGATGAGAGTGCCTAATCAGTGCTCCCCACATGACCTTCACTGACACCAGGGATGTGGCCTCAATCATCACTGAGTAATAGGGAAAGACCTGACTCTCATGAGACTTCTTGTGACATCATCATAGCTGAGAGCTAAGGAATTCCTCATTCCTACCAGGTCAGGGTGGAAATCCAGGTTCCCCACAAGGTTTCCTCTGATCCTGCTCTGTGGAGTCTCATTACCATTTGGCAGTTATGAAAGTCCCAATCTTCTACTGAGCCTTTTTTAATACCACACCAGTAAGAGATTGAGGTGCCTCATTTTAGCCTGGATTAAATGGAAGTCTAGGTTCCCCACTTCACCTTTTCCCCACTTATCTACATGGGTAAGTGTAGGGCCATGGTTTCTTTTGGGTGGAGTAAAACAATATTGCTAAGCTGGAGTATTAGCAGTATTGCTAAGCTGCTGTTTTACTGGTTCTTTGGCTAGAAAGAGGCTTTTCTTGGGGCTTAATTTTGTCTGTACCTATTAGCATTTTGGGGGTAGCCAGCTACTCCAGCTCCAGTGTAAGATACATAAAGAAAAAAAAAAAGTCAAAACTAAACTCCAAAAACTCAGTACCATGCTCTTCCTACATTCCCTAGTCAGTGTGACTTCTTCCCCTTTCACAGGTTTCTTAAATTTATTTTGTATAGACTATCCAGATTCTTAGTTGCACTTAGCAGGGAGAATAAGAAGTATTACTATTCTATTTGTCTGGAAGTAGAAGTCTGGATTATTGATTTTTAATTATTGAAGACAGTTCTTTGATGAATAGTAAATTCTTCATTGGTGTGACAAATAAGACACCCCACTAGGAAAGGCAACATTTGTAGGGCAACATTCTATGGGTCCTGCTCTTCTCAGTGATTGGCTTCAGACTCTAATGGAGCAACTGGATAGTGTCTGTGTGATCAGAATAGCGCTCTAAACTGAAACCATGAGTGGAGCTTTTATTTACTTTATTGTGACAGGAAAATTTGATCAGAATAAAATAATTGCATCTTATGATATCAGAAATATTTCATATGTTATTTGAAAATTTAAGTATAATTATATACATCATACTAAGTATAATAAAACTAGGTTCAAATTTGAACTGTTCATGCAATCTCACAAGGAGTTGATGAAATCCTTAAGAAAACTATCTCTATTCTAATTCCAGTATGTGTTTACCTTCTTTCATTGTCCTTGCTGTATTAAATGTGTATTCTGGTGGTGGGGGGGGGGGGTAGTCAAGATGGCGGAGAAGTAGCAGGCTGAGATGACATCAGGAAGCAGGAGATCAGCTAGATAGTTTATCTAACCATGGTGAACACCTACAAATCCAACAGGAAATTGAAAAGAAGAAGAGCAACAATTCTAGAAACAGAAAATCAATCACTTTCTGAAAGGTAGGACCTACGGAGAAGTGAATCCAAAGTGATGGGAAGATAGACCGCAGGGGGAGGGGCTGGCTCCCGGAAAGCGGTGGAGCAATGGAGCACAAATCAGGACTTTTAAAAGTCTGCTCCATGGAGGGACATCACTCCAGAGGCTAAACCGGGGGGGAGGCCCACGAGGGGTCAGCATAACCCCACATCCCGTGGGGTCACAGAAGGACCAGGGGTGTCTGAGTGTCCCAGAGCTTGCAGGTATTAGAGCAGGAAAGCCAGCTACAGGGACAAAGCTGAGGAGTGAGCTCTCAGCTCGGGGTTAACTTGAACTGGTCGCAGGATGGGTGAGTTCAGAGCGTGGCTGGAAGCCACGGAGACGGAAATGCCCGGGCGCTTTTCTCCAAGTGTGACTAATTGAGTGCTTTCCTACAAGCACAACCAGAGGCCAGGGAAACGGGGGTGGTTGGGTGCTTTTCTCTGAGGGCTCACTGAGGAACAGGACCCTGAGCTCTCGGCTCCTCGGGGCCTGAGATTGGGAGGCCACCATCTTCATTCCCCTCCTCAGGAACTCTATGGAAAGCGCTCAGGGAACAAAAGCACCCGAAAGCAAACCCTAGCAGATTACTTAGCCCAGCCCCTGGTAAGGGCCGTGCAATTCCGCCTGGGGCAAAGACACTTGAGAATCACTACAACAGACCCTCCCTCAGAAGATCAACAAGAAACCCAGCTAAGATCAACTTCACTCACCAAGGAGAACAGCGGAATTCCAGAGGAGGAGAAAGCAAATCTTACCTGGACAAAATGACAAGGTGGAAAAACACACCACAGAAAAATGAACAAGAGCCAGTACCTAATCAATACAGACATTGCTAATATGACAGATCTAGAGTTCAGAATGACAATTCTCAAGGTTCTATCCAGGCTTGAAAAAGGCATAGAAGATACTAGAGAAACACTCTCTGGAGAGATAAAAGCCCTTTCTGGAGATATAAAAGAATTAAAATCTAACCAAGTTGAAATTTAAAAAGCTATTAAAGAGGTGCAATAAAAAATGGAGGCTCTTACCTTACTGCTAGGATAAATGAGGCAGAAGAAAGAATTAGTGACAGAGAAGACCAAATGACAGAGAATAAAGAAGCTGAGCAAAAGGGGGACAAACAAATACTGGACCACGAGGAGAGAATTCAAGAGATAAGTGACACCATAAGATGACACAACATTAGAATAGTTGGGATTCCAGAAGAAGAAGAAAGAGAGAGGGGAGCAGAAGGTATATTGGAGAGAATTATTGTAGAGAATTTCCCTAATATGGCAAAGGGAACAAACATCAAAATCTAGGAGAAGCTAAGAACAACCCTCAAAATCAATAAAAATAGGTCCAAACCTCATCACCTGATAGTAAAATTTACAAGTCTTAGCGACAAAGAGAAAATTTTGAAAGCAGCCCTGGAAAAGAAGTCTGTAACATACAAGGGTAAAAACATTACATTGGCAGCGGACCTATCCACAGAGACCTGGAAGGCCAGAAAGAACTGGTATGATATATTCAAAGCACCAAACGAGAAAAACATGCAACTAAGAATACTACTATATCCAGCTAGGCTATCATTGAAAATAGAAGGAGAGATAAAAAGCTTCCAGGACAAACAAAAACTGAAAGAATTTGTAAACACCAAACCAGCTTTACAGGAAATATTGAAAAGGGTACTCTAAGCAAAGAGAGACCCTAAAAGGAGTAGATCAGAAAGAAACAGAGACAATATACAGTAACAGTCACCTTATAGGCAATACAATGGAACTAAATTCATATCTCTCAATAGTTACCCTGAATGTAAATGGGCTAAAGGCCCCAATCAAAAGACACAGGGTATCAGAATGGATACAAAAACAAAACCCATCAATATGCTACCTACAAGAAACTCATTTTAGACACAAAGACACCTCCAGATTTAAAGTGAGGGGGTGGAAAATAATGTACCATGCTAATAGACATCAGAAGAAAGCTAGGGTGGCAATCCTTATATCAGATCAATTAAATTTTAAGCCAAAGACTATAATAAGAGATAAGGAAGGACACTATATCATACTCGAAGTGTCTGTCCAACAAGAAGACCTAACAATTTTAAATATCTATGCCCCAATGTGGGAGCAGCCAAGTATATAAACCAATTAATAACAAAATCAAAGAAACACATCAACAATAATACAATAATAGTAGGGGACTTTAATACTCCCCTCACTGAAATGGACAGATCATCTAAGCAAAAGATCAACAAGGAAATAAAGGCCTTAAATGGCACACTGGACCAGATGGACATCAGAGATATATTCAGAACATTCCCTCCCAAAGCAACGGAATATACATTCTTCTCTAGTGCACATGGAACATTCTCCAGAATAGATCACATCCTAGGACATAAATCAGGTCTCAACCAGTATCAAAAGATTGGGATCATTCCCTGCATATTTTCAGACCACAATGCTCTGAAGCTAGAACTCTATCACAAGAGGAAATTTGGAAAGAACCCAAATACATGGAGCCTAAACAGCATCCTTCTAAAGAATGAATGGGTCAACCGGGAAATTAAAGAACTGAAAAAATTCATGGAAACAAATGATAATGAAAACACAATGGTTCAAAATCTGTGGGACACAACAAAGGCAGTCCTGAGGAAAAAATATATAGTGGTAAAAGCCTTTCTCAAAAAACAAGAAAGGTCTCAGGTACACAACCCAACCCTACACCTAAAGGAGCTGGAGAAAGAACAAGAAAGAAACCCTAAACCCAGCAGGAGAAGAGAAATCATAAAGATCAGAGCAGAAATCAAGGAAACAGAAACTAAAAAAACAATAGAACAAATCAACAAAACTAGGAGCTTGTTCTTTGAAAGAATTAATAAGATTGACAACCCCCTGGCCAGACTTATCAAAAAGAAAAGAGAAAGGACCCAAATAATAAAATCATGAATGAAAGAGGAGAGATCACAACCAACACCAAAGAAATACAAACAATTATAAGAACATACTATGAGCAACTCCACGCCAACAAATTCGACAATCTGGAAGAAAGGGATACATTTTTAGAGACATATAAACTACCACAACTGAACCAGGAAGAAATAGAAAACCTGAACAGACCCATAGCCAGTAAAGAGATTGAAACAGTCATCAAAAATCTCCAAACAGAAGTTCAGGACCAGACAGCTTCCCAGGGAAATTTTACAAAAAATTTAAAGAAGAATTAATTACTATTCTGAAACTGTTCCAAAAAATAGAAATGGAAGGAGAACTTCCAAATTCATTTTATGAGACCAGCATCACCTTGATCCCAAAACCGGACAAGGATCCATCAAAAAAGAGAACTACAGACCAATATCCTTGATGAACACAGATGCGAAAATTCTCACCAAGATATTGGCCAATAGGATCCAACAGTACGTTAAAAGGATTATTCACCACGACCAAGTGGGATTTATTCCAGGGCTGCAAGGTTGGTTCAACATCCACAAATCAATGTGATACAATATATTAGTAAAGAAAGAATAAGAACGATATGATACTCTCAATAGATGCTGAAAAAGCCTTTGACAAAGTGCAGCATCCCTTCCTGATTAAAACTCTTCAAAGTGTGGGGATAGAGGGCACATACCTCAATATTATCAAAGCCATCTATGAAAAACCCACTGCAAATATCATTCTCAATGGAGAACAACTGAAAGCTTTTCTGCTAAGGTCAGAAACATGTCCATTATCACCACTGCTGTTCAACATAGTACTAGAAGTCCTAGCCTCAGCAATCAGACAACAAAAAGAAATTAAAGGCATTCAAATCGGCAAAGGAGAAGTCAAACTATCACTCTTAGCAGATGGTATGATACTATATGTGGAAAACCCAAAAGGCTCCATTCCAAAACTGCTAGAACTTGTACAGGAATTCAGTAAAGTGTCAGGATATAAAGTCAATGCACAGAAATCAGTTGCATTTATTTACACTAACAACAAGATAGAAGAAAGAGAAACTAAGGAGTCAGTCCCATTTACAATTGCACCCAAAACCATAAGATACCTAGGAATAAACCTAACCAATGAGGCAAAGAATCTATACTCAGAAAATTATAAAGCATCTGTGAAAGAAATTGAGGAAGACACAAAGATATGGAAAAATGTTCTATGCTCATGGATTGGAAGAACAAATATTGTGAAAATGTCTATTCTACCTAAAGCAATATACACATTTAATGCAATCCCTATCAAAATCCCATCCATTTTTTTCAAAGAAATAGAACAAACAATCCTAAAATTTATATGGAACCAGAAAAGACCTCAAATAGCCAAAGGGATATTAAAAAAGAAAGCCAAAGTTGGTGGCATCACAATTCCAAAGTTCAAGCTCTATTACAAAGCTGTTGTCATCAATACAGTAGGGTACTGGCACAAAAACAGACACATAGATTAATGGAACAGAATAAAGAGCCCAGAAATAGACCCTCAACTCTATGGTCAACTAATTTTTGACAAAGCAGGAAGGAATGTCCAATGGAAAAAAGACAGCCTCTTCAACAAATGGTGCTGGGAAAATTGGACAGCCACATGCAGAAAAATGAAATTGGACTATCTCTTTACACCACACATGAAAATAGACTCAAAATGGAAGAAGGACCTCAATGTGAGAAAGGAATCCATCAAAACCCTTGAGTAGAACACAGGCAGCAACCTCTTCAACCTCAGCTGCAGCAACTTCTTCCTAGGAACATCACCAAAGGCAAGGGAAGCAAGGGCAAAAATGAACTGTTGGGATTTCATCAAGATTAAAAGCTTTTGTACAACAAAGAAAACAGTTAACAAAACCAAAAGACAACAGACAGAATGTGAGAAGATATTTTCAAACAGCATATCAGATAAAGGGCTAGTATCCAAAATCTATAAAGAGCTTATTAAATTCAACACCCAAAGAACAAATGATCCAATCAAGAAATGGGCAGAATACATGAACAGACATTTCCGCAAAGAAGACATCCAGATGGCCAAAAGACACATGAGAAAATGCTCCACAACACTCAGCATCAGGGAAATATAAATCAAAACCGCAATGAGATGCCACCTCACACCAGTCAGAATGGCTAAAATTAACAAGTCAAGAAATGGCGGATGCTGGCGAGGATGAGGAGAGGGGAACCCTCCTACACTGTGGAGGATGCAAGCTGGTGCAACCACTCTGGAAAACAGTGTGGAGTTTCCTCAAAAAACTGAAAATAGAGCTACCCTATGACCCAGCGATTGCACTACTGGGTATATATCCTAAAGATACAAACATGGTGCTCATAAGGGGCACGTGCACCTGAATGTTTATAGCACCAATGTCCACAATAGCCAAATTATGGAAATAACCTAGATGTCCATCAACAGATGAATGGATAAAGAAGATGTAGTATATATACACAATGGAATACTATGCAGCCATCAAAAGAAATGAAATCTTGCCATTTGTGACGACGTGGTTGGAACTAGAGGGTATCATGCTTAGCAAAATAAGTCAATTGGAGAAAGACAACTATCATATGATCTCTCTGATATGAAGAAGTGGAGATGCAATGTTGGGGAGCTTGGGGTGTAGGAAAAGAAAAAAAATGAAAGAAGGTGGGATTGGGAGGGAGACAAACCATAAAAGACTCAATCTCAAAAAACAGACTGAGGGTTGCTTGGGGTAGGGGGGACAGGAGAAGGTGGTGGGGATATGGACATTGGGGAGGGTATGTGCTATGATGAGTGCTGTGAAATGTGTAAGCCTGCCGATTCACCGACCTGTACCCCTGGGGATAAAAATACATTATATGTTTATTAAAGAAATTTAATAAAAAATGTGTTTTCCATTGTATTATTCCAAATGTATTATTCCTGTCCATTATATTTTAGTAATAAATAATAATAACTGTGCTGATAGTGATGATAGTAGTAGAGAATTAGTAGTTAACACCTATTTCGTTCCTTCTACATAAATTAAGCAATTAATCACAGCAAGCAATAGTTAGTTACTATTATTATTTCCTTAATACAGATAAGAAATTAATGAACAGGGAGATGAAATCACTTCCTCAGTAAGCGGTATAGCTGGGGTTTGAATTAAGGCAGATGTGGTCACTTCCCTCTTTCAGAGAGTTTAATGAAAATTGCAGAAAATTCTTACTAATTTTTTCAATTGACAATTTCTTCAAGTTCATACTTGAAGCATACAAGCTTTACCACCAACTGCATTTTTAAAGTGGCTTTGATTTCTTCAAAGTGTCTGTCACCAATGATTAATTATCCTAAAAATGGCTTCTCTTTTTGGATGATGCTGTTGGGAGACACTCCTCCATGGGTTTCTCGTGTCCATACATGTCTTGCTGTGTATCCCAAGAATAAAAGTTCCTGAAGTCTATGACTTTTCTTTACCTGGCCATTTCTCAGGGTTTTGTCTGAACTGAAAACAACCTAGAGGGATTAGTTACCATTTCTCAAAAAAACCCAAAAAACAAAAAAAACGGGGAAATTATTGGATTGGTCCTGCTATTACTGTAAAAACTGTCACTTTCCCAAAGTTAAGGTTTGTTTCCTATAATGCAACTTTTAGGTATCATTTGTTCCTCCATGTTCTTGTGGGACTCAGGCTTGGGTAATTGATGCAGCTATGCCGACACTTTGGCTACTGCTTTTGCTTTGTCTTTGACCCAAGAGTTGTGTGTCTTCTGTGGCATCAGTGAAACTGGCTGACTAAATATTTTGTTAGCTTGCATGTAGGTAGAGTAAAATCCCAGAAACTTTAGTTTTGATAGTGATGCAGGTCCACTCTTGCCTCCTAATCTGAGTGCTCTGGGAGCTAGCCCATACTTCAATGACTGGGACTTAAACTCTGCTTTTTTTGAAGGAAGAGTAAGTTAAAAATTGAGCAGGCAGAAAATAATTTCTTCATCATTTAGTAGCATGAACTTTCTGATTCTTCCTGTGTGACATTATTGGGAATTCTCTCTAAATACAGTAGTTTAACATTTTACCAGCCCATCATTCCATGCCCTCAGCCACATAAACCAAATTGATCGGTTGTTAACTTGTTATCTTATAATGCTATTTCCATCTAATTATCTTAGAGAAAATTCTAGCAGATACAGGCTGACATGTGCTATTTTGGTCAAGCCAAAAAAAAAAAAAAAAGTAAATGGAGAAATAAAATGAAAATAAATAATATTCTTTTTAAGAGAAGATCCAGGAAATTATTTTTAAAAACGAGGTGAAATAAATACTTATTCTGAGAGTTATTACTTTACACACAATGAAGGTAATGATTATATTTAATATAATTTTTTATTCTTTTATAAACATATATTTTTATCCCCAGGGGTACAGGTCTGTGAATCACCAGGTTTACACACCTCACAGCACTGGAAAGAACCTAGATGTCCATCAACAGATGAATGGATAAAGAAGAGGTGGTATATATACACAATGGAATACTATGCAGCCATCAAAAGAAATGAAATCTTGCCATTTGCGACAACATGGATGGAACTAGAGCGTATCATGCTTAGCGAAATAAGTCAAGCAGAGAAAGACAACTATCATATGATCTCCCTGATATGAGGAAGTGGTGATGCAACATGGGGTAATGATTATTTTTATTTGGTGTAAATTTATACTTTGTCCCCCAAATCTGAATTTTCTAAATAGTCAAAAAGTTGATGGATTCCTCACCTGTACATAAAAGAAACTTACCTGGGCTCACTTACGTTAGGGTCTCCATACATTACATTTAACATTAAATACCAGACACAATAACAATAGATGAGGGCATAGCCTGTATCTGAACCATGATGCAAGGTTTATGCAAAACTCTAAGCTAAGTTTTCGTAGAGAAGGACAAATAGCAGAAGACTTGAAGTGGTAGAGTGTTTCTTGTCTGAAAAAGACAACTGAAAGAAACATGAATAGCAGAAATAATCTAATGACAGCCTGAAATAAGATTTGTAAATGTCTTATTATTTATTTATTTATTTAGACTTTATTTTATTTTTCAGTGTTCCAAGATTCATTGTTTAGGTACCACAAAGTGTTGGTTTGTATTAATAAAGTAGCAACAATTATTTATTTCTTATTGTGCCTTCCAGTAATCAATCTCTCTCTCTCTCTCACACACACACACACACACATACACATGCACATGATCACACATGGGTTCAAAGGAGAAAAAGTCTTCTAGAATCTTGAATCCATGCTGTGTGTCCTTCTAGACAAAGTGGTGAAAACAAGTGTGGGGATAAATGATTTTTAGTTTAAAGTTTCCTTCCTCAGTTTCCTCCTTCTTTGGCAGATATTTGATATAGTAGGCCATTTCCTTGAGGCAGAACACTATAGAGAAGGAGATGCATTTTGGTATTTTATTGTTCTATTTGCACCTCTTTTTTGTTCTTTCTTTCTTCTGGCCATCCCATTTTTAAAACACACTTGTCTGTGCTGTTTTGATTTTTTTGGTCCATATTTTGCTAAATATGCCTTTTATTTTATTTTTTTAAAAATATTCCCTTTAAATATCATCTTTATTTATTTTTCTTTTTTTCTCCTGTTTTTGTCTTTGTTTGCCTGATTTTCTGGGCAGTGGGCCCAGTCTGGTTTATATTTCTTTTTGTGTCTATACTCTTTTCAAATACAATTCTTTCCTTTATAGTTATTATTCTCATTCATTTATTTTCTCATCAGTGAATTGAGTGATGTGTAAAAGGGACCTCCCAGCTGATCCTTATGGGGGAGTATTTCCTTCTATGTCTTTAAAAATACTCTTTTATGATGTTGGAAGATGGGACTTAATGCTTTCCTTACACATTTGGCTGCTGGGTAAAGTGACATTTGTTTTGACCAATGCTCAGCTCATTTTCTTTCCTCTTACTGAATCAGGTAGAAATCGTGCACATGTCTCTCTGTGTTTGTATGCCTGAGTGTAGTGTAGTTGCTGAGAATTCTCTGTGTGTGTTGGTGTGTTTGTGTGCCTGTGGGTTTGGGTGGCTGTGTGCAATCCACTGTAGACACATAGAATGCTCCACTGCGCTTTGGCATGTTTATTTTGGAATGTCATTTCCAATCAAATCTAACATTTATAACTGGCCTCCCTTCATGGCTTTCTGGGCCACAGTTTAAATGCCCAAGAATAAACATGTCAGCTCTAAATGGAAGATTATGGCAGCAACCAAGACAGATTGCCATCTCATCAGCTGCTTAAAAATTAAAATTTCCTTCTGTGGTTAGACTTGCTTACAGCTGTGTCTATGGGCTATGAAGAAAGCAGATATTTAGTAGAGTGAATGGGATATAGGCTGTGAGATGTTAAAAATACAAGATACCTTGTCTGTCAGTAACAAACAGCTATAGAAAATACCAAGTTGAGCTATACTGCTTTTAAAGAAATTTCTCCCAAACCACCATCATCTTGTGATTCAAGCATCTAAGAAGATTAAATTGTGTAGTGGCATGTATATTATATAGATACTGAAACCCAGATTCATATATTCATGTGTAAGTGCATACATTTTAAAGATGTCGATGTCCAGTTCAAAGAGAACGGTCACTTAAGCGTCATTTTCTTTTGTAAACTAAAGTGTTTTTTACAAATAAATATACCCAATGTACTGACACATTTTCTGGATTTACCAAGTAAAAATAGCAGTGTCTGGAGTAATTTGCCAATGCCTTCAGTAAGTATGAGCTTAATACAGTTCTCATATTAACAAGTCAGCAGAAACTGTCAATTGACCAACTCAGTGTCTCACTGAGTTGGGTTAACCCTACCAAATGAATGCAATGAAATATTACTTCATTGATGTTGGCATATTGTGATTCTATTAGAGGCTTCTCTTATGAAACATTATTCATCATGGTGCTTTCCATGATTATTACAAATATATTGATTCCTACCACTTGCTATAGCCAGTTGAGGGAGCCTGAGAAAAGATGTTTCACAAGCAACTCAAATGGATTCTTTATCACACAACGTTGGTCTTATTATTATCTTAAATATGGCTTTATCAATGAATTTTAAGAATTTTTGGATCCTCTGACAAATATTAAGGTAGGAGTTTATTCCTTTGCAAATCAAGCTGTGGCATTGAAGGTAGTGCTAGTGTTCAGATCAATGCATGATATATTCATGAATGTTTCATCCTGTTCCCATGTTTTAAGCTGAGAGACCAGCAGACTAGCAGCTGTTGACCTAGAAAAGGTGGATCAATGCTCATGTCCATTGCCTTTATTAGTTTCCTTATCTTTGCAAGTTAGGTCCTATTGGGTTTCAAATCCAGCTGCCTTTAATAGACAGGAAGAGCCATGACACATAAAGGAGTTACTAGATATTGCTTCCCTCTGTTTTTGCTCATAAACAGGCAGCAAGGATGGAGATGCACCAAGATTGATGCGCACAACTCAAATAAGGAAAAAAATAAAATCCATGGCAATTATAAGAAGGCAGTAATTTTTTAACATTTAGTTTGTTAAATGTTTGTTTAAGAAAAAGTTGCTTCCATTATTAAGACTGAATTTATCTTTAGATGAATAGTAGGAAATAGTGTCTATTTTTTCTTTAAAATAGTGTCTATGTTCATACAAACAAAATGAACTAAAGCATTGGAATTTTATCTGTATAATTCAAGTTCCTAACTTATCTTTACCTGATTATTACTAGAGAAAAATTTTGGTATATGAATAGGGTCGAAGTCATCTGCAGAATTGATCTAGTGCTCATTGTATTGTTTTATTTTTACATAACCTACAGTGTCGGACTCCAGTAGGTTTTGCGGGCCGACAGGCACGAGGAGAGCGTCTGGGCCAGCCGGTAGCTCCCCTTGGGGCTGAGCGGGATGGCGAGTGTCGCGAGTCCAGGCGCATTAACGAACCACACCAGACTCGGGGGATCTGCCGAAGCAGGATCTCACTTTATTGAGCGGGGTTGCAGCTTATATTGGGTAGGGGATGGGAAATGAGGTCAGCGGGGAGAGAGCCTATGGGGTTTGGTTACGTAGTCAGTAACTGGGTAGGGTGTGTTGGGCGAGAGGAGGAAATATCAGAGATATGCGGAACCGAAACCGCCACGTTGGCGCCAATACTGCCACGGTGGCGCCTTTTCTAGCCGGAAGAGAAGGCAGGCCAGTGCCATCTTTGCTGTGCCCAACACTACAGGGCATGACTCAGCAAATAAAGAAAGAAGATATTATTATTTAATACACATTGTGTGCTTGTTAGTAAAAACTATGTGCATCAAAATTGGTTGAGAGATATCAATAAGGCTTAATAATCCGCTATCTTAATCTCACCTGTCATCAGTTGGACCTAGTTGATGATGTTCTACCTCTAAAATCTAGACTAATTTCTATAGTCTCTATAGCTCTAAAATTTTAGAGTTTACTCTTCTGTTTTCTATAAATTTAAGTATCAGTAATGTATTTGCAGATCATTTTTACTTCTTTTTCTGTGTCAGTTAACATACAATAATCCTTTTTGCCCCATGCTTACTAAAAAAGAAAAATTTGCCAATGGTTATCTAATAATTATATTTCTGACCATCCCCTGGTTACAGTAAATTTCACACATATTGGAGTTACTTTAAGAAAACCAATTTGTATCCCCATTCCCTTCCCAGGAGAGTGTTCTTTCTCTCACAGTAATGTCCAGCAGATGAAATCAAGACATGGGTCAGTTGGTGAGCAAAGTGGGATTAGAGAAAATTGGTCTGGAACAGCCCAAATTCACAAATAAGCCATACCATGCATGGTATTTTATTTATCAGGAGTCTTAATAAATGCTTCTATCATAATTCTTTTTAAAATAGTCTTGGCACAGCTTGGTTTTCTTCCTTCTTGTGGTCTTTATAACTAACTCTGTAAGCACAACCTGATACAGCAGCCGATTACTGTGGGGATTTATCCAATCTGGTAACTCTGCATACCATGCTCAAGACCTGGACTGATAACCAGTGGGACAATTACTGGCGAATATTAGCTGTCCCTCTCACATATTTAACCAAAGAAATGTAGCTATTCATTGGTCTTTTCTTAACCTTGAATGGCACCTAAAAGGGAGTTCTAGAAATCAGAGAGGATTAGGAAAAGGATTTTGGATTCCTGGTGTTTCTTAGCAGTGTAGAAAGAGCACAGTGTGCTTGTTATTCATATTTAACAGTTATTGAGTGCTTACTTTAGGTGCCAGGTGCATTGGCAGGTGTATTGTAGTCAAAGAAAAGTATAAGGAGTAGTAGTCTTTTCTCCTCAGAAAAAATGTATTTGTGGAGCTCTTAGTAGGGACACTGGTGAATTTGAGTACCTCTGACATGGAGGTTCCTCAGTAATAGTGGAAGGGAAGTAGGTAAGTGATTGACTTGGTCTATTCTAGGTATTATAATAAAATACCCCAGACTGTGCAGCCTATAAACAACAGAAAATTATTATTTCTTGCCATTCTGGAGGCTGGGAAGTCCAAGATCAAGGCACTGTTTGTTCACATTCGTGTGAGGCTTACTTTCCTGGTTCCTACCTAGCTCCTTCTCTCCCTGTCCTCACATGGTAGAAGGGGTAAGTGATCCCTCTGGAGCACTAATTCCATTAATGGGGGCTCTACTCTCATGACCTAAGTACCTCCTAAAAGCTCCACCTCCTGACATCATCATTTTTGGATGAAGTTGAAAGTTAGGGAACACATAAACAGTCAAACCATAGCAATCATCAATCATGTATGAATACTTAAGACCAAGACTTATTCAAGGGTCTACAAAGTGTTACGAAATTTATTTGAATTTATGAGAAAGAATTTTGTTTTCTAACAAAGCAAATTTTAAAAATCTAAATGTCTATGCTATAAACTGTTTCAATTATTTTTTATTTTTTAATTGTGTTATGTTAGTTACCATAAAAATACAACATTAGTTTTTGATGCAGTGTTCCAACTTTTTTTCACTCCATGTGCCAATACTCTATTAGTTTTTTTTTTTTTTTTTTCCACTCTATCCATCAGGGACTAGAAAAACAGTGTGAGGATCAATCGGTCCTTGGGAGCTGACCTAAAGGATGATGAAGAATGGTTCTCAGGAGGAATATAACTAATCATGAAACCTGAACAGATTCTATTTATCATAGAGTCAAGATGTTGACATACTGCCCACATCCAGATTAAAATCAGAGAAAATAACAATAGATCATTACAATAACAAAAAGTAGCATAAAACTTGAAGCAGAGTATTGAAAATGCTATTATGCAACATATAGTAACCACATTCATTAAATCTTCACCTTCTTTCTAATTTAAACCTAATGTCACTATTAACTATGCTTTAACTCCCTCCAAATCCCATTAGAGCATTCTATTATACCTCACTCCTTGACTCTGCAGATAACCATCCCTAGTATACCGAGATAAAGTTGTACACAAAAGATAAGAAAGAGTTCAACTTCCTTCCTTCCTTTTTCTAACTCTGTCTGCTCAACAAACCTTCTCTTCAGTCTCTGTGTTTCTTCCCCAAACCAGTCTTCCCTCAGGCCCCTCATTCCCAACCTCTTTTGCTTCATTATTGTGTGCCTAAAAATTTATGCCTTCTTCACTAATGTCCTCAACCTATATATATAGCTAATTAGCCCATTCTTGGAGAAACCCTTCCTTGGGCTTGAATCATAATCTAATTACAGCCTCCTTCCCTTTTCCTTCTCATCCAGTGTCATTCATTTATTCAACAGAAGTTATTGAGCATCTATTAGATGCTAGGCACCATGCTAAACATGTTAATTCTATAATAAAAATGTTTTTTCAAATTAAAAAAAACACGTATGTTTTAAATTAGGAAAATACAGAACTGAATAAAAAATAAAATAAAAGTCACAAGTAATCCTACTCACACACTAAATAAACACTGTGTTAATACTTTATATATAGCCAACCATTTATGTATAACTGCCTATTGATAATGATGTACTTTAGATAAAATGCAATGTGCATTATCGATACTGCTCTCTTTTATAGAAACTTTCTATTATGAGATATTTTTTTTCATGCTCTGGAATAGTGTTTGAAAGCACAATTAATCATAGTTACACAGTGTTCTCTTTGACATGGATAGCTAGCTGATGACCAAAGGTTCACACTCTTGTTCCATTCTGTAAAGTTGGTCTGGAATGTGGTTACCCAGAGAAGACTATGTTTTGTAATCCACCTCCATTAAGGTAGAACCATGTGGCTAATTCTCATTAACAATGGTATATGTTACTTCTGGACCAAAGTAAGAATGATGTTTCTTCTTCAAGCTCTATGACTTTCCTTATTTAGTGTCTGGATATCAATGACCAAGGTCACTTTAGAATCTATGTGTTGAAGATTGGCAGAGTCCCCATTGAACTAGAGCCATAAGGATTATATAGAATAGATCACATCCTACCTACTTGTAATGACAGCTAAATTTCACATAGTGAGAAATACAATTTTACAGACTAAGCCTTTGACATATGGAATTTATTTGTTATATTAATTAGTGTTACTTTAATGTAGAAACTAGTACCTTAAAGTCAAAGCTGCCATAATAAAAATCTTAAAATATGTGACATCACTTTAAAGAGTAGGCAGAAGGTAATAGAAAACCTAACAATGATGGTTGGGAAGATGGAGGCCCAAGTTATAGGTGACAGGACATTTGGTTAAATTGTTTGCAAGAATGTTTAAGGACAATCAATTTGCCTATAGCTCTAAGAGAAGACTTTGAAAAGTAGAATATTGGTAATATATGTTGGTTGAATTCATATTGTGTTAGTTTCCTATGATTGCCAGAAACTGAGCACTTAAAACAACAGAAATTTATTTTTTTGCAGTTCTGAAGCTTGGCAGTCCAAATCAAATTGTTGGCAGGGCCATGCTCCCTTGAAGGCTCTAGGGAAGAATCTTCCATGCTTCTTCCCAGCTTCTGGTATTTGTAAACTCCTTTACATTCCTTGGTTTCTAGCTGTGTACTCCAATTTCTGTGTGTATTTTTACATGACCATCTTCCCTCTGTGCAGGTGTCTTTGTCACCAAATGTCTCTCTTTATAAGGATACCAGTCATTGGATTTAGGGTCCACTGTCATCCAGTATCCATTTATGTTAACCCAATTACCTCTGCAAACACCCTAACCTCAAATAAAGTCACATTCACAGTACTAAGGGTTTGAGTTTCAGCATATCCGGTAGGGGGACACAATTGAGCCCACAAAATTGACATTGAAAAATTAGAGTAGATCTGTCAAAATATTCTTGTTTGTAGGCAAAAATGAAAGGGAATAAAAATAGTCTAGATGTTTGCAGTCTTACAAGTTAGAAAAGGCAGGATCTATTATGTTGTTTGGAAAGCCAGATTGATTAGAATACCTACCATCTTCAACATGTGGCTTCCAAGGTTACCAGGGTGGGGAGGATAGTTTCTACATGTAAGAATAGAGAAATGCACTGATATTTGGCCAGAGGTGGGTTGTGGCAGAGATGACTAGCTGCCCATGAGAGATCAGGTTCCCTTTTCATAATATAAAACCGTGGCTGGAAAGGAATCCAGGTGCAGGAATGGAAGGGATATATTCCACTTCTACCTGGTCAGTAAGTGAGTGGGCTTTCTCTGTTCACTCTTTCTTTCTCCATCTTCTCATTAGACGTCCATATTCAGGATTAGTTTGGGTTCAGCATTTTGAAGAGTAGAGCCTCCATCAGCTTGGATCCCTTAATAATTGGACGAAGAAATAAATGTATTTTGTTAAGCCACTGAGGTTTCAGAGTTTATCTGTAATGGCAATAGAAAATTTTACCCTAACCACCACGTGAGATGTTTCTTAATTTATCTGAAATATCCTCAACTTACAGACATTTTAGATGTTTTTAGGCTTCCGATGTTATATTTATCTGTGATGTTTTATATTTAACCCTGCTTATTTCTTCAGGATACATTCCTAAGTGTGAAATATTGGGACTATGAGGGATTGTCAATATCTATTGCTTTCCAGATGGAATATTTCAATTTATTATTTCTATCCTAATTATATAATACCATATTTTTACACCATAGTCAGCTACTTGACAAAAATTTGCCAAATTGACAGAAGAAAAAATATCACAACTGAACTAAACTTTTGAAGTGCAGCCTGTGTGTGATTTCGTCACTGTGTCAGCTTCCATTTACTTCCAAACCTATTACAATCTGACTTCCACCCCATTAAGCAAATGAAAATGCACTTCTTGATAGTCTCTAATGAATTCCTAGTTACCAAATCAAATGGATGGATTTAATTCTTTGTCTTACTTTAACTATTTACAGCACTTTGAAAAAAATGAACAGATGCTTTTTTTCTTCTTGTTACTCCTTTTTCTTCTTGGCTTTGGTTTTGTCATTTTATGATAATGATGATGACGGTGATGATGACGATGATGATTATAATGATGAGTGAATACTTGGGTTCATTCATTTCAAGTTCCGTTTCTGGATCTTCCTTCTTTGCCTAGATCTTGCATGTTGGAGTTGTTTGATGTTCTCTCCTTGTTTTTTGTTTGTTTTTTTTTTTTTCCTTCCTATTTTCTATCTCCACCCGTGCTTCCAAATCTACTCCTTATATGCAAATGGTTTTCATATCTCTGCCATTGGTCAGAACTATCACAGGCCCTGTATCAGGCTGCTACAGAATATTCCCCACCTAAATACCCAGACTCCATACTAAACAGAACTGCATTCATTATCTCTTCCTCCTCCAAACCTATGTTTTTTTTTGTTTTCTTTTGTTTTTTTTTTCCCTGTGTAAGTTGCTTGTCACATTGTTCACTCATTCCCCTGGACTATTGGAATCATTCCGTCTTTTTAAATAGTCACATTCAAGTTTTGTTGAATTTCCTATATCCTTAATCTACATGAAATGAGCCAAGTTTAGGTAGTCATCACAGAAGATAAATCCTTTTTGAGTTTCTCCTTCTTTCAATTCTCCACATTCTCCCATGACCCCATTCTCTGATTAGTCTTGTAATGATTCTTCTAAAACATAGCATGATAATGTCATTGCCCATATTAAAGTTCTGTTCTCTGCCATTAGTATAAAAGAAAGAGCCCAATATTTTTAGCCAAGGCTAAAAAATTTCACTGTTCATATGATGCTTCATATAATTGCATATGCTTATTTTTCTTTGGATTGAAGTCCATTATTTTATTATTATTATTTATTAGGCCTTGCAAACTTATTCAGCAAAACTTACTCACTTGTCAGTTACATTGTGTCTTTTTTTTTTTTTTTAAGATTTTATTTATTTATTTGAGAGAGAGCATGAGTGAGGAGAAGGTCAGAGAGAGAAGCAGACTCCCCGTGGAGCTGGGAGACCGATGCGGGACTCGATTTCGGGACTCTGGGATCATGACCTGAGCTGAAGGCAGTCGTCCAACCAACTGAGCCACCCAGGCGTCCCACATTGTGTCTTTTTTGACACAAAACTTTCTTCTGTATTACTTCTGTTATCTGTGCATACGATGTTTCTATTATTGTCTCTATCACACTGTATTTTTTTTAAGTTTTTTTTTTTTTTTTTTTTGAGAGAGAGAGAGAATGAGGGGGAGAGAGAGAGAGAGAGCGAGTGCGAGCATGAGAAAGGGGAGGGTCAGAAGGAGAAGCAGACTGCCTGCTAAGCAGGGAACCCGATGTGGGATTCGATCCTGTGACTCCAGGATCATGACCTGAGCCTAAGGCAGACACTTAACCAACTGAGCCACCCAGGCACCCTGCATTATTTTTTTAAACCTGCTTGTCATTTTGCCTCTCTTACGAGACTCCAAGCAAAGAACTTCTGTCCAAAGTACATAGCACAGTTCTGGCATAAAGTCAGTAAGCAATCCGTATTTGCTGAAATAATAAATGCTCAACTCAAAAAAGATGAAATGGCCAATACTCTGATACAGAGAACTTTCTTTCTATTACAGTTCTCATAAATTTTTGCGTATCTGTTCTTTTCCCCAATTCTTAAACCAGGTTAACCTATTAGGAAATGCATGTGTAAAGAGAAAGTAGAACCAGTTCAGTCAATTTTACTGTCATTTAATCAATGTAATCTCTCTATTCAGGTACTTTGGAGTTAAAGAGAATATAATAATGAGCATCACATCATAGATCAACATGACAGTATTTATGAAGGAAACTGAGTCAGAGAGAGTTTCCTTTTTAAATTAACTTCCCTCAGTCACCCATCTGGTAAGTGATTAAGCTAGGATT
Source organism: Mustela nigripes (assembly GCF_022355385.1). Lineage (NCBI taxonomy): Eukaryota > Metazoa > Chordata > Mammalia > Carnivora > Mustelidae > Mustela > Mustela nigripes. The sequence goes on from NC_081571.1 coordinate 3,414,991, forward strand.
AGAACTTGAGCAGTTATATGCTAGAGCTTTGCTCTTAATTGCTGCACTTTCCTGCCATTATGTGGGGGGAAAAGATGGTGGGAATGCTACTTAGAAGGGTGTCAGAGTCCAAAGTAGAATTTGGGACTGGAAATAAGACAGGAACAGCAAAGGAGAAACAACTGTGAGATCTCTTTGAACCATGACTGAAAGAAGATGGTGACTGATATTGAGGGATGCGGTAGCCAACTTCTTTTTTTTTTTTTTTTTTAAAGATTTATTTATTTATTTGACAGACAGAGATCACAAGTAGGCAGAGAGGCAGACAGAGAGAGAGGAGGGAGCAGGCTCCCTGCTGAGCAGAGAGCCCAATGCGGGGCTCGATCCCT
>NC_081571.1:3415458-3434114 GCF_022355385.1 Mustela nigripes
GACAGAGATCACAAGTAGGCAGAGAGGCAGACAGAGAGAGAGGAGGGAGCAGGCTCCCTGCTGAGCAGAGAGCCCAATGCGGGGCTCGATCCCAGGACCCTGGGATCATGACCCGAGCAGAAAGCAGAGGCTTTAACCCACTGAGCCACCCAGGCGCCCCACGGTAGCCAACTTCTGACATGGCCCCCAGTGTTTCCCATCTCCTGACATTCACACCTGTCTTTTCCCTTGCCCTTGGTGTGGGCTGGGCCTACTGACTTGCTTCTAACAGTAGTCTAGGAGAAAGAGATCCTTTCACTTCCAAAATTAGGACATAAAATACTGTGCCTTCTATCTTGCTGGTACTCCTCCACTCTTCTCCTGTGCTTGCTCTGGGGGAGAAAGACCCTGGTACAGAGCTAAGAGTAGCCCAGGTCACTAGGCTGCACGGGATGGAATTCTGCTGTCATTGAGATGGCTTGGAAACTGATTCTGCTTCAACTAAACCCTGAGATGATCGTGATCTTGACTGACACTTTGACCACAACCTTGTGAGGAGCTCTGAACAGGGGACCTAGCCAAGCCATGCCCAGTCTCCTGACCACAAAAACTATGAGATGAGAAATGTGTGTTGTTTTAGCTACTAACTTATTACACAGCAATAGATAACTAATACAGGGAATAAGAAAACAACAAACATTTTATGCTAGCATTTCTAAATTTGAGTTTTTGAAATTTGTGACTGTTGGTGAGGGACATTCTTAGTGACAATATAGGTATGTTATCAAAGCTGTGTTAAAATATATTTCAACTTTTGTTGGCATATATGATGTTCCAGAAAGATTTTTCTTAAACATGCTTATTTATTCCTGGTATATTTAAATATATGAATTTATACATGCATATTTAAATCATCAAGAAATTATGTAGATTTTGATTAATCATAAAGGAATTAGAATATGTGGTTAAATAAAACCTCAATTAATGGTACACAGCTATAAACAATCAAAGTAATGTCCCTTGACCTTACCTTGTATTAACATTTCCTGTGCACAAAAATGCCCCAAATTCCTTGAGAAATGCATAGCATTGGTGGTTCTGATGAAAATTTATGTCACAGTTTTACATACAAAACATGGTGAATGGCTGCATTTCCCAGTACACTGGCTAATTGTGTCTGTGTGTGACTTAATTTAAGTAGCTGTCTTATTTAATTCATTACCTTAATACTTTCACCTCCCTCTCTGTGTTTTAAATTACCTCCAGGATGAAATAGAATGTTCTAATTCTGAGGATAGGAAAACAGTACTTCTGAGCAATTTTTCAGTCACAGTTCAATAATTTTGATAGCTGGTGTTGCATTTGCCTCATCTAACAGTGTGGATATAGATATTCTTGCAGCTCAGAGAGAGTCACTGAGGTACTAAATACCACCCATAGGACACAGATAGGCATCATTAAGAAGGGCAAGAATCATGGCACATTTTATTGTGAGCTATGGCTGCATGATGAAGTTTGGTTTCCCGACAGACATAAATCACATTCACAGATTAAACTCATTTTCTATGGCCTAAAGGAGCTTTTCTAGGTTCAGTCATTAAATTTTTAGTTTAATCATTTTCATATGTGGAAAAAATGATGTTTTCTACAGAGATGTAATGGTTATCCCTACTCTGGAGAAATTTACTGCATTATATTGCTGGAGCTTAATAGAGATTTAGGTTTCATGTGGGGAATATACTGAAGATAAAATTTAATGGTGCATTGAACCACAAAGGTGGGTTGTCATCATAAGTCATGGGAAAAAGCTGGAAGCGATGAGACTTGCTATCTTCTCACTGAAGGAAAAAAATATGAAAAATTAAATTTAAAATAATACCTTCTACCATAAATTTTTATTTCTATGTACTTTTGCCTGTCACCAAGTACCACAGAAGATCATTTCATTCTTTCTGAGATGTATGACCTATCATCTGTGTTTAACACCAAAAGATGGCAACAATCAAATGCTTATTAACCTAGGATTTAAAAAGATACTTTTTCCCTTTTTGACTTTACAATACAAAATACAAGCAGATGGATTTAAATGATTCAGTGGGTTTTTCCTAAGATTTAATCCTCAAAATGAATCTCCAGACATCCTGAATGTTCCCATAAAAATGTATTATTTCCTTCTCATTTTGGCACTCAACATTAACTAGCTTTTGTATACAACTTTTGCTCCCTACCTTTTGTGTCCATTTCCTCCACAAAAAATTCTCAGTTCTGTGTTTATTCCTTCAGATGATTTCCAGGCAATTGTTTAGAACAGGACTATCAAATGGATCTCGATGACAAAATATTCTTGATGATAAAAATATTCTACATCTGTGCTGCCTGGTACTGTGGCCACTGGTCTTATGTAGCTACTTGTTACCACTTGGGACTAGTACAATGCAGAAGGAAATTTTAAATCCCATGAAATTTTAATTAGTTAAAATTTAATTAGAATTTAAATAGTCACATGTGGCTACTGTATTGGGTAGTGCTGTGTTAATACTTGCTTATTTTAAATATATTGTTCCTCTACGTATAAAATTTATTGTGTTCCCTTTGCACTTTATTTATTTTATTTTGTTTTATTGAGGGCTTATTATGTGCCAGGCACTGTGCAGTGTTCATTAACAGAGATACTTCTTTATTTCTATACTTTTTATTTATTTCTGAACTCTAATTGGCTTCTGAGCCCTGTAGGAAATGATTTTTGACATCAGAGTGAACTGAAGATGACTTTCCTTGGAACTTGCTCATGAAACACCAAGACTCTCAGCAATATGCCCCTGGCAGCTGGGGTGTCATGCTATGAGTTTCCTCCTTCACAGCCAGATGTGACTATGCTCTAGGAGCAGAGTCAGGGGAACTTGTACCTGTGATTCAAAGGGAAATATGTTACTAAAAGGACTGTTCTGTCTCTCTCTCCTTTTTTCTTTTTCTTTCTTTCCTTCTTTTTTTTATTTATTTATTTTTGGTCTTTTCCCAAACTTCTATTTCAGATTTTACACTGAAGAAGTGAAGTTTTCTTCTAGTGGAACAAGTATCCCATATTGTAATGCCAATGGTATTTTCACAGATTCTCTGAAATCCAAGTCCCAAATTCCTACATACAAAAAGACACATTGAAAGCAATTTACTTGAAAGTATTCAGGTATTATAATAACAACTACGTAAATTTTTCAGAACATTTCTGCCTGATTGGATTAAGATCAAATTTATTAAAATATGTCTGAACCAATTAAGTAAATTGTGATATAATGTAAAGTACAAAACACCCACCAATGATAATAATTTCTATCAACATTTCACATCTGCAGTTAACTTGAAGCAGATGTTATAAGACATGGTCCATTGTTTTATATTTGCACGTGACAACATGTTTTGATGTTTGCTTTTTAATTGTAACATCATGTAATGCAGCTTTTTAAAAGTACATGTGTGGTAAGTGTCAAAGCCTCAGTTAAAATTTTATTTCCAAAATTCTTTGTAGCATTTCCAATGATCCTATCTTTTTCCATACAGTTGACAGGGATCAACAGATTTGGGTTACTGAGAATAGGGTTGCAGATCTCATACCATAGTTAATGGACACACGCACACATTTTGCTTGTGCTAGTTCCTACAGACTGGATGATGAATCACAATTGCCCATTTATTATTATTTTTTTCATAGGGAACTTCTCTATAATTCATAAGAGGTGACTTGTGGCAGTCTAGCCTTTTAGTGATGCTCCCGTGATTGACAAATGAGAAGATGTGGACCACATTCACCTTAAAGAACTCTCTAAGTAGGGAGATTGGGAGCATATCCAACTTTTCTTTTTCCACTGAGATAGGGGTAGAAGAGAAAGAAGCTTTTAGAAATTTCTTCTTCTAAGAAGGTGCTTATTCTCACTAGGAATATCTGAGTAAAATTGATTAAAATCTAATGATTCAAGCTGGAATTGAATGAGAGGCATATTAGGGAGCATGAAAACACATTTTATTAATATCCTTTTAAAAGTCTATTAAAGTAAACACTTGCACAGAAACCATAATTTAATAGCAAAAGTGGAAACAGAATAAAGGAAACACATGGACATCAGATCTGGTGCTTGGTGGCCCCACATGTTTCTAGACTTTCTAGAAACATTTGCAAGTAATATGCCCAGGTGTGCCCGAGTATAGATGTCCTCCCTCATAGCACCTCTGCTCCTCCTTTTCCTTCTGTTGTTTCTTCCTTCATCCCTATGAAGCTTTTACTATGCAGTTTCTTTTTTTTTTTTTTAAATTAGGAGTTATATGAGGATTTGTATTCTTCCCCCTACTCTTCCATCTGGGTCAATAGGTTGCCTTTGGTGGAACCAGTACTGGGTTTCCAGGAGCCTTGCATGGGTCCCAGTGGGCAGACCTGGCCATGGCATTTGGCAAAGACTGGACAGAGAACTAAAGATAATGCCTTATCACAAAAGCAGAGTAAAGACTCAAATATATAATCCAGATCTGAAGGTTCTGCAACAATAGTTAAAACCAGTTTCCCCCAAAGAGATTGTAAGTGGGGACTGAAGAACAGTAGAAGACATTGGCTGAGAGAATACAGAAGGAGTGAGAAGTAGAGGATGCATTCTAAAGGTCTGTTTTACTTCTATACTGTCTCTGCAGCCTGTTAAGGGCATCTGAGACAGTTTGGAAAGTAGGGAGAGACCAAAGTATATAAAAAGTGGTTTCTATCATCAGGGAGCTATTGGTGTGGAAACATATTGCTTGTTGCTAAGGAGAAATCATCATATTTTAAAAAAATAATGACTAGATAGGGTCTAGTTGAGATAGAAATGATTATGAAGCCATGGGACACACTTTCTTTATAGAACATGACTATAACTACTCCATGCCTACGTGTGGTTGTTTTTTTCTTCTTATTTCTCTCAGAGAGGCAACTCGTGGATCATGTATTGAATTGCTCTGCGGTTGATCTACTTGGAGTGTTTTCAAAGCATAAATCATAGTTTGGATGGTGCTGTGGTTTGGTTCTTCCAGCTCTCTTAACAAAGGAATCCGACTGGCTCTGCAACTGTCCATTCATTGTACTGGGTTTGGCTCTTATGGCTGCTGAAACACACAAACATACACACACACACTGCCCCCGGTTGTAGAGACCTGACCATCAGCTTGTCAAATAGTCTGATTCCAACTTCTGAAATATGCCTCAGGAATATAGGAAAGGAGTCTTCATCAACACGGAGCTCATTAATAATGTGGAAAAGAGAATCTTCTGGTATAAATTATGTATTTTATACAAATTCTCCAGGTTATTTTCATACCCTGCAAGGACAGTTAGAAACTGGTTGGGAGTTAAAGATCAAACTGGAGAAAGAGAATATACCCTGTTTCGCACATGCAAAATTAAAACTACCAATGTCTACCAAATACATGTTAGCTTCTTGTGTAAAGAATACATAGGTCTTTTGTGTGTATATGTGTGTGTGTATTATGTATTTTTGGGTTTATTTCTTTAACAATAACAAAGATATAGAGAATGATGCCAAAGAGAATTTTCTGTTTTTAATTTTCTTGTTGTTAATTGAAATGTATTTTTAAAAAGTTTTGACGTTGTATGGTGGATAGAAATGGATTCTTCCTGGATCACTCAATCTAGGTTCCAGGTTTTGACATTGTTTTGCTAACTGTATTAGTTGTTTATTAAAACTAGTGAGGGTGAAAGCCTCTTTAAAATTCTTACTAACAATATGGAATCTCTTACTAGAGAAATTTAAATACACATACTTGAAAAATTCCCTCCCTAGGATTTACAAACCTGGATATCATCCACAGAAATATCTAAGTTGGATCCCTGGTTCTCAGTTTGGTCTCCAGACTAGCAGCATCAGCATCACTTGGGAACTTGTTAGGAAGGCAGATTCTTGGGTCCTACCTCAGACCCATTCAATCAGAAACTGGGGGTCAGCCTGGAAATCAGTATCAGGGAGATACTGATGTATCTTGATGACTGTGATTGCAGGGAGATAGCGTTGGGAATGTAGCAGCATCTATTTTTTTTTTCTTTTCTTTTGTTTTTAAAGATTTTATTTATTTATGTGACAGAGAGAGACACACACACAGTGAGAGAGGGGAGGAATCAGGCGAATGGGAAAGGAAGTAGGCTTCCTGCTGAGCAGGGTGCCCAATTTAGGGCTCTATCCCAGGACCCTGGGATCATGACCTGAGCGAAAGGCGGACACCCAACGAATGAATCGCCCAGGCGCCCCTCAGCGTCTACTTCTTAACTGAGTCACTGCTTCTTGAATGTAGAACCTCTTGCCTGTACTTGGGCTGTAACTTCATATGGATGAGGAAGAGCACATGTGTTTTGGGATGGATTGAAAGAAATTTACCCCTTTCCTTTAACATCACTGTAGGCCGCTGGGAATCAACTTCTGTTCCACACAGAATGATGATCAAACTTACCATTCCTCATCTGTTTCTTATTGTGTGTACCCAGCATAGTGCCTAGCTCAAACAAGCTCTTAAATATATTTAACAGATTTGGCCATTGTATAGGTATGTGTACATGCATTTGTAAGCTCCATTTAGCAAAATAACTGTACCAAAAAGGACAGATTCCATTTGAAACATGTGGAGATACATAGCAAACTTTAAAAGAACTCTTGAAATATAGTCTAAATGATAACCAATATCCTATGAGTTGTCTGGTCTTGATATATGGGAGCATCTTGAGAGTTTGGGATGGTTGATTTCCAAAGGAGTACTTTTGGTAGAGTGAGAAAAGCACAGGAATTAGATTCTGAAAAGCTTGGCTTGAGCCAGCTCCATGGATAATAATAGTTGTGCAAACTTGAACTATATGCTTAACTTCCTTGAACCTCAGTTTCCTTATCTGTAAAATGAAGCTGTTATTATCTACCTCACAGAAATATTAGGAGGGCCAAACCTACTATACTGCCTATTAACACAAAATATGTATTGCTCAATAAATGTGTTTTCTTCATGTTTCCCCATTTAGAGTATTTTTCCTTCCTCTTTCCCCCCTTCTCTGCTCCTAACCCAATATATCAATTCTACCTATATAAGAACATAGTCCAGAATGAACTTCCCAATATGGCTATTGAATCAGCTTGATATAATGCATTTAAAAAATATATATTTTATTTGTTTACTAGAGAGATGGAGAGAGAGCACAAGCAGGCGAAGCAGCAGGCAGAGGGAGAGGGAGGGGGAGAAGCAGGCTCCCCACTGAGCAGAGAGCCGATGTTGGACTCTATCCCAGGACCCCGGGATCATGACCTGAGCCAAAGGCAACTGCTTAACGACTGAGCCACCCAGGCACCCCGATATAATGCAATTTTTAAGGGATATTCCTATTGGTATATCTTTAAAGGAAAACGAAGACTGTAAACGAAGACTTTATTGACTTTCTAGATTAAAAACCTAAAAACAATTCTTCTATAGAAGTAGAGGTCTTGACTTCTGGCATCCTGATCACTGTAAAGAATATAAAAGGCAGAATCTGGAAGCTTTTGTATTATTCTCATTTTGTAGAGCAACCAGGACTAACTCGGGCATCAGATATCATCTTTCAGTTGGAGTTGAAACCTTAGAACATTTAAGTGTTTTGTTTCTGAGATCCCTTTTTGAAAATGGTTTTTGAATGGGACAAGGGAGAGAGTATCTGAGTGGCTTTTAGAATACTTTCAAATACATGTCTTTGAAATACTAGGGTAATGGTACCATCATGCTACTCAATACATGTTCCACAGGGACCATCAATATTGTTCACACCTAAGATTTATTAAAAAATGCAGAATTTCAGGACCATTATCAAACCTACTAAACCAAAATCTGCATTTTAACAAAATCCTCAAGTGGTTTGCTCATATTAAAATTTAAGACGTGCTGATCTGGCATTTGCTTTTGATATGGGGTGAACTCATTATATTAGTTTCCTACTTGTGATAAATTAAGTGGAAATATCTTGGCATGTTTGAATGAGCCTTCATTTTAATGGAAGGAAGGAAAAACCAAATATTATTGAGTACTTTCTACAGCCTCTCAATGGACCCAAAATTTGAACTCAGGTCTAAGATCTTTTCATTAAACCTTACCTTATTACCTAAGTGATATAAAGAGGTCAGAGTTTAGAATTCAAAAAAATCTAGAAGACATACTCCTAAGCAAGAGTGTGAAGCAGGGAGTTGGTTTATGGTGTTCTTACATCACCTTCTTGTGTACCCTCTTTCCTATCCTGTAACCACATGCTCTTCCTTCTTATGTTTCATCCTTATCTGAAGTTTCCCTGAGCACTGACAGTAGCATATTGACTAATGGAGTTGACTTTATGTTAGAGATTTGTATTACAGCCTTTTAAAAATGAGGTCCTCAAAGTCTTAAAAACCCAAAGGAATGGAAGTGTAACTCTGAGATTCTAGGCATTGTAATGGATTGAGTTTTGGGGGTAAGGACCCCTATCTTGAACTCTTTAAAACACACTAGGAAGGTGTTTGTTGATTTGTAAAGTCTGTTTAAAACTAAAGAACTGTACTTTATGTCAGGGATGTAGGTAAAGGCTACCATATTCGTAACACTTGGAGTGGATTTTCTTCTTGGGTATACCATCTTGTAAGATTTCCATGAGCAGAAAGCTAGAGAGTACCCAAATTTGTAATGTAGCTGGTGCCCCCTGCTGGAATAGGTTTGTTTAAATTTCCATCTTTTGGGGCATCTATGCCAACAGCCCTGTTAAGACACAGTTTGCCAACATAGCCTACGGGTATCTGGGTAAGTCATTTAATTAACCTCTCTGCTTCAGTTCTCTGACATGTAAGAGTGGGATAACACTAGCAGCCAATCCTAAATTTCTTGTTGAAAGGTAGAATTAATTAGGGATGACAGTAAAATACTTTATGAAACCTGAGTACTAAATAGTGATAAATGTTTGAACTTGCCTCTAGTATTCCTAGGGCAGGAAAATGACAATGAGATATGTATTATTATTAAACCTAATGTTGTTAATTTTATCTCATTATTAATTCTCACTACTTTCAAAGTTGAAACGCATATATGCACCTCACACATCCTAACTGATACTCTGTAAGCTAAAGATTTTGACTAATAGTGTGCCCTAGTGCACAGCTATGAGTGAAGAAAGTCCTTCCAATGGAGAACAGAATAACTCAAACCAGAAAGTACATCTATGCATAACAGGCCCACTGCTTTGGAATTCTTTTCTTTTTCTATTGAAGTATAGTTGAAATATAATATCATATTGGTTTCAGGTATACAACATAGCAATTTGAAGTTTATACACATTACAAAATGATCACCATAATAAGTTGCCACTAGTCACCATATAAGTTGATGCAATATTATTGACTATATTTTCCATGCTGTATTGTCTGCATGGGATCTCTTTTGATTTGTGCTCTTCAGTAATGAGGGGGTCTTGTACCTGTATAATAGTGAGAGTACCATTAGAATCCCAAAGAATGAATTCCAGTTGAAGAAGAAAGGGAGTATGAAATTGAAAATGACCTCCCTGACATAGGAGAAAGAGTCCCCTCTGTTTCTGACCAAGCAGCTGGTGAGTTAGAGTAAAAAGTTAGTAAGGGTGTTCACTTTTTCATTCTTGAATTAGAACCCCAGTGGCGAGAAGGGGGTCTTTGTAGATGGAGGTAGGACAAATATCCAGGAACCTTCTGGGAGCAGTGGCTATATCTGGGAGGCTGCTTGACTCTAGGAGAAGCTGTGCTCTGTTTGCATCCAGCATAATGTACTATGAGCAGAACATTGAGGCAAAACAGACAGGTCTTTTAGTTACCATCACCTGTTCGTGATGTGCTAGAATTTAAAAAAAAAACAACAACAATAACAAAAAGAGAAACCTGCAGAAAATGGGGAAGGAATGAATGATCCGGGGCTTGAGAGCAACAGTGACATGTTAAATCTTCAGTATATGGTGCAGGTGACTGGGTCTCAGTAAGGAGAACCATGACTGTGCCCAGTGTCATGGAACCAACTGTATCACAGTAACTGTGGACCGAGAGACTAGACCAGTTCACCCACCCACAACAGAGACTTGAGAAAGTTATAGTTTTTGTAGAACCTTGTTCTCTGGCCACTCATGCCATGGTAAGATATAGAAAACCCATCCAAATATTCAGGTGTTGTCTAGGAGAGGAGCAAGAAGGGATATTGAACACTAAGGATTTACCTTAAAAAGGTATTTAAATTATTGGATCAGACTAAATTCAACAGACTGAGAAATGAGATCAGCTTCCAGAAATAAAGAAACTCCATTTGTCTTCACCCATTCCACTTTAGTGTGTATATTCATGATCCTTCTACATGGACCAAAATTGTACCAAAACTATCACAGATTTCCACTGATGGCCATTATTTTAAGTATTATCGAACATGAAAATGTAATATTGATCCTGAAGCTTGCTACAAAGGACTTGGTCTATGTAAGCGTGTGAACTTAATGGATTTTTGTAGGACCTTGAAGAAGTGAAGAGGTCCATGTTATATAATGTCATGTTGATAAAATTATTATAGAATATAATGCCAACAACAACAACAAAAGCACCCATATAGGAAAAAGGGATATGGATGAGGGATTTTCGTTAGTTGTTTCTAAGAAAAGAAAAAATTAAAAGCCAAGTTTGTTTACTGTAATGACACAGAGGTGTTAAGAAAAAGTAAAAGCAAAGTTCACTGATATTTAGAAACAAGTAAATCATATGCACTTCTATCATTTTCTTGATGTTAGCTTTATAGAATGGAGGCCCACTTTAAAAATAAATATATCAAAGGGAGAGATGAAGAAATTATGTTTTCCTACTTAAATCTGCTGCCACTGAGACTGATACATATTAATACCATCACAATTATGGGTGTTGCTGTCATCTAATATCCACTCAGTTAATTAAACAATAATTACTTAAAAATGCAAATACAAATAAAAATAAAAGCATGGGTCTTGGATACGTATGTCCCTGGGGACTTCCAGTCTGGACTGGAGGGTGTGTAGTTATCTCTTCTTTCTTCTTTCATCTAAATACACTGATCAATCCTGGAAATAGTGCAAGAGAAAACTGAAGGAGAATCCTAAGAAAGGATGAAGAAAGCAGACTGACTGGGGACCATATGAGGGGAGGAAAACCACAGAGGCTGGATGTCCCATGTCTTATCTGGTAATAGTAGCCATCAGCCTGGTGTTTCCTGATATTTAGTGGGCAGAAGATAGCCCAGGTAGTCCCATTTCTCCCTTGCATCATATGGGAGTCCTTTTGAAAACATCAGCTAAGGGAATGAGACAAAAGTCATGCTGAACACAAGCACTCTGTAAGAGTGGTGGGACACCCCACCACTATAAAATTCTATATCTATAAAATACTGTAAAATCCAATATCAAATCCTGATAAAAAAGAAAATTCCTAATAAAACAAGTATAGATGGATCTTTCATTGACATAACAAAACATATTTACAATAACCCTAAAGTTAGCATTATGATTAACAAGGAAAGCTACTGGAAACTTTCCAGTAGTGGAACAAGAGATAGGTGTTAAAAGTCCATACCCCAGAAGCAATCTATAGACTGCATTCAATTCCTATCAAAATTCCAATGACATTTTTCACAGAAATAAAACAATCCTAAAATTTATATGGCTAAAGCAATTTTAAGAAAGAAAAACAAAGCTTGAGGTAACATCTTTCCTCATTTCAAATTATATTGCAAAGCTATAGTAATCAAAACAGTATGGTACTGGCATGAAAACATACAGACAGATCAATGAAACAAAATAAAGGGCCTAGAAATAAACCTATGTATATACGATCCATTAATTTATGAAAAAGGAGACAGAATATGTAAGGGAAAGGACAATCTCTTCAATAAATGGTCTTAGGAAAACCAGAGAGCCTCATGCATAAGAATCAAACTGTACTATTATTTTATACCATATCCCAAAATTAGCTCTAAAGGGATTAAAGACTTGGACATTAACACCTGAAACCATAAAAACCTTAGAAGAAAACAAGTAGTCAGCTCCCTGACTCTGGTATTGGTGATGATTTTTTTGGATTTAACACCAAAAACCAAGGCAACAAGAGCAAAAACAAATAGGACTCTATCAAATTAACTTATTCACAGAAAAGAAAACTATCATAAAAATGGAAAGGCTACCTATGAAATGGAAGAAAATATTTTCAAATCATATATCTGATAAGGGGTTAATATCTGAAATATATGAATGACTCATGTAATTCAATAGCTAAAATTAAAAAATGATAAACAAACAAATAATCCAAGTAAAAAATGGGCAGAACATCTGAATAGACATTTTTCCAAAGAAGTTATACAGATGACCAACAGGTATAGGAAAAGGTACTCAACATCACTAATCATCAGAGAAAAGCAAATCAAAACTACAGTGAGATGTCATCTCATACCTGTTAGAAAGGCTATTGTCAGAAAGACAGGAAATAACAAGGTTGACAAGGAAGTGGAGAAAAGGAAATCCTTGTGCACTATTGGTAGAGATGTAAATTGGTATTGTCACTATGGAAAACAGTATGGAGTTTCCTCAAAAAGTTAAAAAATAGAACTACCACATATGATCCAGTAATTCTACTTCTGGGTATTTATCTAAAGAAATTGAAAACACTAACTCAAAAAAGTATGCATACCTCCATGTTCATTGTAGTCTTACTTAATAATACCTAACACTTTAGGCAACATATGTATCTATGGATGGATGAATGGATAAAGATGTGCTATACATATATGATGAAATTTTATTCAGCCATAAAAGAGAATGAAATCTTGCCATTTGTAACAACAGGGTTGGAACTTGAAGACATTGTGCTAAATGAAGTTAAGTCAGACAGGGAAAGACAAATACAGTATGGTGTCATCTATATGTGGAATTTTTAAATTTATTTACCTATTTATTTATTTGTAAGAGAGAGAAAGTTAACACAAGCAGGGAGCTGCACACAGAGAGAGAAGCAGACTCCCTGCTAAGCAAGGAGCCTGACACAGGACATGATCCAGCACCCTGCTATCATGACCAGAGCCAAAGGCAGATGTTTAATCAACCGAGCCACCCAGATGTCTCTCTATGTGGAATTTAAAAACAAAACAAAGCTAAAAAACAAAAATTAAACTCACAGATACCGAGGACAGATTGGTGGTTGCCAGGGGTGGGGGCTGGTGGGTGAACAAAATGGGTGAAGGTAGACCAAAGGTACAAACTTCCAGTTATAAAAGAAGACATGGGAATGTAATGTACAACATGGTGACTGTTGTTAATATTGTATTGTATAATTGGAAATTGCAAGAGAGTAGATCTTAAAAGTTCTCTTTAGAAGAAAAAATTATAAGTATGGTGGATGTTAACTAAGCTTATTGTGGTCATCATTCCACAATGTATACAAATATCAAATCCTTACATTGCATGCCTGAAACTAATATAAGTTTAAATGTCAATTGCATCTTAGAAGGGAAAAAAAAAAAAAAAAAAGAAAGAGAGGATCTGAGTGTTTCTTATGACTTAACATTATTCTGGAGATGTAAGCCAATGCAATCTGGTAAGAGAATGAAGTTAAAGAAATTTAAATTGGAAAAAGGGGAGGCACAATTTTATTTTTTATTTATTGGAAGATTGAATGATACTATATCTATACAAATCCTGTAGAATTAGCTGAAATACTTTATTTTTTTCCATTTAATTTAATTTTATTTCTTTTCAGAGTTCCAGCATTCATTGTTTATGCACCACACTGAGTGTTCCATGCAATATGTGCCCTCCATAATACCCACCACAAGGCTCACCCAGCCCCCAAACCCCTCTACTCCAAAACCCTCAGTTTGTTTTTCAGAGTTCAGTCTCTCATGCTTTGTCTCCTCCTCCAATTTCACCCAATTCACTTTTCCTTTCCTTCTCCCAGTGTCCTCCATGTTATTCCTTATGCTCCACAAGTAAGTGAAACCATATGAGACTTGACTCTCTCTGCATGACTTATTTCACTCAGCATAATCTCATCCAGTGCCATCCATCTTGGTACAAAAGTTGAGTATACATCCTTTCTGATGGAGGCATAATACTCCATTGTATAAATGGGCCATATCTTCTTTATCCACTCGTCTGTTGAAGGACATCTTGGTTCTTTCCACAGTTTGGCAACTGTGGCCATTGCTGCTATGAACACTGGGGGTAGAGATAGTCCTTATTTTCACTACATCAGTATCTTTGGGGTAAATGCCCAGTAGTGCAATTGCAGGGTCATAGGGAAGTTCTATTTTTAATTTCTTAAGGAATCTTCACACTGTTCTCCAAAGTGGCTGCACCAACTTACATTCCCACCAATAGTGTAAGAGGGTTCCCCTTTCTCCATATCCTCTCCAACACTTGTTGTTTCTTGTCTTACTAATTTTGGCCATTCTAACTGGTGTAAGATGATATCTCAATGTGGTTTTGATTTGAATCTCCCTGATGGCTAATGATGATGAACATTTTTTCATGTGTCTGTTAGCCATTTGTATGTCTTCTTTGGAGAAGTGTCTGTTCATGTCTTCTGCCCATTTTTGAAGTAATTATCTGTTTTTTGAGTGTTGAGTTTGAGGATTTTATAGGTCTTGAATATCAGCCTTTTGTCTTTAGGGTCATTTGTGAATATCTTCTCCATTCCGTGGGTTGCCTCTTTGTTTTGTTGACTGTTTCCTTTGCTGTGCAGAAGCTTTTGATCTTGATAAAGTCTCAAAAATTCATTTTCACTTTTGTTTCCTTTGCCCTTGGAAACATGTCTTGAAAGAAGTTGCTGTGGCCAATGTTGAAGAAGTTACTGCCTATGTTCTCCTCTACGATTTTGATAGATTCCTGCCTTATGTTGAGGTCTTTTATCCATTTCGAGTTTATCTTTGTGTATGGTGTAAAAGAATGGTCGAGCTTCATTCTTCTGTATGTAGCTGTCTAATTTTCCCAACACCATTTATTGAAGAGACTGTCCTTTTTCCAAGGGATATTTTTTTCTGCTTTGTCGAAGATTAGTGGACCATAGAGTTGAGGGTTCATATCTGGGCTCTCTACTCTGTTCCACTGGTCTATGTATCTGTTTTTGTGCCAGTACCATGCTGCTTGGTGATCACAGCTTTGTAGTAAAGCTTGAAATCAGGCAACGTGATTGCCCCCACTTTTGTTTTTCTTTTTCAACATTTCCTTAGCAATGTGGGGCCTCTTCTGGTTCCATACAAACTTTAGTATTGTTTGTTCCAGTTCTTTGAAAAATACTGGTGGAATTTTGATTAGGATGGCAGTGAAAATAAAGATTGCTCTAGGCAGTATAGATATTTTAACAATGTTTAGTCTTCTGATCCATATGCATGGAATGGTCTTCTATCTTTTTGTGTGTTCTTCAGTTTCTTTCATAAGTGTTCTGTAGTTCCTTGAGTACAGAACCTTTACCTCTTTGGTTAGGTTTATTCCCAGGTATCTTATGGTTCTTGGTGCTATAGTAAATGGAACCAATTCTCTAATTTCCCTTTCTATATTTTCATTGTTAGTGTATAAGAAAGCAACTGATTTCTGAACATTGATTTTGTATCCTGCCACATTACTGAATTGTTGTATGAGTTCTAGTAGTTTGGGGGTGGAGTCTTTTGGGTTTTCCATATAAAGTATCATGTCATCTGTGAAGAGGGAGAGTTTGACCTCTTCATTGTCAATTTGGATACATTTTTTTTTTCTTTTTGTTGTCCGATTGCTGTTGCTAGGATTTCTGGTACTATGTTGAACAAGAGTGGTGAGAGTGGGTATTCTGGTCATATTCCTGATCTCAAAGGGAAGGCTGTCAGCTTTTCCCCATTGACAATGATATACAGTGTGGGTTTTTCATAGATAGATTTTATGACGTTGAGGAATGGCCCCTCTATCCCTATATTTTGAATAATTTTAAGCAGGAATGGATGTTGTATCTTGTGAAATGTTTTTTCCGCATCAATTGAGAGGACCATGTGATTCTTCTCTCTTCTTTTATTGATTTATTCTATCACTTCAGTTGATTTGTGAATGTTGAACCATCCTTGCATCCCATGGGTAAATCCTACCTAGACATGGTCGATAATCTTTTTAATGTACTGTTGGATCCTATTAGCTAGGGATCTTGTTGAAAATCTTAGCATTCATATTCATCAGAGATATTGGTTGAAAATTCTCCTTTTTGGTGGAGTCTTTGCCTGGTTTGGGTATCAGGGTAATACTGGCTTCATACAAAGAGTCTGGAAGTTTTCCTTCTGTTTCTATTTGTTGAAACAGCTTCAAGAGAATAGGTACTATGTCTTCTTTGAATGTTTGGTAGAATTTCTCCAGCGAATCCAATAGGGCTGTGGCTGTTGTTTTTTGGGAAGTTTTTGATCACTGCTTCAATCTCATTACTAGATATTGGTCTATTAAAGTTATCAATTTCTTCCTGATTCAGTTTTGGAAGTTTACAGGTTTCTAGGAATTCATCCATTTCATTTTTGTTGCTTAACTTATTGGCATATAACTGTTGATAATAATTTCTGATGATTGTTTCTATTTCCTTGGTTTTAGTCATGATCTCTCCCTTTCCATTCATAATTTTATTAATTTGGGTCCTCTCTCTTTTCTTTTGGATTAGTTTGGCCAATGGTTTATCAATCTTGTTGATTCCTTTAAAAACCCAGCTTCTAGTTTCATTGATGTGTTCTACTCTATCTCTAGTTTCTATCTCATTGATCTCTGCTCTGATCTTGATTATTTCCCTTCTTGTGTGTGGAGTTGGCTTAATTTGTTGTTGATTCTCCAGTTCTTTAATGTGTAGAGAGAGCTGATGTATTCTGGATTTTTTTTTTTTTTTTTAGGGAGGCTTGAATGGTTATGTATTTCCCCTTTAGGACCACCTTTACTGTATCCCATAGGTTTTGGACTGAAGTGTCTTCATTCTCATTGGTTTCCATGAAGTGTTTAAGTTCTTCTTTGATTTCCTGGTTAATCCAAACATTCTTAAGCAAGGTGGTCTTTAGCTTCCAAGTGTTTGAGTCCCTTCCAAAGTGGTTTTTTTTTTTTTTTTTTGTAGTTGAGTTTCAGTTTCAAAGCATTGTGTTCTGAGAATATGCAGGGAATAATCTCAATCTTTTGGTATCAGTTGAACCCTGATTTGTGACCCAGTATGTGGTCTATTCTGGAGAAAGTTCCATGTGCACTAGAAAAGAATGAGTATTCTGTTCTTTTAGGGTGTAATGTTCTGTATATTTCTATGAGGTCAATCTGGCCCAATGTGTGATTCAATACACTTGTTTCTTTATTGATTTTCTGCTTGGATGATCTGTCTATTACTAAGAGTGGTGTGTTAAGATCCCCTACTCTTAATGTATTCATATCAGTATGACTCTTTATCTTGACTAACAGTTGTTTTGTGTAGTTGGTTGCTCCCATATTGGGGACATAAATATTTAAAATTGTTAGATCTTCTTAGTGGGTAGACCCTTTCAGAATGCTGTAGTGTCTCTTTTTATCTCTGACTACAGTTTTTAGTTTAAAATCTAATTTATCTGATATGAGAATTGCTATCCCAGCTTTCTTTTGAGGCCCATCGGCATGAAAGATGCTTCTCCATCCCTTCACTTTCAGTCTGGATGTATCCTTAATTTCAAAATGGGTCTCCTGTAGACAACATATGGATGGGACCTGTTGTTTCATCCATTCTGCAACCCTGTGCCATTTTATGGGAGCATTTAGGCTGTTCACATTGAGACTGATTATTGAAAAATATGGTTTTACTGATATCATGTTGCCTGTGAAGTTCTTACTTCTATAGATTGTCTCTGTAAATTTCTGTTCTATGACACTCTTGGTTTCTTTCTTCTTTTATAGAATCCCCCTTAATATTTCTTTTAGTGGCAGCTTGGTGGTCATATACTCTTTTAAACCTTGCTGGTCTTGGAAGCTTTTTGTCTCTCCATCCATTTTGAATGTCAGCCTTGCTGGATAAAGTATTCTTGGCTGCATGTTCTTCTCATTTAGTTCCATGAATATGTTTTGCCAGCCCTTTCTGGCTTGCCAGGTTTCTGTGGACAGGTCTGATGTTATTCTGATGGACCTTCCTCTGTATGTAAGGAATCAGGTGTCTTGAGGTCTTTCTAGATTCTATGATTTTGGGGGAAGATCTTTCTACCTCTAGGGCATGAACACTGGTTCCATTCCCCAGTTTGGAATATTTTCATGGAGAATTTCTTCAACTATATCTTCTAGTCTTTTTTCTTTCTCCTCTCCCTCAAGGATCCCCAAAATTCTAATGCTGGAACATTTCATGGCATCATTTATTTCCCTAATTCTGTTTTTATGGCTTCTATGCTGTTTTGTTCCAGGCCTCCTCCTGATCATTTTTCTCTATCATTTTGTCCTTTAGATCACTAATTCTATCTTCTGCCTCAGTTACCCTTAGCTGTTGGAGAATTTAGATTAGATTGTATCTCATTGATAGCATTTTTAACTTCTTCCTAGGCAGCTTTCACTCTGCCCTAATAGATTCCATGTTGTCATTAATTGTTTTCTCCAACCTAGCCATTGCCTGGGTAATTTTACCCTGAATTCCCTTTCTGACATACTGTTTATGTCCATATCCAAT
>NC_081571.1:3434514-3515633 GCF_022355385.1 Mustela nigripes
TGTACCCCTGGGGATAAAAATATATGTTTATAAAAAATAAAAAATTAAAAGACTGGAAGAAAACGGTGAAAAAAAAAAAAAAAAAAGATGGGAGAGTGGTTATAAATTCTCAGTGTGGGCAAGGAAGGTTATTTTGATTCTTCCTGGGTGTATCTTGATATCTTTGTTAAAGGACTCAACTTTCCAGAGCTAAAGGGAGATTAAAACTGGTTTATATATAGAGGTAGTATTGATTAGGGAAAGAAGATTATCTTGAAGCATGTATATATGTGTGTATATATATATAAAAGCAAAAGAAAAACACAAGTATATGTATGAAAAAAGTTCAAGTTAAAAGGCTATTATGGAATTTGTTGCATTGAACCTCTCCTTGTAATGGTAAATAGGTTAAAGGGAAAAAAAAAATAAAAAGAATGAGAATAGTGAGAATGAATCAAAAATAAAAGTTGTATCTATGAAATTCACAGGTTTTAGGGCAATACCGGGAGCTTAATATTTTCTTTTCCCCTGATATTGGGGTTTTACAGTTTTATGAGGACCCTGTCGAGATTGTTCTCTAGCTTTTTCAGCTGGCTTTCTGGGGGAGGGGCCTGTAGCGTTGTTTTTCAGTTAGTCTTGCTTGGGTTGAGTCCTCCTGCTCCCTATCAAGGGGCGGGGCTCTGTTGAAACCAGTTTTTCAGGCTTTTGTTCTCTGG
Source organism: Mustela nigripes (assembly GCF_022355385.1). Lineage (NCBI taxonomy): Eukaryota > Metazoa > Chordata > Mammalia > Carnivora > Mustelidae > Mustela > Mustela nigripes. The sequence continues at coordinate 3,435,210 of NC_081571.1, forward strand.
TGCTTTTTGTTCTTTGGCGGCTTTTGCAGCATTTTGGAGGTTTAGTGGAAAGCAAACTGTGCCCAGACCTCCATCTCAGAGAGAAGCCTCAGTCTTCTCCCTTCTGGGTGGTCCAGAACACACAGACTGCCCCCCTGCAAAATCCACTGAGCCTCCCACAGGCAGTGTGCACCCCAGACACTGTCTCAGGGGTCATGTGAAGCACCCCTACTTTTTTCTGCACCCCCATGCTACTAAAACTGCGAGCAAGGGAGCCCATTTCCAGTGGCTGCCTTTGCCAGGACTGTGATAGACCAGAGATAGCGCTCTCAGATTTTCAAGCCCTGCCTGGGAGTGTTCAGACCCTCCACTGGTCCTACCACCCACTGGCTAGCACCTGCCAGCTAGCACCCGCACAGAGCACTTTCAGGCCTGGGCAGGGGACATGGTTCAATCCTAGGTACTGTAGTGCGCATGCAGAGTGCAAAAGCTGTGGTTCTAGGGAACGCAGACTGGTGCACACATCAGACTTCCTCATGCGTGGAGGGCACCTGGCCCAGCACTGGTGCAAGCCACAGAAAGCCAGCGGCTTAGGGACCAAAGCCTGGAGGCTTTGGCTCACTCTCTCTGGCGCAGGTGGTCTCTGGCAGTGGCTGTTCTGGGTCTGTGGGCTTAGGCCCATGCCCATGACCACCTGATGCCACCAGTTGCCCCTTAGGATATTTTGCTCTTTTTGAGTGCTTTTAACCAGACCCCAAGCTGGTCCCCAATCACAAGGCACTCTTGTCCTGGGGTAGTATTTTCAAATGGGTCACTTCTGGTGGTTCCCTCCCCCTTCTGTTTCCCCTCTGATATCAGTCCTACTGTTTCTACTCCGCTTTATGACTCCACTGATGATCTGCTCCCATAGAGATTCAGAAGAGTATAATTCTACATCTCAGGCTGATTTCGTGGGTGTTCAGAATGTTCTGGTAGATAGTTAGCTCACTTTAGGGGACCGGTTGAAACAGGGCTCTTACTTCTCTGCCATCATGCCCCCCTCATACACCTAACTGAAATACTTCAGAACAGTAGGTAGGGGCATTTGGAACCAATATGCAGAATATATACAGAATCTTTACAGGAAAGGAAGACCCAATTTATATTATCACTGTAAAGGAGAAACTATTTTGTAGTTAATTTAATAAGAAATGTGCTAAAAACAGCAAAATTTTATTTCTGGACCTCCTAGTTTATTTCATTAAATTCTTTAATACTACTTGTACCACTTTTATTCATTATAGATTCATAATATATTTTAAAATTAGGTAAACCTGGTCCTGTCCTATAGATTTCCATCAATAGGAGACTTGCTTTGTTTATATATACTGTCCACTATTCTTCATTCATAAAAACCAGCTTGGATTTTTAAGGTTATGATGTAAAATTATTTCTTATATATTCAGTGAAATAAAGTGCAGAAAGTTTTGAGCAGTTGTGCAAAAGCAGGCATAAAATATACATACATATTTATAATAAATAACATGCCTCTGGAATGATTTGTTAAAAAACTGATAACGTTGATTTCCTCTGGGGAAGGGAAATGGAAATCAGGAGATAGGGAGTGGGGGGAGACCTGTTATTGTAAAAATTTCTATTTCCGTGTATTTATGAAACACACAAATATATTACTTATTCAGAAATAAGTAATTTAACTTTGAAATGCGATGATAGTCTCTACACATGAATCCTTGAAATTTAATTTTTTTCTGTATTAATAACTTTCAATTCATTAAGCTTCTGTAGGTATTGCTTCTTGTTCTGTCTTATTCTTCCACCCCCAAGGCGAAATGACATAAATATTTTAAACACTCAGACAATAGATTACTAAAGTACTCTATTAAATTTTATTTTATGAAATTAAATTTTGTACAGTGACTCTGGCTTTGCCTTAGGTGAGTTATACACACCTATAATATTTACAATGTATGGTGTCGTGTGGCTCATTTGGTTAAAGGTCTGCTTTTGGCTCAGGTCATGATCCCAGGACCCTGGGACTGAGTCCCACATTGGGCTCCCTGCTGAGCAGAGGCCCTGTTTCCCCCTTCCTGCTACTGCCCCTGCTTGTACTCTCTCTCACTGTCAAATAAATAAATAAATAAATACAATCTTTTTTAAAAAAAGAAAAAAAATTACAATGTACAACATATAGGTTTATCATTTTTCAGTAAAGCAAAGGAAATAATTGTGTGTCATCTTGTCCTTTTTTATAGATTTTATTTATTTATTTGACGGAGAAAACCAGAGACCACAAGCAGGGGGAGCAGTAGAGGGAGAGGGAGAAGCAGGTTCTGGAGAGCCCACTGCAGGTCTCCATCCCAGGACCCTGGGATTATTACCTGAGCTGAAGACAGCCATTTAATCATCTGAGCCACCCAGGAACCCCCATCTTGTCCTTAATCAGAAATATCATCTTTTACCAATTGATTTGTCTGATTGAAAACACCACATTCAATGTAACTCTCATATCATCCTGCTCTGCATTGTTTTCTGCTCTGTGAATCTTATGTAAGTACAATATTTGCACCACATTTTGCACCATATTAGATTTTATATAATTGTTTTTCATGGCATAACCCCACAAAATCTCAGAACTTGTCCCTGTATCATTTCCATTGTGTTTCATCTGTGGTTATGAAATTTCTGAGGGCAAAACTAGCTTTCTTGAAGTTATAATTTATATGTCATGATATTTTCTTCTGTATTTTTTTCAAATGCCATTGGAATATAATATATTCTTTTAATTAATAAGATTGATACTATTCTCATGATATAATATGTGAAATCTACAAAGGAAACTTTATATCACAATGTCTAAAACATTTGTTGAAGTTTTGCCCAATTAACAAGGAAATGTGTGTGGTCTTTCTGACCAGCTTCAAATAGCCTGCTAACTCCTCAAATGTTCTGTTATCTTAACCTGTCCCTTTAACTTACATGTAACTTTTAAACTAGGAAAAGGATATTTAAATTTTAAAAGTTGTGATTTGTTAATTTATCCTTTCTCTTTTCTATTGTATCCATTGTTCCTATCTCTCTATTTCCCATCCGCAAACAATTCTTCAAATTCTTTGACCCTATGAGACCATCTCACACCTCACACTGGGGATGACCCAGATTTTGCTGTGCTCTTTTTAAGACAATAGCACAAAGATATAGATATAGATATAGAAAGATATAGATATAGATATAGAGAGTATAAAAGCAGGTATTTGTTAAAAGAGTCAGAAATAAAACCCCAAATTATGCATTTCAAAGAGCTGCAAAACCATAAACATAAAATCCAGGAAAAAAAAGATTTTTCATATAACATTTGTAACATTTTTTACTTCCTAATTTTCTGACTTCTTGTTCTTTGACTTGTCATATTGAAGAGGGAACAGAGGACTGCCTGTGGACAAAGCAAAAGCTAACACCCTGCAACCTTTCCCCACACCTACTCCTGGGTGGGACATAGGTGACATTCTTTAGGAATCTCACAACTATCTTTATGTTAATACCATGCTAGAAGGGAAAAATGACCTTGACAATGGCAAAGCCTCTAGTATCAGCTATCTTTTAGGTCCTCTTTACATATGAAAGTTATATTGAAACCTCCCTTTTTCCTTACCTCCCCCAACTCTATCTACATAACCTGCCACCTCTCACAACCCCAGGACAGCAGCTTTTACTGCCTATAGGTCCTGTCCCCAAGCTTTAATAAACCACCATTTTGGACCAAAGACATCTCAAGAATTCTTTGGACCTCACCCCATCGAACCTCACTTATATTCTAAAACTTCATCAATATGGCAACTAATTGAAAAACCAGTTTCTATAGAGAAAATAGGAAGAAAAAAAATCAGTCTTTTTTCTAGCATGGTTTGTTGAAATAAATTAGAATAGTTACTTTGAGTTTAACAACACATCACTGATAACATGTAAACTTTTAGGATTATTGTCAAATTTGAGTCACCTGCTATAAACTTTCTTTCATAACTGACCTTTAAGAGTTCAAGTCATGCACTCATGAAGGTGGGATAATGATAAGTTTTCACTATATTTGTCAATGTCAGCAAGAAATATAATTCTTTTCCCAAATGTTCATAGGATTTACCGTCTTGTATTAAATGGATTATCCTATAGTCTTTCAAAAACCTATTCCTCCTTTCTGAAATTTGTCTCCTTCTTTAATTGAACTACAGCTTTTTGGTGGGATCTGAATTGTTACCATTTGCTTCTTAATGTCAGAGTAATTTCTGTGGATTTCATTGCTAATATTTGTCACTTTTGTTTTGCATTTCATTAATTTTTCTGTTTTCTTCTCAGTTCTTTAATAATATACTTAAAGATGACATAAAAAGGAACCAGGATGATCTGTAAAAGATCATTTGGATTATGTTTTCTGCTTAAGATCCTTTAATGTCTCCTATTTTAATTAGCATTAAGTTGTAAGCACATGGCCCTGCCTTCCTCTCACCTCACCTCTGACCACAACTTCTACTTATTCCTTATGCTCTTCCCCTTTGGACTCCCTTTCTGGACTTGAATGGACTGAGATTTGTCTACATCACAGTGGCACACCTGCTCTTGCATATTCCTGGGACATTGTCATTAGATCTTTATATTAAGGACTCTTTCTCATCTTTGGGAATCTGTTAAGTGAACTTTTCCAGGTTATTCTTTATAAAGAAACCATTCTTCCCGTCATTTCTTTAGACATTTTATTTTTTGGTAACACTAATAGAGAAACTTCTAAACTTCCATTGTGCATCTGTTCCTTTGATTATGTGTTCAGCTATTATCATCCATCACTCTGGCTGGACAGCCAGTTTTTTGAAGTCAAAATCCCATTTCTAATCACTATTTCTCCTCAAGACCATGCATAAGCCTAGAACAGGATAGTAATTGTTGAATGGGTGCATATGACATGAATGATACTTCAGTCCAAGCAAATTTGAATACTTCATACAGAAACCTTTTAGAGATTTATATTGAATATTAGTTTTTGAAGGTTCTGAGACTTCCTAAAATAGAGAAACCTGTGTCACTTTAAGATTTTCATAAATTTAACCACAGACTTTTTTTTTTCTTTTTTGAAACATACCTACCAACTAACATTTTGGAAATATTCGTGCAAGTTTTGATAATTATAGAATTCCTCCTTTTTTATTAATTTTTAGATTTTTTAATAAACATATAATGTGTTTTTATCCCCATGGGTACAGGCCTGTGAATCACCAGGTTTACACATTTCAGAGCACTCACGATAGCACATACCCTCCCCAATATCCATATCCCTAACACCCTCTCCCAACCCCTTACCACCCAGCAATGCTCAGCCTGTTTTGTGAGATTAAGTCTTTTATGGTTGGTCTCCTTCTCGATCCCATTTTCTTTCATTTTTTCTTTTCCTATCCCCCCAAACCACCACATTGCATGTCCACTTCCTCATATCAGGGAGATCATATGATAATTGTCTTTCTCAAATTGACTTATTTCATTAAGCATAATAACCTCTAGTTCCAACCACATCATTGCAAATGGCAAGATTTCATTTCTTTTGATGGCTGCATAGTATTCCATTGTATATATATATCCACCTCTTCTTTATCCATTCATCTGTTGATGGACATCTAGGTTCTTTCCATACTTTGGCTATTGTGGACATTGCTGCTATAAACATCCAGGGGCACATGCCCCTTCAAAGCACAACGTTTGTATCTTTAGGGTATATACCTAGTAGTGCAATCGCTGGGTCATAGGGTAGCTCTATTTTCAGTTTTTTGAGGAACCTCCACACTGTTTTCCAGAGTGGTTGTACCAACTTGCATTGCACCAACAGCGTAGGATGGTTCCCTTTTCTCCAAATCCTCGCCAGCATCTGTCATTTCCCGACTTGTTAATTTTAGCCATTCTGACTGGTGTGAAGTGATATCTCATTGTGGTTTTGATTTGTATTTCCCTGATGCCGAGTGTTGTGGAGCATTTTTTCATGTGTCTGTTGGCCATCTGGATGTCTTCTTTGCAGAAATGTTTGTTCATTTATTCTGCCCATTTCTTGATTGGATTATTTGTTCTTTGGGTGTTGAATTTAATAAGCTCTTTATAGATTTTGGATACTAGCCCTTTATCTGATATGTTGTATGCAAATATCTTCTCACATTCTGTCAGTTGTCTTTTGGTTTTGTTAAATGTTTTCTTTGCTGTACAAAATCTTTGATCTTGATGAAATCCCAATAGTTCATTTTTGCCCTCGCTTCCCTTGCCTTTGGCGATGTTCCTAGGAAGAAGTTGCTGTGGCTGAGGTCGAAGAGGTTGCTGCCTGTGTTCTCCTGAAGGATTTTGAAGGATTCCTTTCGCACATTGAGGACCTTCTTCCATATTGAGTCTATTTTCGTGTGTGGTGTAAGGAAATGGTCCAATTTCATTTTTCTGCATGTGGTTGTCCAATTTTCCCAGCACTATTTGTTGAAGAGGTTATCTTTTTTTCATTGGACATTCTTTCCTGCTTTATCGAAGATTAGTTGACCATAGAGTTGAGGGTCTATTTCTGGGCTCTCTATTCTCTTCCATTGATCTATGTGTCTGTTTTTGTGCCAGTACCCTACTCTCTTGATGATGACAGCTTTGTAATAGAGCTTGAAGTCTGGAATTGTGATGCCACCAACGTTGGCTTTCTTTTTCAACATTCCTTTGGGTATTCGAGGTCTTTTCTGATTCCATATAAATTTTAGGATTATTTGTTCTATTTCTTTGAAAAAAAAAAAAAGGATGGGATTTTGATAGGGATTGCATTAAATGTGTATATTGCTTTAGGTAGTATAGACATTTTCACAATATTTGTTCTTCCAATCATGAGCATGGAACATTTTTCCATTTCTTTGTGTCTTCCTCAATTTATTTCATGAATACTTTATAGTTTTCTGAGTATAGATTCTTTTCCTCTTTGGTTAAGTTTATTCCTAGGTATCTTATGGTTTTGGGTGCAATTGTAAATGGGATTGAGTTCTTAATTTCTCTTTCTTCTGTCTTGTTGTTGGTATAAAAAAATGCAACTGATTCCTGTGCATTGATTTTATATCTTGACACTTTACTGAATTCCTGTACAAGTTTTAGCAGTTTTGGAGTGGAGCCTTTTGGGTTTTCCACATAAAGTATCATATCATCTGCAAAGAGTAATAGTTTGACTTCTCCTTTGACGATTTGGATGCCTTTAATTTCTTTTTGTTGTTTGATTGCTGAGGCTAAGACTTCTAGTACTGTGTTGAATAGCAGTGGTAATAATGGACATCCCTGTTATGTTTCTCACCTTAGCAGAAAAGCTTTCAGTTTTTCTCCATTGAGAATTATATTTGCAGTGGGCTTTTCATAGATGGCTTTGATAATATTGAGGTATGTGCCCTCTATCCTTACACTTTGAAGAGTTTTAATCAGGAAAGATGCTGCATTTTGTCAAATGCTTTTTCAACATCTATTGAGAGTATCATATGGTTCTTGTTCTTTCTTTTATTAGTGTGTCATATCACATTGATTGATTTGCAGATGTTGAACCAACCTTGCAACCCTGGAATAGTCTCACTTGGTCGTGGTGAATAATCCTTTTAACATACTGTTGGATCCTATTGGCTAGTATTTTGGTGAGAATTTTTGCATCTGTGTTCATCAAGGATATTGGTCTGTAATTCTCTTTTTTTAATGGGACCCTTGTCTGGTCTTGGGATCAAGGTGATGTTGGCCTCATAAAATGAGTTTGGAAGTTTTCCTTCCATTTCTATTTTTTGGAACAGTTTCAGGAAATAGGAATTACTTCTTCTTTAAATGTTTGGTAGAATTCCCCTGGGAAGCTGTCTGGCCCTGGACTTTGTTTGGAGATTTTTGATGACTGTTTCAATCTCTTTATTGGTTATGGGTCTGCTCAGGTTATCTATTTCTTCCTGGTTCAGTTTTGGTAGTTTATATGTCTCTAGGAATGTATCCATTTCTTCCAGATTGTCAAATTTGTTGGTGTAGAGTTGCTCATAGTATGTTCTTATAATTGTTTGTATTTCTTTGGTGTTGGTTGTGATCTCTCCTCTTTCATTCATTTTATTTATTTGGGTCCTTTCTCTTTTCTTTTTGGTAGTCTGGCAAAGGGTTTATCAATCTTATTAATTCTTTTAAAGAACCAGCTCTAGTTTTGTTGATTTGTTCTATTGTTTTTATAGTTTCTATTTCCTTGATTTCTGCGCTGATCTTTATGATTTCTCTTCTCCTGCTGAGTTTAGGTTTTCTTTGTTGTTCTCTCTTCAGCTCCTTTAGGTGTAGGCTTAGGTTGTGTATTTGAGACCTTTCTTGTTTCTTGAGAAAGGCTTGTGTCACTATATATTTTCCTCTTAGGACTGCCTTTGCTGTGTCCCACAGATTTTGAACCATTGTGTTTTCATTATCATTTGTTTCCATGAATTTTTTCAATTCTTCTTTAATTTCCTGGTTGACCCATTTATTCTTTAGAAGGATGCTGTTTAGGCTCCATGTATTTGGATTCCTTCCAAATTTCTTCTTGTGATTGAGTTCTAGCTTCAGAGCATTGTGTTCTGAAAATATGCAGGGAATGATCCCAACCTTTTGATACCCGTTGAGACCTGATTTATGACCCAAGATGTGGTCTATTCTGGAGAATGTTCCATGTGCACTAGAGAAGAATGTGTATTCTGTTATTTTGGGATAGAATGTTCTGAATATATCTCTGACGTCCATCTGGTCCAGTGTGTCATTTAAGGCCTTTGTTTCCTTATTGGTCTTTTGCTTGGATGGTCTGTCGATTTCAGTGAGGGGAATGTTAAAGTCCCCTACTACTATTGTATTATTGTCGATGTGTTTCTTTGATTTTGTTACTAATTGGTTTATATATTTGGCTGCTCCCTTTTAGGGGCATATATATTTAAAATTGTTAGGTCTCCTTGTTGGACAGACCCTTTGAGTATGATATAGTGTCCTTCCTCATCTCTTATTACAATCTTCAGCTTAAAATCTAATTGATCTGATATAAAGATTGCCACCCCAGCTTTCTTCTGATGTCCATTAGCATGGTACATTATTTTCCACCTCTTCACTTTAAATCTGGAGGTGTCTTTGTGTCTAAAATGAGTTTCTTGTAGGTAGCATATTGATGGGTTTTGTTTTTTTATCCATTCTGAAACCCAGTGTCTTTTAATTGGGGCATTTAGCCCATTAACATTCAGGGTAACTATTGAGAGATATGAATTTAGTGCCATTGTATTGCCTGTAAGGTGACTTTTACAATATATTGTCTCTGTTCCTTTTTGATCTATTCCTTTTAGGGTCTCTCTTTGCTTAGACGACCCCTTTCAATATTTCCTATAGAGCTGGTTTGATTCTTGCACATTCTCTCAGTTTTTGTTTGTCCTGGAAGCTTTTAATCTCACCTTCTATTTTCAATGATAGTGTAGCTGGATATAGTATTCTTGATTGCATGTTTTTCTTACTTAGTGCTCTGAATATATCATGCCAGTTCTTTCTGGCCTGCCAGCTCTCTGTGGATAAGTCTCCTGCCAATCTAATATTTTTACCCTTGTATGTTACAGACTTCTTTTCCCGGGCTGCTTTTAGGATTTTCTCTTTGTCATTAAGACTTGTAAATTTTACTATCAGGTGATGGGGTGTGGACCTATTTTTATTGATTTTGAGGGGGATCTTTGCATCTCCTGGATTTTAATGCTTGTTCCCTTTGTTATATTAGGGAAATTCTCTACAATAATTCTCTTCAATATACCTTCTGCTCCCCTCTCTCTTTCTCCTTCTTCTGGAATCCCAATTATTCCAATGTTGTGTCATCTTATGGTGTTACCTATCTCTCGCATTCTCTCCTTGTGGTCCAGTATTTGTTTGTCTCTCTTTTGCTCAGCTTCTTTATTCTCTGTAATTTGGTCTTCTATATCATTAATTCTGTCGTTTGCCTCATTTATCCTAGCAGTAAGAGCTTCCATTTTTTATTGCACCTCATTAATAGCTTTTTTTATTTCAACTTGGTTAGATTTTAGTTCTTTTATTTCTCCAGAAAGGGCTTTTTTCTTTATGGAGAGTGTTTCTCTAATATCTTCCATGCATTTTTCAAGCCCAGCTGGAACCTTGAAAATCATCATTCTGAACTCTAGATCTGTCATATTACCAGTGTCTGTATTGATTAGGTCCCTAACCTTCGGTACTGCCTCTTATTCTTTTTTTTTTTAGTGAGTTTTTCTGCTTTGTCATTTTGTCCACATAAAAATATATGAAGGAGCAAATAAAATACTAGATGGGTGGCAAAGGCCCAAGGAAAATGTGCTTTAACCAAATCAGAAGAGACCCCAAATCATGGGAGGAAGAAAGAGGATAAAAAAGAAGTTTAGAAGAAAAAAAAAGTTAAAAAAAAGAAAACAAATAAAGAAAAAATATTAAACAAGGAAAAAATATATGTGTATATATGAGACTGGTGACTAGAACGGGGTCACTCATTTAATTTGGGAGTATTTTCATCTCTTAGAAGAAACTACCACCGAAAATTTTACAGGATGAAAAATATATATAAGTGTAGACACAATGAAGGGATGGAATAATCCTATAAAGATGAGAATTTTTTTTTTAATTTCTAAAAAATGAGTTGATAAAGCAAGTTGCTTGGGAGAGTAAAGAAAAAGAAATTGGAGAGAATTTGCTTGGGCTGAAGACTAGAACAAGCCCGGAACTAGATTTAGGGTATATTTTGATCTATTAGGAGAAGTTGTACCTCAAGTTTTTTAGAAGAAAAAACCCTATGTATATACAAAAAATATAGTTAGATATAATGGAGGATAAAATATGACTATAATAATGAAGGTCCAAAAAAGATTATTTTTTTGAAAGGTATTGTTAAGATAAACTAGTTTAAAAAAAAGTTAAACAAAGAAAGAGTAAAAGTTAAAAAAAATTTTAGCAGAAGAAAATAAAATATTAACTGAAGGACTAAAGAATCATGGGGAGAAAGCCATGAATTCCTTGCTTTGCTTTCTCCTCCTCTGGAATTCTGCTGTTCTCCTTGGTAAGTGAACTTGGTCTTGGCTGGGTTTCTTGATCTTCTGGGGGAGAGACCTGTTGTAACGATTCTCAAGTGTCTTTGCCTGAGGCAGAGTTGCCCCGCCCTTATCAGGGTCCAGGCTAAGTAATCCGCTCGGGTTTCCTTTCGGGAGCTTTTGTTCCCTGAAGGCTTTCCATAGAGTTCTAGAGGATGCGAATGATAATGGTGGCCTCCCAACCTCTGGCCCAGAGGAGCTGAGAGCTCGGGCCCCACTCCTCAGTGCGCCCTCAGAGAAAAGCACTCAATTACTCCCATCTCCTTGGCCTCTGGCCATACTTGGAGAAAAGTACTCAATCACTCCCGCTTAGAGAAAAGCGCTCGGTCACTCCCATCTCTCTGGCCTTTGGCCGCGCGTGGAGGAAAGCACTCAATCCCTACTGTCTCCCTGGACTCTGGCCACGCTCTGAGTTCACCCAGCCTGTGACTGGCTCAAGGTAACCCTGGGTTGAGAGCTCACCCTCGAATTTGTCTCTGTAGCTGCTTTACTGCTCTAATACCGACAAACTCTGCGACACTCAGACGCCCCCGGTCCTTCTGTGACCCTGTGGGACCTGGGGCTATGCTGACCCCACGTGGGCTTCACCCTGGTTTAGCAATGTCCCTCAGTGGAGCAGACTTTTAAGAAGTCCTGATTTTGTGCTCCATTGCTCCGCTGCTTGCTGAGAGCTGGCCCCTACCCCCACGGTCTATCTTCCCATTGCTTTGGATTCACTTTTCCAGCGGCCTGCCTTTCAGAAAGTGATTGATTTTCTGTTTCTAGAATTGTTTCTTTTCTTCTCTTCAATATCCCATTGGATTTGTAGGTGTTTGCAGTGGTTTGATAAGCTATCTAGCTGATTTCCTGGTACCTGATGTAGTCTCAGCCTGTTACTTCTCCTCAATCTTGACTCCTTCACTCTGATAATTATAGACTTTCTAACACTAAAGGAACTCTATATTATTCCATGAAACAACAAGATAAAGACTTAAAGTAAATATGTTGGATAAGCATTCCTTCATAACTTTTCTCAATCCATTCACTCATTCGACAATCATTTCCTGAGTGGCTATTGCATACTGCAATGATGGAATGCTCCAGAAGAGCAATGATTGGCATGATACTCATATGTCTGCTTTCATAATGTCTAAGCATATATGATAATGGTATGAGAAGCACCTTGCCCCACAGGAGCAGGTTGGAGGAGCCCCTAACCCAGGGTCTAAGAAGGCTTCCCTGATGAAGCGTTCATTAAGATCATTAAGCAAGAACTTTAGGACAAATAACCATTTGCCAGAGGGAGACCTAAAGAAGATCCCATCAAGCACTGAGAATGGTATGTGCCTGGAGCTGGAGGCCAGAAGCCCCAGAGCATTTGGTGGGGATTGGGAAAAACTCAGTGTGTTTGAGCACAGAATGTGAGGGAGAAGAGGTGAGAAATGAAGAGAGGGAGGTAAATGATGGCCAGTTCACACAGAAGTGACCTGAACTCATTGATCTATTTACTGGCCTACTAACCTGAATGACAATTTATTTTGACTTTGAATATCTAGGGCTGACCATATCACTGGGTGTTTAGTAAAAATTTGCCAAAGTTTTATGAAACAGATGAAGTAAAATGAATTGAAAACCAGAAGAATCTTTCATTGGCATGGCCAGGGAAGGGGTTGTTGCGGGCAATAGCTGCTATTGGGTGTACTGTGATCAATTACTAGTTCATTTGCTACTTGCTAGCAAGCAACTTTCTGCGGGTACCAGGAAAACCAGTCACAGTAATGATAGTAATTGCAGGTCTTTCTGATGGAGCAACTGGCCAGAGTTACACTCTCAGGAAAAGGGAGCAGCCATCCCTGACACAGTTGGGAATATCTTTTTAGTGTTTGAGTAATTCCAAGTGTCAGAGTCATTTAATGTTTCAGAGTGTGCAATGTAAAACAAGTGGTCAATTGGCAGGAGGGGGTGGGGGGAGTCAAGAGGAGAAAAGGGGAGATGCTGCAGACGTGTTTCCACTCGTCAGTGGCCAATAAATGATGTCTAGACTCTGTCCCTTGCTCCCATCTGGAGAAGTCAGCTGTTCTTGCATAATAAATGAATAGGAGGAAAACAATTATTGGTGGGAGAAACAGCAAGGTCTTCACATTCTTCTTCCCTTATGTTATGTTGCCAACAGGAAGGCAACTATTCCAAGTAAGCCAATGAACACTTTGTGAAAACTGATTTAATCCCAGACTTTCTTACTTTCCTGACTAGCCAAGTCACTTTTGGGTAGCTTGACACTTCCTATTTTGGCGTGGACCCAAGTCTTTCTTATACTCTGAGAATTCATATGAAGAATATTATATAAACTTTATATGACTACTTTCTTTGGAGGTTGAAACCAAAGAAATATTTAAACATTTTATTATCTCTACGGTGACTATGTCTGTCTAAGTGATCAGACTTTTCTAAGGGGAAGAAAAATACAGGTTTTGTTGGAGAGAGGGGGTGGTAAAGAAAGAGCTTGTTTCTTGTGAAACTGATTCTATGAATAAATAAAATAAGAACGATGGTTTTGAAGAGAACATTTGATTTCCTCCCCTCCCTTTGACAGCTCCTTACCATTTGGGTAAATCACATCTTTTTCTGTTTTATAGAGTTTTCTTGGTTGGCCAAATTCTTGCTTACAATATAAAAGATCTCTGTTTCCTGAGATCTTCACAGGAGAAGTGTTCTGTCAAAATGTAAGGGCACTGGGCCTCAGACAGGAACCTGGTTATTCAAACTGGTCAGGAATGGGGGTGCCTGACATTTTCCGTTGCATTCTGGGATTCTCCTAGGCCACAATTTCTGCGTCTTTGCATGGTTGGAAAAAGGGAAGCTGTAAGAGGCTCTGAGAATTATTATTATTATTTTTTAAAGATTTTATTTATTTATTTGACAGAGAGAGACACAGTGAGAGAGGGAACAGAAGTCGGGTGAGTGGGAGAGGGAGAAGCAGATTTCCTGCTGCATAGGGAGCCCAATGCAGGGATGGATCCAAGGACCCTGGGATCATGACCTGAACTGAAAGCAACTGTTTAACAGCTGAGCCACACAGGCACCCCTCTGAGAATTATATTTGAGCACCTGTGACCTTGGTTCAGGTACTGTGCACCTGTGGTTGACCCCAGGCTCTTGAACGTGCATTTGCACTGTCGTATCTATGAGGTCATGCATTGTGGTAAGGGTTTAATTTTGTCAAATGATTGCCTCTCCTTATACATCCATAACTGTTTATTTTATTTTTTTAAAAATATTTTATTTATTTATTTGTCAGAGAGAGTGAGCACAGGCAGACAGAGAGGCAGGCAGAGGCAGAGGGAGAAGCAGGCTCCCTGTTGAGCAAGGGGTCCTACATGGGACTCAATCCCAGGACGCTGGGATCACAACCTGAGCCGAAGGCAGCTGCTTAACCAACTGAGCCACCCAGGCATCCCTGTAACTCTGTTTATAAATATTTTGCTATTTTGTTTAGGGGCGTGTGACATAATTTGATGGGGCATGACATAAAAGCATAAAGCCCTCATTCACTTTTGTCCAAGTCACATCACAGTGACACCCATGATCCAATACCATAAAGCTTTGTGTCTAATTTGTATGTTTCTATGTTTGTTTTAGGCTGGTGTTTCCTGTAGTGAGTCTAGAAAAGGAAATGAGTCTGTTACTCAGACTTACCTCATCCTCTAAATTCTAACTCTTTATGCTGGTATTGACTTTTTTAACATCTATAAGCTTAGCTGTTTGAGGTGAGCATATTAACTCTCTTACAGGTATATTTTATAGAATCATTTCTAAAATTTTAGTGCTTAATAAGGTTAGCAACTATAATAATATTAAAATATGTCATAACTTCAAGAGCAAGGGCAGTGTCTCATTCTTTACTGAATCCCTAATGTTTAGGGTGAAAATTTGTATTAGATATAACTCAATAAAAAGTTTTGGCTGCTGATGTTTTTCAGTCTGATTTAAAATAAATACTCTAGGAATTTGACCCTCAGACAAGGATTTGATTGCATGTAGCTCTTCTTTTCTTCTTTTCTTTTTCTTTGTTTGTTTGTTTTGTTTCTTTGGCAGGGGATAGACAGGGTGGTGATAAGACAAGCAGGGAAGTGATGTAGGGAAGGGAAGACAGCCAATAAAATGTGCATTGTTCAGTCTACTAATACAGTGGGCAACTGGAACTTAATCCCACAGAGAAACTCTGGAATGTATTGAAAAACATATGCCTCAGATTCTTCCCATCCAAGATGCAGCAGAGCCAATGTAATTAAACATCAAATTCTGAAGACTGATTAACACCTGGGGCGTTCATTGATTAACACCTGGGGTGTTCATTCTTTCACTTCCTGCTTGTCTTGCTTTGACCAGAGTGGCTTTGGATGGTTCAGGAACTGAATGTCCCCTGGCACAAAGATGTAGACAGAAGCAACTGAAAATCCACAGTCACACTGATAGGCCAAGGGGTGTGCATAGATAGGACACTGACAGTGTCTGCTTAAGTTAATTTTTTTTAATTCATTTTTTTAAGTGAATGTTAATTATTCTTATTCCCCCGGATACAGTTTTAAGAGTATTGAAGACATTCTTGTCATTTCAACCATATCATGAACAAAGATAGTTTTACTTCTTCCTTCCCGATTTGGATACCTTTCATTATTTTTTTTCCTGCCTAATTTATCTGGCTAGAAGTTCTAGTGAAATGTTATATAGTGATGATGAAAACAGGGCTCCTTGCCTTAATCCTGATATTAGGGGAAAGCTACTGTCTTCCACTACTAAGTATCCCAGTGGGTTAGTCATAAATATTTTTATCATGTTTATCTATTCTGATACCTATCTATCATGTTTATCTAGTTTCTGAGTATCTTATAAGAGGATCTTTGATTTAGTGAAATGCTTTTTCTGCATTTGTGTCAAATGGGATGATCATGCAATTATTTTCCTTCATTCTATTAATGTTACTTACTACATTGACCATATGTATGAAAACGTTTATTTTTGGAAAACCCTTGCACTCCAAACTTTTGTACATTAAAGGACGTTATTAGGAAAGGCAACTTATAAAAATGGAGAAAATATATTCAAATCATATGTCTAAGAAGGGTCAGTGTCTAGAATATATAAAGAGCTCTTACAACTCAACAACAAAATAAACAACCTAATTAAGAATTGGGCAACTCCAATAGACCTTTTTCTACAGAAGAAATACAAATAGCCAATAAGGACTTGAAAAGATACTCAGCATCATTAATCATCTGGGAAATGCAAATGAAAATCCTAATGAGATACCACTTAATGCAGTTGAAGATGGCTTGGGAAAAAAAGGGAAACAAGTGTTCATTAGGATGTAGGAAATATGGACCCTTAGTATCCATGGTTGGAATATAAAATACTTAAGCCACTGTGGAGAAGAATTAGGTGATTCTTTAAAAAGTTAAAAATAGAATTGCCATATGACCCAGCAATTCCACTTCTAGGAATAGACCCCAAAGAATTGAAAACATTCTTAAACAAACATTTGTACATGAATACTCATATTAGCACTATTCACAATAGCTAAATAGTGGAAACAGTCCAAATGTCCATCAATAGGTGAGAGTATAAACAAATTGTAGTTTATCCATACAAGGGAATATTTACTTAGCCTTAAAGAGAAAGGAAATACTGATACATGCTACAGTGTGGGTGAAGTTCAAAAATATTATGCTAGAATGAATGTAAGAATGTAGACAAAATGGTATATATATTGTATGATTCTATTTATAAGAAATACCCAGAATAGGTAAATTCATAGAAATAGTAAGCAGATTGGTAGTTATCAGGACATAGGAGTTAGGGGAAAAGAGAAGTAATTTGTTAACAGTACAGGATTTTGTTCTGGAGCAATGGGAATTCTTATAACTACATAAGGTTGGTAGTTTAGCAACATTGTGAATGCACTAAATGTCACTGAATTGTTCACTTTAAGATGGTTAAATTTTATGTTATATGATTCTACTTCAAAAAAATTAAATAAATGGTATTTATTATAATTACAAGTTATCTTACCCTGACATTTCATGTATCATGCATTTTTTGGAAACTATCATCCTGAATTTGGTTAAGTTTTGTGTGAATTTGAGTTCATCATTATTTTTACACATAATTTTTGCATCTATAATTATTACTATTACTTTGGGAAGAAAAATAAGTTTGTGTGTGTTTTTTGTTTGTTTGTTTGTTTGTTTTTCAAAGGAAAATGTGTTCTTAGAATGGTCTTAATCCATTTATGACTGTGGGAAATCAGAGGGCTGGGCTGCCATAGTCCTTTTGGTCTATGTTGGTCACAAGATGCTTTCTGAAGAAAGGAGATTAAAAAAAAAAAAAACTGGGTGATTTTTCTGAATATTTAAATGCTACTGATTGTCATTAGATTTTCCTTAATCAATTATGACCTTCCATTTAAATTTATTTACTTACAGTGCACCTGGTTTTAACCCTAAAAAATTAAGTCAGTGGTAAGATATTTAGTGAATTCAGGTAACAAGTAGGCTTAACTACCCAACTTAGTCTCTCTACATCCATGGTGACTTATAGACAAAAGGCTTGGGTATGACCATGTGCACACTTCAAGCCCACCTGGAAAAAAATATTGTGAACTCTATCTATTCATCAGAAGCTAGCTGTTCAATGCATTTCTGTTGTGTAAGTAAGCTTATTTGATCTTCTTTGCAAAATCGCTAGAGAAATTGAGGAAGAAGGGCTAATTACCAAACTAGTTTTTGTGTTCAGCAGTGCAATGTACAATATCAAATTCCTGGATCTTTTTACATGATACACTGTATTCTGTGACACTCAGTGTTTTGAAAGCAATTCTCTGTCCTCATCATTGAGGAAGAATGATGCTTTTTATTAATCAAGCTTAGTTATTGGAATTGTGTTTATGGCTTCCAACTTGGGAGAAATACTTTTAATAACTTTTTAAAAGATATTTTATATATTTATTTGAGAGAGAAAAAGAGAGAGTGAGAGAGAGAGAGAGAGAGAGAGAGACTGGACTGCTTCTGGAGAAGCAGACTCCCCGCTAAGCAGAGAGCCCCAAGAGTGACTTGATCCCAAGATCCTAGGATCATGACCTGAGCTGAAAGCAGACACTTAGCCCACTGAGCCAGTAATGTTTTTTTTTTTTTTATTACAATATAATGTATTACTAGCCCCAAGGGTACAAGTCTGTGAATCGCCAGGTTTACACACTTCATAGCACACACCTTCCCCAATGTCCATAACCACACCACCCTCTCCTACCCACCTCCCCAAAACCAATTGTGTTTTAATACTTTATCTTGGCATTATAGGTCCCTAGTTCTCATTAATTCAATATTTCTTGCTTTGTGAAGGCTTGGTTGAGATATGAATTTCAGATTTTTTCAGTCCTTTTATTTGCTATTCTAGCTGAAGAGTGATGACCAAATAACATGGCAATCATCACCCATATTAATAGTCTGCATGGGTTTTTATACTTGAATTGAAATTCAAGATTTTTCATACTTGAATTAAAATTCAATGTTTTCATACTTGAAATTCAAGAATTTGAAATTCAAGATTGAAGATTTTGCATTAATTTATATTATATATAAATGTTACAGAAAATTTAGAAAATATAGAAATGAATTATAGGAGAAATTAGAATTAGACATTATCCTAGATAACAGCTATTAACTTTTAAGAATATTTCATTCACAGGGCACCTGGGTGACTCAGTTGGTTAAGCATTCAACTTTTGATTTTGATTCAGGTCATGATCTCAGGGTCATGAGATGCATCCTCATGTCAGGCTCCACCCTGTTTATGGAGCCTGCTTAAGATTTTCATTCACCATTTTCTATGCATTTCATATACATTTACATTATAAACTTGCATTCATGCTATCTGTATAGTTTTATATTTCACTTTTTATGTAAAAAATATTGTAAAGTTTTGTATGTCATTAGATAATTGCCATTTTACTAGCTTCCATTTAACTCTAATTTTTGTCTTTGTATATGTAGAATATATTTTGTTTCCTTATGTCTCCTCTAGGGATGAACAAAGTCTATGATAGGTTTTTATTTGTGCTAGTAGTCATCTTTAAGTTTTTCAAGAGTATTTTCAATAACCTGTATATTGTCAATCAACAAATCATGACACTTTGTGTTCTTTCTATGTAAGAAAAATAAGTGAACACTTTTTTGCTTCCATTATCTATGTTCTGTAATATCTTTGTCTTTAAAATCTAGAATTTTAGGTAAAACATATTTTAATGGAATTATTTTTTATTTTTAAATAGTCCTCTTCAAGAATAATTTATGATATACGTTTTGTACATTTATCCCTGTGTTACTCAATATGTTATTTTGACTTCAAATGTTCACCTCTGGTCCATATTCTCATTTAGAAGTCTGCCTCTTTGTCACCTGCAGTACATCTTAGATTCTGTTTTTGTTCATAGATTTACTTTAATTAATAAACTTTATTTCTTTTTTTTGAGTGTTTTTGGGTTAGCAGAAAAATTGACTAAGAAGTATTAAGAACTCCACCTCTCTCTCTATGCACACACAAATGACCTCCCCCACTATCAACAATCAGCACCAGAGTGGCACATTTACAATCAATGAACCTGTACTGACACATCATTATCATCCAAAGACTTTAGTTTATATTAGGATTTGCACCCTTGGTGTTGTACATTCAGCTCTCTGGTGTGAAAAGTGTATAATGATGTACTCGCCATTATAATATCATATGGAATATTTTCATGGCCCCCAAAATCTGCTGTGCTCTCCCTATTCATCACTCCCTCCCTCTTAACCCATGGAAAGTAAAAATCTTTTTACTGTTTCTACAGTTTAGCCTTTTTCGAGTTGAATGCTGTATAGTTGGAGTCATATTGTCTACAGCCTTTTCAGATTGTTCTTTTGCTTAGTAATATGCATTTAAATTCTTTCATGTCACTTCATGTCTTGGTAGCTTGTTTCTTTTAGAGCCAAATAATATTCTATTATTTGGGTGTACTGCAGCTTATTTAGCTACTCACTTACTGAAGGTCATCTTGGTTGCTTCTAAGTTTTGAAAATATGGATAAAGCTGCTATAAAACATCCATGAGCAGGTTTTTGTCTGGATATAAGTTTTCAGTTCATTTGGGTAAATACCAAGAAACACAATTGCTGGATCATATGGGAAGAATGTATTTAGTGTTGTAAGAAACTGCCACACTGTCTTCCAGAGTATCCGTGACACTTGCATTCAGGTGTTCCTGTTGCTCTACATCCTTGCCAGATTTTGGCAATTTTAATAGGTATGTAATAGTATCTTATTGTTTTGATTTGCATTTTTCTGATGACCTATAATGAGGATCATCTTCTCATATGCTCATTTACTACCCATATATCTTCTTTGGTGTGGTGTCTGTTAAGGTCTTTGTTGACCCAACAAACCCTTTGTTAACCCATGGATTTTTTTTTTGTTTTTTGTTTCTTGTTTTTTCCTTAAGAGTTTTTAACTTTTAAGTAATCTGTATATTCAATGTGGGGTTTGAACTCACAAACCTTGAGATCAAGAGTCATATGCTCTACCAACTAAGCCAGTCAGATATCCCCAGGTTGTTTTTAATATTATTAAATTTTAAGAGTTCTTTATATATTTCAGATAATAGTCCTTTACCATATATATCTTTCTAAATATTTTCTCTGAGTGTGTGGCTGGTGTTCTCATTCTCTTGACATTATCTTCTACAGAGTAAAAGTTTTTAATTGTAATGAAATCTAGCATATCAATTATGTCATATATTCTGCCTTTGTTTTATCTAAAAAGTCATAACCATAACTAATATCATCAAGGTTTTCTCCTATGTTATCTTCTAGGGACTTTATAGTTTTGTGTTTAGATATGTGATTTTTTTTTTTTTTAAGTTAGTTTCTGTGAAGGATATAAGGTTCTTGCCTAGGTCCTCCCACCCTCCTTTTATTATGCTTTGTGATTTTTTTTGTTGAGAAGTGAATATTATTTACTGGTGAAAATGAATTGCAGTTAATAGGCCTTTAGGAATGTGGTAATGAGGTGTGAGGGGAGAGGGAGTGTTCTATTGTCCTATGATTACATCTCCAGGTTTTGGAGTCTGTGCCCTTGGACTGTGAAATTCATGAATGATTTTCTGTGTTTTCTCCCCCTTAGATGTGACAAGATAACTAGAAGGAGTTGGAGTTGGGTATTTCATCTCATCTATGAAAGTTAGATTCTAATACAATCCCAGTCTGTCAGGCTCTAATAAAGTAGTTTCTCCTGGTGGAATAGTTTGTTAAGAAGAATTGAATGTTCTTTGTATTTCAGAATGGTGTCTTCTCCTTTTTTGCTGCTGAAAACAAGAGGGGATTTCTCCCTGATCTTCACTATATGGATCTGATAGAGCTCCTGGAGGTAAAACTAACAAAAGTGTGGGGTTCCCTTGGAGATTTTATTTCTCCAAGTTGTCCACACTGCACTTCCAGAATATCATCAATTACAGTTGAGATTTTCATATCCCAATACATGTTCCCATGGAGGTTTTTTTAAAAATTTTTTCTGTGTTCCAAGATTCATTTTTTATGCACCACACCCAGTACGCCACACAATATGTGCCCTCCTTAATACCCACCACCACAGTCACCCATCACCCAACCCTTTCCAAAACCCTCAGTTTGTTTCTCAGAGTCCACAGTCTCTCATGGTTCATCTCCCCTCTATGATTTTCCCCAATTTACTTTTCCTTTCCTTCTCCTAATGTCCTTCACGTTATTCCTTATGTTCTACAAGTAAGTGAAACCACATGATAATTGACTCGATGCTTTACTTATTTCACTCAGCATGATCTCTTCCAGTCCTGTCCATGTTGATACAAAAGTTGGGTATTCACCCTTTCTGATGGAGGTGTAATATTCCATTGTATATATGGACCATATTTTCTTCATCCATTCATCTGTTGAAGGGCATCTTGGCTCTTTCCACAGTTTGGCTGTCATGGTCATTGCTGCTATGAACATTGAGATACAGATGGCCCTTCTTTTCACCACATAAGTATCTTTGGGGTAAGTACCCAGTAGTGCAATTGCAAGGTCAGAGGTTGCTCTATTTTGAATTTCTTAAGGAATCTCCACACTGTTTTCCAAAGTGGATGCACCAACTTGCATTCCCACCAACAGTGTAAGAAGGTTCCCCTTTCTCTACATCCTCTCCAGCACGTGTTGTTTACTGTCTTGTTAATTTTGGCCATTCTAATTGGTGTAAGTGGTATCTCAATGCGGTTTTGATTTGCATTTCCCTGATGGAGTTTTATTCTCTGAATGTCTGCTTGGATAAATTGTGATTTTCTGTATCTACTTGCATCCTTTTCTTAACTTTTTGGAATAGTAATTTGCCCTGTGACTTCACTTATCTTACAGATCTAAGAAGCATTTTGATTTTTCAGTTTATTTATCTTCCTGTTATTAGATAGAGTGAAAATGTCTTAGCTTCTTACATGTTGGACTAGAAATAGTATCTGATTTATATATTTTTTTAAGCTAGGTTTTTTGGTGTCTTTAAGTTTAAAACTGTATGTCTTCTTGCTGGATTGAAACTTTTATCATAATGAAGTGATCTTTTTCATATTGGATTATATTTTTTATTTAAAAGGCTATTTGTCTAATATTGGTATAGTTAAGCAGTTTTCTTTAGTTTAGTATTTGCTGGTACATAGTTACCCATTCTCTAAGTCTCAAACTTGCTGCATATCTCCAGTATATAATGATATAACTTATGTCCATTCTGTCTATATTTATGTCTTCCCTAAAGAATTTAGTCTTTTTATATTTTTGTGGTTACTGTTATATTTGAATAAATTTTTACTAACAATATTTTACTTCCAATTTTACATGTTTTTCTGTATTTTTCTTCTTGTCTTCATTTGAGTTGATTGAATATGTTTTTATACTCATTCCACTCATACCTTTCTTTTTATAGTTTTTGTAAGTTTTAAAGTTAACAGTCTCACCATGCATAGTTAACAAAGCTAAAGTTTAATGTCATAGTTCATACCAAATAATAAAATACTTAGCAATACCTTAAATTATATCATTTCTGAGTCAATATTTTTGTCTAGAATTTAATGTTTCATTATTGAAAAATAAAACACCTAAATTGTATAAAGACGTAATTATATACATCTATTGAAATATATGTGTTAACTGATATGTTTAACTTTAATTATGTGGTACTTACTTTTTATTTTAGACTATCTTTTGAGGCTTATTTTGAGAGGAGAAGGGAGTTGGGGAAATTGGAAGGGGAGATGAACCATGAGAGACTATGGACTCTTTTCTGAAGTATATTCTTAATCATGGTGATGACTCATTGGTACAAAAGTTTTTTCTCCCTGCAAAACAATTCATATTTTATCTTGTTTTCTCCAAATATAGTTTTGCTAATCATACAATTTGATGCTGGCAGTTATTTTCTCTCAGTATTTTAAAAATATCTTTGTGTCTCCTGATTTACATTTTTGCTTTCAGGAAATTTGCTGCTAGACTAATGATCATCCATTTGTAGAGTATATGTCTTTCTGATGTTTTTGAGGTGTTTCCTTTTTCTATGGGTTTCGAAGCTTCAAGACAGTATCGTGTTTTCTTTTTTTCTTTTCTTTTTTTTTTTTTAAGATTTTATTTATTTATTTGACAGAGAGAAATCACAAGTAGACGGAGAGGCAGGCAGAGAGAGAGGAGGAAGCAGGCTCCCCGCTGAGCAGAGAGCCCGATGCGGGACTCGATCCCAGGACCCTGAGATCATGACCTGAGCCGAAGGCAGCAGCTTAACCCACTGAGCCACCCAGGCGCCCCAGTATCGTGTTTTCTTATTGTGAAGTAAGTCTGTCCATCCATCTGTCCTTCCTTCCTTTTTCTTTCTTTCTTCCTGTTATTTGTTGTTATTGTTTAAGCTTTAAAAATTTCTCAGCTAATAACTCATAATTCCTCTCCTGTTTTCTATTAATTCTTCTGGAACTCTGATGAGATGTATGTTATATCTTCACTTTGTCTTCTATATTGATACATTTCTCTATTATATTTCACATTTCTACGTATCACATTCTGGGGAGTGTTTTCAAAACTATTTTTCAGTTCACTATTTCTTCAGTTCTGTCTAACCTGTTGAAAGACACAATACATTTGAATTTTTAATCTCTATTGTGAATTTTTTTCTGCAAGCTATATTTGTTTCCGATTTGATTATTTTAGTATTATCTAACTTCTTGCTTAGTTTTTTTGCTTCTCTTGTATATTCTTAAACATACTTTGTATTTATATCTCACAATTCTAATATTGTCCCTGTATGTTAATCTAATTCAATTTTACGTTGTTTTGCTGGCTTTCACTCAACTGGATTTTTCCCTTAACTGTCTTGTGATTTAAAAAAATATATTATCAAGGGTGCCTGGGTGGCTCAGTGAGTTAAAGCCTCTGCCTTTGGCTCAGGTCATGATCCCAGGGTCCTGGGATCAAGCCCTGCATTGGGCTCTCTGCTCAGCAGGGAGCCTTCTTCCCTCCCTCTCTCTCTGCCTACCTATGATCTCTGTCTGTCAAATAAATAAATAAAATCTTAAATATATATATTTAAGAATCAGTATATGATTCTTAAAACTTAATCTGTGAATATTATTTGAGGTCTGGGTTTCATAAAGATTTTTCTCTCTTTCAGGTGGGAACATCACCAACCTGGAACAATCCATAAATAAATACTCTCCTTGAGTACTTGGAGGTCACAGAAATACTGTATATTCTATCCCCAAACACAGATACGGCTATCCCTTGACTGTAAATGTTAATGGAGACCACTTATAATTTTCCTAATTACCCATGCCCTCTTATCACCTTGATTTTGTATCAGTTCTGCTTTATCTTTTCCAAGTCTAGAGAATGATCTTGGGAATGCATTTTATGATCTATTAACCCTAGTCTCAGATTAATTAAGGTGTCTTTAGGCTGGTGCATTATGTTTTTCTTAACTGTCTTGACACTATATTTCGATAATCTGAAAAATTCCTAAGAGAAGGCACTGTATCTTTTCCATCTTTGTACTTCAGGACTGAGCATGGTTTTTGACATATACTAGACATATACTAGACTCATTTATTGAATAAATGAGTAAGTACACTTCAAAATTAGTAAAAATAAAACTATAATACCCCCTATATTGCTGATGACTTGATCTTAGCATCATGTTTCAGGTCTAATTGTAAAGGATAATTGAACATATTTACCAATTTTTTTCTTCAGGAAGAATTAAAAAAATTACTGCTCAGACCACAATAGTTGTCATTGGCAGAGACCTTTCAGTATTACTCAAGTGGGCAATACTAAACAATAATTCAATAAACTCAGTCATCTAGTTATTAGGGGTGTTGGGATGTTCATTTTAATCATTCCAGTGCATTCATCTGCAAACAGTTCTTTCTAAAAGCCTAAGTTAATGTCAGTAGAAAAGGTCAATTATTTACTCCTCAAAACTTCCCTAACCTTGACTCTCATTCATCTTCTATAGCACACAATTTGAAGATTTCAGGGAGGTGGCTTATTGATGTAATTGAGCAAAACCAAAATTGTCCTTTTGGATAGCTATGTTCTTTGCCTGTTGGTGCTTTTGCTGGACAAATCCTTAAAATCTTTAAAATGTGGTCAGAATATAAGAAAGTTTCCTTGATTTACATTAGTTTGCCACCTACAACCCTGGCATCTCAAGCTTTATCTATACTTTTGATAATACAAAATACTTATACTCCAATCACTTTTCAGCTTTTCGTCCTTTGCCAAATATCCAACTAAGAAAATGGACATTTGAAAGGAAAACTATGGGGTATGTTAATTAATCATTCTTTTAGTTTCTTGAATCCTATGTCTGTATTACATCAGAGTATCACAAAGTTGTTACATGGAATTTATTACCTTGGATGTCCCCAGAAAATCCTTTACAAGAATAGTGTTCAACAACCTATTTGCCTCTTACTGAAACCCAGTATAAGAAAGGAACACAGATAATTTGTTGTTATAGTTGAAGCCAGAGTGTCTTTTAAACCTATACAATAGATTGCTTCCTGTTACTTTAAGTGATGTTTATTGAATGCTTATTGTGCTAAGAAAAGTGTATGTTTTCTAGAACTACTAGGTATCATTTATTGGATAACTCAGCTTATGTTGTGCCTTGAACTTCCCCCTTTACTTTTGCTGCCAGAAAGCTTAGAAAGAATTTTGGGGATTAGCTGCAGTGATTTTCTTTAACATAGCATTTTTGGTGCAATTCTCTCCACTCCACTTTTTTCATGCCCTCCCAGTGGAGGCTCTTGGTTCTTATTATTTACCTTTGTTCATATGGTTTTATTTAGTTTTGATCTTTATATTTAGTGGCCTAAATATAACAAGATTATATATAATAAATAGTGGTACAGCAACAAAGCACCTTTATTATTTATCAACTGGAAGTCCAGGACATTATTAAAAGTCTTAAAGATATTGGAAAAATACATCAAGCATTTCTGACTTAAATGAACTTAATGTCAAATGGAAACTAGGATAACTAAGCTCTATAAACTCAAACTCTTAAACAGTGAAGATATTTTTGAAGACTCTAGCTCTTTTTCCTCAGTTCTACTATATCATGGGACTAGAGGAAGAGGCTTTGCTGAAATGACACTTGTGGTTACCTAGAGCATGACAAAAGCCATCATTCTCTGCTACCATTTCCAGCCCAGGAAAATCACTCACAGATTAAAAGTTTTTTAAATTAATTAATTTTTGCCAGTGGGGCATGATGATAGAATGGTTGACTTATGTTTCTGTAGCATGTTAAGCTAAAATAAGGACTGTCAATATTAATAAAAATCTTTTAAGAATAATATGATATCAAAGATCATATTATTAAGTGATTTTGAAACAATAGTATTAGGCATATCGAATTTCAACACAATAATAAAGGGGGTATATATTTTAGAGGAAGATAAGAATTACCTACCCAATAATCATGTAGACTATGTAGTGTATATGGACCATTCACACAATTATCTCATTCAGTTATCACAATGTTATGAAGTGGCTAGGGCAAGAATTATTACCTAATATTCTGAGAGTCAGAGAAGTCAATTCCAATTCTAAAATCTCTGACAGAAGTTAAACTTAGTAAATCAGATTTACTTGTATCATCATATATAATTGAAATAACACATAATGGTTAATAATAGCAAATATCAGTGAATGCAAACATACTTCAGATATAATTGTTATAACTGGGGAATAGACAGGGCATGAGATTGAGAATTGTTATTTTTATATGATCTCATTAAAAATGAAATATAATAAATATGATAAAAGTTAACATTTCTTTAGCTGGGATTGTGAGTATAGAAGTGGCTAATATAATATTTTCTTGACATTTGAAATATTTATTTCAAATAATCAGGTTTTTAATGAAAAATACTGTGTCTTTGTAATTTCATGATTTATCCAGGGTCACATGGCAGTGTTTTAGTAGCTTGACTGGTATCCCCCTTAAAAAAAAAAAATCCATTCAGAACATCAAAAATGATTTCATTTGGAATAAGCTCCTTTGCAGATGTAATTAAGGTAAAGATCTCAAGATGAGACAATCCTCGATCAAGGTGGGCCCAAAACCCCATGGTGAATGTCCTAAAAAGATACAGAAAGCAAGGCACAGAGGCACAGAGAAGAGGCCACATAAAGATGGAAGTAGAGGTTGGAGTGATGTGTCTACAAGTCAAGCAATACCTGTGCTTACAAAGCTTACAAGCAATACACCAAAAGCTTGAAGAAGCAGAGGAGGATCCTCATCTTGCCTCTTCAGAGAAAGCAGAGCCCTGCCAAACCCTTGATTCAGGGCTTGGCTCCAGAACTGTATGAGAATAAATTTCTGTTTTTTATTTTTTATTTATTTATTTATTTATTTATATTTTTTATAAACATATATTTTTATCCCCAGGGGTACAGGTCTGTGAATCACCAGGTTTATAGCAGCAATGTCCACAATAGCCAAACTATGGAAAGAACCTAGATGTCCATCAACAGATGAATGGATCAAGAAGATGTGGTATATATACACAATGGAATACTATGCAGCCATCAAAAGAAATTTCTGTTGTTTTAAGCCATGAAGTTCATGGTAATTTGTTATGGCAGTGCTAGGAAACTAATGTGTGGGGAAATATAAGATACAAACTCTATTTCCAGATTCTAGTACATCTTGCATTTAATTCTAGAGAAATTCTAGAAAGACAAGTAGCATAGAGGCTGGCTTGCAAACCTTGTCATATCATGGGTCATGTGTAGGTACTTGGAGCCATTTTTAAGTACACAGGAAACAGTGTCTTTCCAACAGCTCTAAAGATAGAGGGTTTCTTGGAAGATGTCAAGGAAAAGAGCATTCTTCTTTTCTATTTAAAGATTTTCAGAAAAATTACCAGATTTCTTAGTTATGATCCTTTACCATTTGTAAGACTGATCCAGAAACTGAATGCAGGTTGTCAGGTGAATTCTACACTTGAGTAAACTCTCTCCTAGAAGGCAGATGACATATGAAACCATTTGGAGGTTCAATATGGACCCATTGTCATGTTGAACAATAAACTCAGCATGAGGTCAGTGCTTCAGCTTTGGCCAATATGATTCCAGATCCTAAGAACGTGGGAAATAGCTGGGGAGAAGACAGGAAAATCTGTAGGTCAGTTGACTTAGCTGACCCTTCAACTGGCAGAGAGAGTGCTGGAGTTGGAAGCCAGGGGCTGAGCACTCCATCCTTTCCACCCCTCAAAGCTGAGCAGGACAGGACAGGAGCCATGCATGTCCTTGGCTGCTGCCTGGTCAGGGCTGAGTCTCAGTTGGCACTGGCAGAGAGGCTTCTCTTGTGCTTCCCCAAGTTCTTGGCAGGAAGACCAAAGAAAAACATCAGCTTTGGAACAGGCCATGCACTGGCATAGAGCAGCTCACTGCTATGTGAACAGCAAATCATTTTTCCATCTGTGTATGAAGCTTGCATATGTGCTGCAGGTTAGTGGGTGTAACCAATCCACCCTTGCTCTCTGGTCTTGGTTTCACAAGTAATTGATGTTTCTGATGATGCTTCAGGTCCCTCATTAAACCACTGGTATTTTATCTGAATGAATGTTTCTACTTCTTTTTCCTTCCTTCCTTTCTTCCTTCCATTTCTCTATTTTTTCCTCCTTGTTTTGCTTCTCTTCCTTTTTTCATTTAGTGATAGGTCATAAGTGAGCTGGAAGAAGGCATTTGGAAAGCCATGGATTTGAGAAGTTCTCAAAGCATCCTAGATTAAATTTCTTTGAAAAAAAAAAAAAAAGTACAAGAGATTTTAGCATTCCCGTAGGCAATGGAAACTAGGAAGTATGGAGTAAGAGTCTGATTTGGGCATGAGAGGGGTTACTGGGGATCTACACTATGAGTTGTGCCTTGCCAGAGACTCCAGTGGGTCAGAACATCTGTGTCACTTTATGAACATAAATTTGCAGAAGTACTTTCTCCTGACGCTTAACCTGGACTAAGGCCAAGGTAGAGTTTTTGTTTTCAAAAACACTTAGAGTACTATTGAAGAGACAAGGGGATTTTTCAGAGAGAAAACGACAGACCAAGACAAAATATGTGTACAGAAATTAGAGGAAAGGAGGGGATACCTTGAGTAAGCATCTTTTGTATTGGAAATGTTTCCTGAAACTGAGTCTTGTGTATGGATGTGGTTAGTTATGGAGAATAATGAAGAACATGACAGCTCTAAGGAAGAGCATAATCAAAGGGATATGGTATTCTGAGGAAAATGAGGAGTGTGACTTGGCCAAGGCACAACCTTCAAGCTGGGCAATGACAGGAAATAAGCTTGAGTAAGTGGATTTTAAAAAGATGGTACGACTTTGTCATTTCTTTGTCCTTAGATCTATTTGAGGTGGTCTGATTTTCTCACTCTTTAGCCAAATGTGGCCAAGGGTCAGACCATGGGATCAGGCTGTGACAACTACATATCTCTTTATTTATGGGTACATGCTTTACCCTGATGGGAATCCCATACCAACATACAATCTAGCTACAGTTGGATTGCTCAGTATATTTTTACCCATTTTTCTTTGACTCCTGTGGAAACTTCCATGGCTGTAAACATATTCTCAAGTTTCTCCTACACTTTCAGCACTGGGGCTTCTTATTACCCTACTTCTCCACTTCCAGAAAATAGCACCTCTTATCTCTCCCTTTCTCTTGCCTCTAATGAGGACATACCAATTCTCTTTGCCATTCCTACTCCCATTTGGGAATTGATCCCAGTTTTTCTTATTTCTTTCAGAGAATGGCCCTTTCAGTAATCCTCACACATACCACAAAATCACTTTATTCATTCCTTCCTTTCAGATGATTTTTTCTCTAAGTTTGTTAAGTTTTTCCAAATTAAAAAAAAAAATAATTTATTGAGTGAGAGAAAGAGAAAGAGTGAGCAGGAATGGAGGGCAGGGAGAGGGAGAAGCAGATTCCCCAGTGAGTATGGAGCCCAATGTGGGGCTCAATCCCAAGACCCTGGGATCATGACCTGAGTGGAAGGCAGACACTTAACTGACTGAACTACCCAGGCACCCCAAGTTTTCCAAATTTTAAAACAAACAAAACTTCACTCTTTAATGAAATCAATTGAAAGAATGACATAAAATAGAACATTGCTTTTTTTTGTATAACCTTTCCCTTAAAAATCTTGTTTTTTCAAAGAACTTCTAAAATTTTCAAAGAAATTGTCCTTGGTTTACTCAAATTATTTCAGGTGGGTTTTGTGTGTTCGTGTGTGTGTGTTTTATTGTTGTTTGTTGTTTGTTTTTTAGCTTCTGCTGTGCAGCACAATTGAAACTATTACTCCAAATGTCACCAAAGACCTCCTTTTTGTTATGTTGAATACTTAACCATTTTCTTTGAGTCATATTTCTAGTTCTCTCCTATATTTATCTCTCCACCTCTGAATCTCAGTTTTTCCTCATTGTGGGTCCTCTTCTTTTTCCCTCTTTCCAGTTAAGATAGTTGACTAAAGCATTGTGTTTGTGTGCCTTTTTCCACTGTTTCATTCATGGTCCTTTAACGAGGACCTTCCTACACATGACCTCTGCCTTCTCTTTCCCGTATCTCTCTTTCTTTCCGTTCAGTCCTTCCTTTCCCTCCTGTTTTTCCTTCTTGCTCTCCTCTTTCCCCAGGCTTGGCCTCCTGCTTAATGTAGTAGGTCCCAAACTATCCCTTTGATTTCCCCAGACATGCCAGTGTCTGCTCTTCAATACTCCATTCCTGGAAATATGAAGTGGAAACATCCATAAATTTCCTTTCTTTTCTTTCTTTTCTTTTTTTTTAAAGATTTTATTTATTTATTTGACAGACAGAGATCACAAGCAGGCAGAGAGGCAGGTAGAGAGAGAGGGGAGGAAGCAGGCTCTCTGCAAAGCAGAGAGCCTGATGCGGGGCTGGATCCCAGGACCCTGGGATCATGACCTGAGCCGAAGGCAGAGGCTTTAACCCACTGAGCCACCCAGGCGCCCCTCCTTTATTTTCTAAGTTCTATTAATCATCAACTCCTGGTCTGGAAAAATATTTTGTATTTTTTTTTGATGTTTTAAATTTTTTATTTTTTTATATATATATCCACTGCCCCTACTCTGTATCTCTCTCTCTTTTAATAGTTTTATTGAGATATAATTCATATACCATACAATTCACTAATTTAAAGTGTGTACACAGTTTGATAGTTTGGGGTATATACCCTCATTAATTTTCAAAATTGTGCTAAAATAAACATAGTATAAAATTTCCCATTTTAACCATTTTTAAGTATGTAACTAAGTACCATTAAATACATTTGTGATGTTGTGCAACCATCACCATTATTTATTTGCAAAAAACATTTTCACAATCTTAGAAATTCTCACTGTGAGAATTCTCACTGTTCTCACTGTCTTCTCAGCCACTATAATCTACTTTCTGTCTCTGAGAATTTTCCTGTTCTAGGTACCTCATATAAATAAAATAATAAAATATTTCCCTTGTCCAACATTTCATTTAGCACAGTTTTTAAGGTTTATCCATGTTGTAGCAAGTGTCAGAATTTCCTTCCTTTTTGTGGATGAATATTTCATTGTATGTATATAGCACATTATGTTTATCCATCCATCTATTGAGGGCACTTGGGTTGTTCCAGCTTTTGGTTATCATAAATAATGCTGCAATGAGCACTGGGGCACCAGTGTCCATTCACGTGCTTACCTTCAATTCCTTTGGGCATACACTTAGGAGTGGAATTGTTGGGTCATGTGACATTCTATGTTTAGCATTTTGAGGAACAACCAAACTGTTTTTCATAGCAGGAACAACATTTTCCATTTCCACAAGCAATATACAAGTGTTCCAGCTTCTCCACATTCTTACCGGCAGAATGTGGAGACGTTGAAACAACTACTCATCCTCTTCCTTCTCTTTCTCCTCCTCTCCATCTCCCTGCTTGCCTCCTCCTGCGTTGCTCTTCTATTCCTCCTCCTTCTTCTTCTTGTTCTTCTTTTCTTATTCCTGTTCTCCTTCTCCAATTCCTCCTCATCCTGGTAGTTATCAAGTGGTATTTTTTCTCTCATCTTACTATTTGATGGCTGGACTATGATAATAATCTGATCTTCTTGCTTTCACATTTCTTCTTCAATATACCTAGCATGCTAATGCTATATTCCCTTACCTACAAAAATTTCTTGTTCAAGTTTCTCAGTTTCAATCTCTTTATTGCCTCTTGAAAAAAAGCCTGGGTTCTACTTGCCATTTTTGGGCCCTGATCTACCTGATTTATAAATGGGGAGAATAATATTACCTACCTTGTAGGGGTATTTAGTAAGAACAAAAAAAGATAACATGCATTTAGCAAGATTGCCTAACACATGCATCTTAAGAAAATGTTTACTCTTTTGAAGTAATAACAACTTATTTGCAGATGAAAAAAATGAAGCTCTAGAAAGATGAGTGGCTTAACCAAGACTAATCACTCAGTCTGATCTACAGTCAGATTTTCAGTCAGCCAGAGTTAGGTGTGAATGAACTGAACCCCTTGATTGTTCCATTCCATGTAGAATTATGACATAAGGATAATTCATGTCGCATTGAGATTTTGACGGCTAAATTAAAAAATGATTATATCATAGTACTAGTCTCGTGGTATAATACACAATCTTTGCTTTAGTTCCATGTCTATAGCCCCTGTCGTGTAATCCTCCCTCATCATATTAACCCCATGTCTCATGCTAACCATCCAGAGCATCGTAAATTCTTTGTTTCAATCTAGTGGTGATTTCAGTGACACTGATGAAAACATTCTTCTGCTTGTGTGTGGACTTCCAATTCCCAGAGACCTCCTCGCACCCTGTGTTGCTCTTCACTGCTTCCTCATTCCGGCAGCCCTGATTTGCTCTCGGATTGGTCTAGCCTTTGTATTGAGTCCTCTACTCTTTCTTTATGATTCTTCTATTGTGCTCTGAAGCTACTCTTATCATTAATCCAGAAAGGTAAACTTCTTTCATCTCTGTTTCAAGAGAGTGGCTTTCTTCAACAAGTCATCTACTTGTGGTGGCTTGGCCTCCAGACTGAAAGCAACGGGTCAGGAAAAATAAAAGAAAACATGAAGGAAAAATGCAATCTGAATAGGCAGTAATCTTTGATTTATAATATTTATCTCCTATCCCTTGATGGTTTTAAATGTCTGTGTTATTTAGGTGATAAGCCCAAGAGATATAAGCAACTCTGTTTTCTATATTCAGAGCTATATTCAGGTCCAAATATGCTGACAGCATTTAATTATTAACGCATGAAAACAATAAAAATAATAGCAGCAACAACAAGCAGATACCACCATCTGCTACTGCCTCAAGGCTAAAAGGGGTACACTTTCAAGGCCAGCTGTTTTGGAGGCACTTTACTTTTTCCATTTGCTTTCCATTTAAGGGCTCAGGGGCCCAGGACCATTTTTAGGATTTGTTTCCCTACCAACATGCTATAATTTCTGTATCATTATCTTATGGTTCTAATATTCTAATTTCTATGTCATTTTTTAAAAGTTCTGCTTGAATGTTGTTTTTAGCTTTTCTTGCATACTTTTTGCTCACTGGAGGTTAGAACTGCTAAAAGTGTTCCAGATGCATTTGCACCAGGCTGTGTAAAGCAGAGTCATGGCCTCCTTGGTCTCCCATATGAATGACCCACCTCAGAAACTCAAGATTGGCCCTGCCTCTGCCAGACCACCAGAATGCAAATAGAGGAGAGCTCTAGACCCCTGGATTCTAAATCACTAACATCTGTTCATTCAAAGTCCTTCATGTCAAACAAAGATGGCTTTTCTTTTGATACCTTCAGTAAAGATCAAACTGCCTTTACTTTCCTTCTACTTTATCTGGTGTTTAGTAAACGGTCCTTTGGAATTCGAGCTATTCACTAAGGCTTGTTCCAGCCAAAACTGAAAGCCAGTTGGTGACCCATTTTCTACCTTTACCATTTTTAACGGATATTAAATGATTAATTGAAATATCTTTCCAAGAATATTTTCTGTAGAAAGGTGAATGTTATATAGTAAAATGTGTTTTCTATGGTTTAAAAACTCTGTCCCTTATAATGTTAGTAAAATTTTCAGAAAAAATTTTTTCTTCTCTGTACATGAAAATTCTATATTTTAGGTTATTTTGGTCCCTCAATATATGGCTTGTGAGATAGACCTGCCCTATATATTTCATAATTTTTCATTATGTAGTGTGAAACCCTTTTAAAATTCATGGCTGAATGTAATTCCTAGAAGCTGTTCATATTTGGGGGATAATGTTTTACCTGGGGTACAATTAAAATCAATGGAATGATAAACTTGGTATTATAGGTTTCCTCTAGATAAATTGAATGGTTCCCAAGGCTATTCCAAACTTTTATTGCTCCCTAAAGTACTTCCTCTCATCATACACCCATTTGCCCCAATGCACTCTCCAAACATTATTTTGCCTTCAACTTGAGTCAGAAGATAGAGACCATTAGGTGAAAACTTCTCTTTATCTTCTCACTTTACATTTTATACTTCTCCATTTACAATTAACTATTTACCTTCTACTTATCAGAATGAAGCCATATAGCCCTATTTCTTTTTATTGGCAATCCCTCCTCTATAATTTTGGCCACAGAAGAGCTTAGGGTTGGAGTCATCTAGTCTTCCATTTGGACTCTAGGGTTATTTACTAGTTGCCTTCTGTTGGAATAATTGCTTCATCTCTCTGAGACTTTGTTTCTCCATCTGGAATAGAGATGGGGTAAAACATGTTAGACAATAATAGACACTCAAAAAATAATTCTCATTCCCATATGTTCCAAGGCCTTCTCTGAAGCACCATTGATTTCTTGGTTTCTCTCTCTTCTTTGCCTTCTTCATCAGTGAACAAAATTTCTACTTTCAGAAAATGAAACTTCAAAAATGTTTTCCTATGTTCTCTCATGTTTCTCTTTTCAGTCTCACTTATGTTTATTTTTTTTTCAGTTTGTTGTTGTGTTTCTTGAAATCATATATTTACTATGCTACTGTTCACATTCATTTACCCCTTAACCACATTCCCTGCTTTTCTTCACTGTTTTATCAAAGGTCTCCAATGGTCCTCGATCAGTTCTCATACTGTCCCATGTGTTTGGAACTTTCGCCATATTGAAAAATCTAAAACTTCTGATGTGGTTTCTGAATCTGAACCCTTATCTCATTCCCTTCCCGGCCCTCTAGCCTCTTTGTGGTGTCCTTCCCTACATATGCTTTTCCTGATCACCGATTAAATTAGGCTGTCCCTAAGATTCTTTCCTGCAACATATGTTATTTTTGCACATTACTTGAAAAAAATATTTTCCTCCATGCCTTTAAATTTATGGGGAGTAGTCACTCAGTTTTCTTTATCCCTAAATATACAAGTATAGTGAATATCTGTACTGTCACAGAAATGTTAGTAGATGAACATTCTGAAAAATAAATATGTGACCATATTTCTACCATATTTTTTTCAATTTTATTAAGTAGATTACCTTAAAGTCAATTGTTCTTCAAAGAAAAATCAGTTTGCCAAAATGACAAGTTTTGTCATGTTGACCAGAACAAAAGCCATAGATCTGAAGAAAAATGATGATGTTTCAGTATAATATGTGATCTATTGAACTTCCCTAAACATAAAGTAAATTAGGGAGTTAAATGCAACCCCTGAAGACCTATTTCTGTGAGAATCTTTCTAAAAATATATACCAAGAACCCAGATTTTAGGGTTTTCTTAAATAATGCATTTTTTTTTTCAAACAATGACCTGGCCACTATATGAATCAAATAGTTATGAAAAACATCCTAGAGTAAGTGCTTAAAATTTATTCCATTGGAAGTTCCTTCAAATATTGAGAGATTTGTAACACCTAAGCAAGGTGTGTGAATTGGAGTTCAGAGTTGTCTAGTATTAATCCAAGGTGAAATGTTAGGAGCACTGCCAAAGAAACCAGCCATCCATGTTAGAAGATTTTAACAGTTGAAATAAAACCTGGATACAGTGACAAGTTATAAGTTTACTCTGTAGCAATACTTTGATGTGATTTGAAAGTCTTCTCACTTACCAAAGACTAGGAAATATATTGTTACTTCTAAGGATCAAGGCAATTGTTTGATCAATGATTTTTTTTTTTTTTTTCATCTGCTAGGGAATTAAGATATACATTCATGTGTAGACGGTGATGAGGTTTCACTTTAAAAGTTCTGGGGAAAATAGTGTTAAAATACATGAAATTTAAAATTTAAGGCAAAATATTGAGAATATGTTTTAGAATATTGTCTAACATTGTACTCAAAGATTATTTAATTCTTTAGTAGAACGTGCCTTTGATTAAATTATCATTTACTACTGATTAAGTCCCACCTGTAAAGTTACATGTTACCTTGTAAATTCTTTTCAATAAAGATGTAAATATTTCTGTCTAGTACTATGAATACAAGGTTAAGTGGTACAATTTTATTGTCCTGTACAATACTACTAGTTTTGTATCTAATTTAGCAATTTTATTCCAGCATATTTTTCTTTCAGTGACAGTGTATGTATTTAATTTCCTTATTCTTCATTGAAGTAGCTTTAGCACACTGGTGGTTGATTCCTTCATTAATAATAAGTTAAGTAATTTTTTGACATGTACTTTATATTCACATAAAAGTCATATTTTTGGGGGTGCCTGAGTGGCTCAGTGGGTTAAAGCCTCTGCCTTTGGCTCAGGTCATGATCCCAGGGTCCTGGGATCAAGCCCCTCATTGGGCTCTCTGCTCTGCAGGGAGCCTGCTTCCTCCTCCCTCTGTCTCTGCCTGCCTCTCTGCCTACTTGTGATCTCTATCTGTCAAATAAAATAAATAAAAAATATTTTTAAAAAGTCATATTTTTCAGGTTTAAAAACACCATACTGTGACAGTATCACTTAAAATTAATGACAGGTGTATTCAAACATAATTACTCTGGGTTCTAAAATAGCTTTAGGTTGTATATAATGAGAAAGTACTAAAATTATCTGGCAGTAACATTACTAGCATACAGAGTATACCTTACTCATTTTTATAGATTAAAAACAAAGCACAGCAAAACAAATACTTTATCTACATAAGTATAATTCATTTACACAAGGTCATGACGTAAAGGAGAGACTCAGGACTCTAACCTCTACATTTGAAGTTGTACTTTCTTTCATAATTAACTTCATTCAAACACATCTTATTTTATTTTGATGGTATTCCTGAAACCTTACTAAACACTGGGGAAACTAAGGTACATAAGACATTATCCCTGCCTTTAAGATATTTACAGCCTAGGAGCGCCTGGGTAGCTCAGTGGGTTAAGCCTCTGCCTTTGGCTCAGGTCATGATCCCAGGGTCCTGGAATTGAGCCCTGCAGCGAGCCTGCTTCCCCTTTTCTCTCTGCCTGCCTCTCTGCCTACTTGTGATCTCTGTCTGTTAAATAAATAAAATCTAAAAAAAAAAAAAAAGAAAAGAAAAGAAAAGAAATTTGCAGCCTATATTGGGGCATAGATATGTAAACCAAAATTTATAGTACATAGTGTGGTAAACACTTTTGAAGAAGTGTGATGAAAACTTATTCATCAGCCTTGCAGGTCAAGGAAGACATTTGGAGTAAGTGAGGCATGAGTTGAATCTTGAAGGCATAGTAGAAGTACAGACCAACAAGAAAAGAAAAGTGTACATATGTATCTATCTATATCTATATATCTATCTAGAGGTACAAGTAATGCAAAGTCATAGAAGTTATACGCTGTGCCTATAACCCAAGGGCAACTGGCAAAAGTCAGGAGTGAAAACACAAGATGTGAAAGGAATAAAACCAATTTGGTTCTTCCAAAAGTGGCAGTCTATAGTTATTCTGATGTGTGTTGATTTCTAAAATCAAATAAAGTAATGGAATTTTAAAAGTATATAGGTAAATGCACAAACTTTCAAAACAACCAATCTACTTCAATACATACAGAAATAAGAGATCCAAAATATATAAAAAGAATGTATAACATAAAAGACATAGTCACATTTAATACATAAAAAATGATCTTCATGAACTGGATTGGGCAGAAAAATAAGGGAGTAAATTGGAATGTGAAGTAGTGAGTGAGGTTTTAGCCATGGTCTGCTTTCTTCCATACCTTGAAGTAGTCAGGGCAATATGAGGCCTATGTTGTTGGGTTGTGAGTCCATAAGGCTCTCTACAGAAGAGAGAGGACTACAGCAAGTCTTCCTAAATGAGCTATGAAAAAAAGAGTGAAGATTGAAATCATAAAAATCAGAAATAAAAGTGTGACATTACTACTGAGTCTACAGAAATGAAAAATATTTTGAGTACTATGAACAATAATACATCAATAAATTTGACAACATAGATGCAAAAGACAAATTTATAGAGACACAAAACCTACTAAATCACAAAGAAACAGAATATTTGGATAGACCTATTAGTAATAAGAGATTGGCTGAATTAGTAATTAAAAATCTCCTGACTGAGAAAAGCCCTGAACCAGATGTCTTCCTTGCAAATTCTACCAAATATTGAAAGAAGAATTAATACTAATTAATACTAATACTAATTAGTACTTCTAAACCTTTTCAAAAAAAAATGAAGAGGAGGGAACACTTTCTAATTCATTCTATGAGGCCAGCATTATTCCAATACCAGAGCTAGAAAGAGACATAAGACACAAGACAAGAAAATAAAATTACAGAACAACGTCCTTTATAAACAATGATGCAAAAATCCTCAACAAAATACTGGCAAACCAAATTCGGGTACATATGCTAAAGAACTGAAAATAGAGTCCCCAAATTATATTTGTACCCCCATGTTTGTAGCAGTATTATTTACAATAGCTAAAACATGTAAGTAACCCAAATATCCATCAATGGATGAATGGATAAGCAAAATGTGGTATATACATACAATGGAACATTATTCATTTTTTAAGAAGAAGGGAAGTTCTGCAATATGTTACAAGGAATGGATTCCATTTTGCAGTGGAGATTTTTCTATATTCCTTCCCAGAGGGATTTGATGATTGCTATAAACCTGTATGCTTCCCATCCTTTCCTTTGCCCATCAGGAATTCTTACTGTGCTTACTATTTACTCTACCATTGTATCTTGGATATTAGAAGGGAAGATCATTTATCTTTTACATAACAGGAGCTATATGAGAAGCCATGTCTGTGTCTGTTGAAGGAGACTGAGTGTTCCCAAGAGATCCGGACATCTGGGTTCAGTGCAGCACCTAAATGAGAGGCTGGGCTTGAGTCCCCTGAGGTCAGTTGAGTATATTCTAGGAATGGAAAGAAGGATGCATGTGGGTATTTGTTTGTCCAGAGTTATGGAATCTGGAAAGATTGATTGTTGATCCACAGAATCTCTTGTTTTCATAGCAATACAGGTTTTAGCTAGCTGAACTCACAAGCTCTCAAATAAGCCTGCATTTCTCATTTTTCTTATGTCTGGGTGGGCCATGTAGTTTCTGATCACTCATATATGAGTAGGAGGGATGCATGGGGTGAAATGCTATGCCTGAAAAGGAAAGGATATCATCCTCACTCCTTTTCCTTTTCTGTTTCTATTAGTGTAGAATGTTGACTTGAATCTGAACCTGGAGAAAGTCCTTAGACCATGAAATGAAGGGTACTTGATAAAGGGGTCTGAGAAACAAAACACACACTTAAGTTTTCCATAGCGTGGAGCAACCATATTAATCTTAATGGTGTAGGCTTAGACTGCCAGTGAGACAAATCAACTTGTACTGTGTTCAGATTCTTTCTATCTTGGATCTTGGTATAATAACTAGGAAAAAAAAGTCAATGGAGAAAAAGTGCAGAAA
This sequence comes from Mustela nigripes, assembly GCF_022355385.1. Classification (NCBI taxonomy): domain Eukaryota; kingdom Metazoa; phylum Chordata; class Mammalia; order Carnivora; family Mustelidae; genus Mustela; species Mustela nigripes. The sequence goes on from NC_081571.1 coordinate 3,475,763, forward strand.
AGCAATACGTAGGCAAATATCATCATAAATCTAAATCCCCAAATCCAAAATAACTTCTCAGTGTAGTAAAATCATCAGAATCTAAACAGCAATACATCTTGGTCATGTAGGTTTTTTTCTAAAAAGGTAACATCTGAAAATCTGTTATGATAAAATATCCCTAAAGACCAAAGGAAAAAGTACACATAATACTATAATACAAAATAAATTATTCAGCAGCTCTTCAAGATTTTTTTAAAATCTATTAAACTAAAAAGGAAGAGAATTTAAAATTTCCTTGATTTATAATAAATATGTATTAAATATTATATATTATGATATATAATATTAATAATATAGCATCGATATTATATTTATTAAATATAATAAATTGTTATTTATAATAATTTATAAGATTTCCTTGATTTATAATAAATTTTTAAAAATTTTTTATAAACATATATTTTTATCCCCAGGGGTATAATAAATTTTTATTATAAATCTGAGCCTTACATATTATTATAAAACTTCAGAAGCAATATCATAAAAATCAGGAAGAATATAACTAGCTTTCTATCACAGTTTTGTCCAACATTATACTCAAGATTTTATTCAGTGCAGTAAGAAAATTAAAAAAAGAGAGATATAAGAATTACAAAAGAAAGAAGATACGAAGTCATAGATGTCATTGAAAAAGATGCAGAAAATCAAAAAGAATATGTACAAAATTAAGATAAGAGAGTTAAGAAAAATTGAGTCATAACAATGATCAAATGTGTTTCTATACATTAATAATAAGTAATTAGAAAATGAAGTTTTAAAAATCATACCATTCCAAAAATATATAAGAACCTTACAAAAATATGTAGCAAAATGTGAGTGAGGACTCCATGGGGGAAATTTGCAACCCCTAGGCAAAGAAAGAAAAAAATCATCTGAAAATAAAGAAGTGATAGGCCATACTCATGGATGAGATGATCAGTATCTTAAAGATTTTAATTATCCCTCAAATAATTCATGAATTTAATGCAATTCTATTCTAAATACCAATTTTTATGGAACTTGACAATTGACTCCTGAATGATTAAATGGCTAAAACAAAATTGAAAACTTGGGGAGGTGAGGTCTGTGGATATGGATATATTACCAAAGCACAACAATTAGTATAATATGTTAATGTCCCAAGACAGATATAAAGATGAATCCAACCAAAACAGGGAGCCTAGAAAAAAGACACAGTTATAGAAGGAAATTTAACATATGGCAGAACTGGTATTACGAATCAGTAGGGGAAAAATAGATTATTTACTAAATGGCCCATTATAAACTATAAGTTATTCACATTTAAATATAAGTGTAGACTTTCCTTTTAGGCCATTAGAGAGTAACAAGCATCTAAAATTAACCTTTTACTATAAAACAAGAAAACCAGAAAACTGCACAAAATGTAGGAAGAAACTATTTGAGACATCAGCCAACAGGCAGTGTGGGCCTGTTATCACTGAGAAGGCTGCCCGTTGAGGTGAGCAATTTCCAGACTGCAGTGCTGGAAGGGGCATCCTGGACCATGCTGAGGAACTCAGGAACTGAGGAGGCAGAGACAGAAGTAAATGGAATCCAAGGCAGGTAGCATATGTGGGGACAATAGCTGAGAGAAAAGAATTACAAAGAAAAAGCATTTGAGAAATCTGTACATGGGTCATCATTAGTCTTTGAATATAAATCATTGAAGGTCATAAGCCAGAATGAAAACCACTTCCACTGAAAGAATTGCCAGGAAGCAATACAGTGAGCAGCCCTGAGAGCTCTCCTAGGGCAGATGATGTGCATCTCTGCCAGCCATGGGAGAGGCTGCACTGATTACCCAGGAAGGTAATACCTTAGAAGGGAGACCAAAAATGTCCTAAAAATAAAGGCTGCTCTAGACCCACCCTGAAAGAGTGGGGTTAACTTTATGTGTAGCTGGTGCTGAGATGCAACAGCCAGCACAGTGCTGTGGATGCCATCAGGTTTCGGTTTAGACAAAGGCTCAGGGCAGGGGTCCCAGGCATTTAGGGGAAACTGAGTCAAAACTGATGACCCTGCTGTGACAACAGCTTTGTTTCAGGGGGCAGAGAGAGAAAGGAATGAAATATTTACCTAAAAGTCAAGGAAAAAAGGAAGGCAGGCAGGCAGGCAAGCAAGCAAGCAAGCTAGCTGCTGCTTTTATCATATAAAACTAAGGTGCTGCTGGGATCAGGTTAGTTGTAGGCTTGACTATACCATTTCCACTTATCAAGCAAGGCTTGTTGGACCCTTTGCACTTTGTTAATCATTGAGTCTGGGTGGGTTTGACCCCAAATGGGGATTTCAGGCTGGAGAATTACATGACCTCCATGGGCAGGTGGTCCCTTTCAACAAAGCAAATATTTATTTTTCCGAAAGAGTGTATCTGATAGCCATGTCAGGATGAGGTTGAGACCCAAACCCCAAAAAGTGCCTGTCAGTTGGCCAGAGGTACCAATTGACAATATCATCAGTCACATAAACTTGTGGGTCAAAGGACTCATTAGGGCTGGGCAACCCCAAAGGTACCAGCATTTCTCTATATAAGGGCTCTCTCTCTCCAGTCAGAAACATCACCTCTGGCAGTGACAAGCACTCACAGTATGGGCATGAAGAATATCAATACTGATTCTACATTCAGCAATAGAAATCAAAACAGTAGTTCATTATATCTGCCCCAAGGGCCCCCCACACAAGGTTTTTCGACCTTCCCTTCTCCAACATAAACTCTGCTCAAACACCATCAAGATAACATCTATTAAATCCTATTTCACTGAGCTTCACAATACAAGGCCAAGGGAAAGTTTTCCAAGATGGTGGGCTGACCACAGATTTATCTAGAATTTTGGGGGTCAGTTTCTTATTTTTTTATGTATTTTATATATTTATTTATCTGACACACACAGAGAGAGAGAGAAAGTGCCCAAGCAGGGAGAGCAGCAGGCAGAGGGAGAGGGAGAAACTCCCCTGCTTAGTGGGGAGCCCAACGCAGAACTCCATTCCAGGATCCTGAGATAATGACCTGAGTTGAAGGCAGCGGCTTAACTGACTGAGTCACCCAGATGCCCCTGGGTCAGTTTCTCATTCTACAAGGGGTGACCTTTATCAGCATTCTAAACCTACTCCAGGACAGTGCCAGGCAATGCCTAATTTATTATTTTCCACAGTAATTTGTGTGTCTTGGTGTCCTAAATGGCAGTCAGGACCTGGAGAGGTCCCCATCTTCTAGTGGATCTAAGTTTGGCATGATAGCAGGAGGGGTTGAGCTGGAAGATGATCCACACGCTCATACTCTTTAACAAGCAAACCAGCCCAAGTGAAACATCCCAAATTTTAATATTTTGTCCGTTTTCTGCACACGGTATTTGTGAATTTTCCTCTTTCCCTCCTATTGTATCTCTGTAACTCTTGTTTGAAATGGTGTAAAATCTTAAGATCTTTTTCCCCAAGGGCAAATCTTAGCTATGGCTATTACATTGAAGTCAATCTGAGCCTGCCTGACACATTGCTGATTAAGTCCCTCTACCTGGAGGAAAATCAGCAGCAAAAAGGACACAATTCAGACAGCTGTCTTTTCACCAACTTTCTGGTACTTAGCCTGCAATCACCACTTTGATTCTGCCTACAGGCAATAATGCATAGGGCCACCTATTGCCCAGTTAGCCACTGTACCAGTTAGAGTTCTTCTGAGAAATCGAACAGTAGATCTATTATCTATCTACTGGTAATTCTTGGATCATTTGTCTCTCTGCCTCTCTCCCATATGTGTGTGTGTGTGTGTGTGTGTGTATACATATGTGTGTGTTTATACATAAACACATATTTTTTACATATTTTTCTCTTGGATATTTACCTAAGAATGGAATTTCTTGTTCTTATGGTAACTCTATGTTTAAAATTTTAAGGATCAGTCATACTGTTTGCGGTGTGGCTACCATAATTAATTTCCCACTAGCAGTTTAAGAAGGTTCTAATTTCTCCATATCCTCATCAACACTTCTCCTTTCCTGTCTCTTTATTTTGCTCATCCTACTAGGTATGAAGTGATATATTGCGCTTTTGTATTTCTCTAATTGTTAATTATCATGAGCAACTTCCCTATGCTTATTATCCATTTGTATATCTTATTTGCAAAAATGTTTATTCAAATCCTTTTCCTATTTTTTTTTAAATGGATTGTCTTCTTATTATTGAGTTGTAAGAGTTTTTTAACATATTCATATTCTGGATACAAGTCTGTTATCAGATGTATGGTTTGCAAATATTTTCTCCCTTTCTGTGATTATCCTTTCATTTTCTTGATGTCTTTTGCATCACAGAGCTTTTAAATATAATATTGAATGTGTGCATTCAATAGAATAGAGAATTGAGAAACAAAATCTTGACTCTATGGTCAATTGACTTTTTTTTTCTCCAAAGACACCATTAACAAAATAAAAAGACAAGCCACCTACAAGAACTAAAGAGCTTGTAACAGACATATGAAAAACTCCTGCAACTAATAAGAAGAAAAATAACCTAATTAAAATCAGCAAAAGATTTGAATAGTCTTTTCACCAGGGAATATGAATAGCTAATAAAAATTATTTATGAACAGCTAATAAGAAAATGAAAAGATGGTTAACATTGTCATTATTGAAATTCAAATTAAATCCAAAATTACATACCATTACATACACACCAGTATATCTACAATCCCCAAATATGGCAATAACAAGTGTTGGTAATGATGTGGAGAAATTGGAACCTACTTACAGTACCCTTGGGAAACTATAAGGGTATAAGAACTAGGGAAAACAGTTTGGCAAATTTTAAAACAAATATTATTTCCCATATTGTCCAGAAATTTCATTCCAAGAGTCAACCCAAAAGAAATGGAGACTTATACCTAGACAAAGACTTGTATGCAAAATTTCATAGCAGCACTTTTCATAACAGCCAAAGAGAGAATAATCCAAATATTCATCAGCTTGTGCATGGAAACAAACTGATATTTCCATTTAATAGAATACCACTCTGCAGTAAAGATGAATAAACTACTGGTACATGCAACAATAGAGATAATTGTCAAAAATATTATGCTAAGTGAAAGAAGTCAGACAAAAAAGATGAATATTGTATGGTTCTATTCAATAGAAATTTTAGAAAAGGCACATCTATACAGACAGAGAACAGATCTAAGGTTGCTTGGGACCTAGGGCAAAAATGGGAGTTGACTGCAAACCAGCACAAAGAAACTTTTTGTAGTGATAGAAGAATTCTAAAATTGAATTGTGATGATGGCACAACTGTATAAATTTAATAAAAATCATTACATGGTATACTTCAGTCGGTTATTTTTTTGCTATTTAAAGTCGTTAAAATTTTTTCCTGTCCCTTCAAAAATTTAGCAAAATTTGAAAAAATATATTAAAATTCTAAGCATACCTACTAATCCTAAGACTAATAAAATGTCACATATGAAATTTAGAAAATTGGAAGGAAGGAACTTTGTAGTTTTGAATGGTATTTAACAAAGAGATGGACTGTGAAAAAAAGTTGTACATTAATCATGAGGTTCAGATAAAGTAACTAATTGAAAAACAATGATATTGTTAACTTCTTTTTATTGAGTCTCATTCTTTTGGCCATGTTACACATATTCCTCATCATGTGGAAAACTGAAAAAGGAATTTATGACCTAAAGAACTCATGAGTACCAATTTCTTCCATCATTTGGAGAAGTCTTGATATTTTCCATAAACATTACCATATTTACTTAGAGATAAGCATTGTATATTTGCTAAGTAGTAATGTGGATATTATACCCTTTTTGGAATAACAAACAATATTTCAGTAGATAATAAAAAGGAAAAATATTTATTTGAAAGATGTAGATGCCATTTCTTTTTTTTTTAATTTTTCTTTTTTTTATTAATTTTTTATTTTTTATAAACATATATTTTTATCCCCAGGGGTACAGGTCTGTGAATCACCAGGTTTACACACTTCACAGCACTCACCAAAGCACATAACCTCCCCAATGTCCATAATTTTAAAGCAATCTGAATTCCTTAGATGTAAAATAATTTGTTCACAGCTTCATAACTAGTCAGTGGCAGAACCAGATCTAGAACTTTCCAGACAGGTATTTTACAACCACATATTTCCATTATTTGGTTTTGATTGGGTACCATGTTTCAGAGATGCTTCAGTTCATTATTTTGCAAAGTGTGGGTGGTGACCCACTTACAAGTTGTAGAATCAGCTTGGGGGAGAATGAAAGAGAATATTAAAATAGAAAATAGTATGAATCATAGGAAACACATTGTGGTAAAGAGTATTATTCTTTCAGAATTCTTCCTTCCCTTCCCATTCTTGTTGTGACTTGGCCTTTGATTGGGTTTGGCTGTGCAAATTGCTGTGATAATTTGGACATAGACAGAAGTGGCAGTATGCAGTTCTTGCAGAGGCTTTAAGAACATCTTGTATCACTACACAATGCTCTTGGGCACCTGTACAATCTCACAAGAGAAGACTGGTCCAAGAATGGGAGACTGGTGAAGTAAACCTGATTCTGACTCTTAACCTGAAGCCTGACCCAGCAGATCCTGTCCAGTCCCACTAGAGTTACAGCTGATGCACAAAACGATGTTTGAGAAAGAAGTAATTGTTAATATAAGGTGTTACAAAGGGGATTATTTGTTATGCAGCATTATTATAGTAAAACTGATTAGTATCCAAAGTTTAGTATTGTAACAAAACTTTTTTTTCATTTACATATATGTTTATATACTTGAGGAATTGGGCAATACCTACAGTTGGGATATAGAATATATTTTATTATGAGTGATCAAAATTTGAAAACTTTTTTCTTAATCTACTGAGAATCTACTTAATTTACTGAGAAGTAAAATTCCTTTTAAGGAGAGGAAAATACATATTTCCTTTCAGAGAGTTAACAGCTCTTTTTGCATCACGTTGTAGCTAGTGGCCAAATTTCATAATTTTTTCTTCCAAAATATCTACACTACAAGTATAGTGGGGGGGGGTGGTAAAAGGAAGTGTCCACTGAAGCCAGAACAACTGGGTATGAATAACGGTCAAGACCTGCGGGAGGAGAAAGCCTTCAAGGGGGTAATAAAACTTTTCTCCTCTTTCCTATTGAGACAGTACCTGGGGAAGCTACTGTGGTTTGTTTCAAGCACAGGCAATGAGTGCTAAGAAATGGTATCTCCTGAAGTGTGGTTATAATCAGCATCTGAGTTAGGAGTGTTCCAGAAACAGAATCACAGAACTAATGTGGTGATGATGCAGGTCAATTAGCTAAGATGTCTCTTTTGAGCTGCAAGATGTGGGTAGGGAGATTTTATTCTCATTTTGATTTTTTAAGCTCTGTGGAAAATACTATTCTATAAGAACTTCTTTTTGGCATAATAAAATTTTCAAATGACATAGGTAAAGTCAATTATTTGGGTTTTAAACTATAGGAATGGCCCAGTGATACCTGCTAAGTCTCTCCTGCCTGCACAGATCTTTGGGTAGAAGTAGCTCAACCCAAAGATAGAAGCTGTTAGAAAAATCAAAGTGATCCTTTGTATACAGATAGAATAGGTTTTTTTTTTTTTTTTAAGATTTTATTTATTTATTTGACAGACAGAGATCACAAGTAGGCAGAGAGGCAGGCAGAGAGAGAGAGGGGGGAAGCAGGCTCCCTGCTGAGCCGAGAGCCCGATGCGGGGCTCGATCCCAGGACCCTGAGATCATGACCTGAGCCGAAGGCAGCGGCTTAACCCACTGAGCCACCCAGGCGCCCCAGATAGAATAGGTTTTAAAAAGGAATTTAATTAAGAATTTTTTTTAATTCCTGGGATAGGTCAGAGGAAAATAGGATTGGCCTAATGCATCAGGTCTTATGATCTGATTCTGGGAATCCTAGGTATCAAATAGCTAAAATGAATGAGATAAAGTAGAGATAAAAAAAAATAAGTCAAGCGGAGAAAGACAACTGTCATATGATCTCCCTGATATGAGGAAGTGGTGATGCAACATGGGGGCTTAAGTGGGTACGAGAAGAATAAATGAAAGAAGATGGGATTGGAAGGGAGACAAACCATAAGTGACTCTTAATCTCACAAAACAAACTGAGGGTTGTTGGGGGGAGGGGGTTTGGGAGAAGGGGGTGGTATTATGGACATTGGGGAGGGTATGTGTTTTGGTGAGTGCTGTGAAGTGTGTAAACCTGGTGATTCACAGACCTGTACCCCTGGGGATAAAAATATATGTTTATAAAAAATAAAAAATTATATTGAAAGAAAAAAAAATGCCTAAAATCTGATTATGCAAATTATGTTAATTTTCCTGAAGAAAAGGTGAAATCATGGTTAAGTTCCTTTCTTACCTAACTGATTCTCAACCTTGGGGGAATAAAATAAACACTTCTACTTCCTAGGCCTTACCCCAAGCCCAATAATCAAAATCTCTGGGTGTGGGATCTCTAGTGATTTCTTACAGGGCCAAGGTTGAGAATCACTACTTTAAACATTCTAAACAAACTTAATAGAACTGTTTTACCATTTATTTGAAAAGTAGAAATAATTCAAAAGATGATATGCACGTTTGGTGGCCTTTTTCCTTAGTGGGCTGAAAAGATTATTAGAGCTGTAGTTTTAAGGTCAACTTCTGATAGATTTGTCCAATCTGATAGATATTTTGTCCAATATCTCCCTGTTGACAAAACATGTTTCTAAAGGTGCATGGGACCCTGGTGCTGGAACATTGCCCAAATATAACGGGATCTTCTTATCAGTGGCCTGAATCCTTCGGTATAAAAAATGACAAATTGTAAATTAACATGAAAATAATGGTAAACATCAAATATTATTGCTTGAATCATTTTGGCAACATATCCCTCCAAGATAGACTATATATATATACATATATATATATATATATATATATATACATATACATATATATATACATATACATATCCCTCCAAGATAGACTATATATATATATATGTATATATATATATATAATGTTGGGGAGAAGGGAAGTTGCTGTTTATGGCTATTGGAGGAATGATTTTTAACTGATTTCTGATTAAGACTGTCTGTAGCATTTTGTCGTGTTTTTCAAATAATCTATTACCATAAAATTTCTTTTTATAGAATCACTATGAGCGCTTGATTTTAAAAAGGATTAATATCAACTGTCTCACCTATATCTGGCCCAATACCTGGCCCATAGTAAATGCTTAATAAATATCTGCTGACAAAGGAATAAATCCATGTAACAGATTTTAATGGGTTAGGTGTTCTCCTAAATTATGTTTACAAATTAAGGAGAAGCTCTTTTGCACCTGTGTCATTTCCTCTTTCTCCAATATAAATAGTGAATGGAATAAGTGGAAACAATTTATGTTTCAAACTATCCTTTCAAATTAAAAAAAAATCTGAGTCTAGTTGACACACAATGCAACATTAGTTTCAGGTGTACAAATTAGTGATATAACAATTCTGTATGTTATGCTGTGCTTACCACAAGTGTAGCTACCACCCTTTGAGAATGTATTCAGTTACTATCTCATGACTTCCATTCTTTTGTAGACAGTACTACTACTACTATTAATAATATTGTCATCTTGTCACAGTAGTTATATATATGTAATATATATAATTATGTAAACCATATATAAGATCTATGTGTATATAAATCATATATTACATTGTATATAATGATTAAAGTTTACAACTCCATTTAAAGGTGAGACTTTTGCTCTCTTGAGCCTTGGGAAGAACTTGCCTTCAGAAGGAGTAGTAATTGGTTCTGCCTCTTTCTTTCTCCTCTCTTCCCCTACTGATTGGGCACTATTTGCAACATGGAGAACTAGGGGCAGAACTCAGTGGGAAGTAAAGGGATGTCTGCAGTGTCTAAAACTATTTTAGCCAGGTTTGGGCCCTAGGGGCCTGGTAAATTTGGTTCTCTCTCTCTCTCTCTCTCTCTCTTTTTCTCTCTCCATCTCTCTCTCTCTTCCTACTCCCTTGTGCATTCTTTAATGAACTCTGATCTGATCTCTGGAGCCTCTGACTTGCAATTCTGATCCCAACGAGTGCCTCCTCTTTGGAATCTTGAACTTCACCTCCAGTTTCTGTGGCATTAACATCTCTTCTCCAGAAGTTCTTTCTGAGACAGTCCACTGCAAATACACATTCTTTCCCTGACTTATCCTAGTGTGGTCATGACTACTCAGCTGCCTACCCCAACATCTGTCCCCTCTTTGTGTCTGGACTTCCCAGGCAGGGTCAGCTAGGTGTTTACCCTGTCTCTTAACATTAATGATCATATAAAATCTCCCTGGAGTCAAGGAAAAAACTCTCTTGATTTGAGTTGCAAGGGAAAAAAAAATCTCTTCCCAAAGAAATCCTCTGAAAAGCCTTCATTTTGATGTATAAGTCTTAGAACCATAATATGTTGCTGTCCCATATTTGCTTTCAAAGTACAAAATCTGGTTTGGAATGTCACATCTTTGTGCCTTGGTTTCTCAGAAACTTTGGGTTAATATCTTATTTCATATTATATGTGTACATGTGTTTAAGTCTGAATATGTATGTGTGCATAATCAAAATTGCAAGTGTCTTAATAAAACAAATTGCCGTTCTATTACATACATTAGTTAAGGAAAAAAATTACCAATGCAAAATAAATCCCACTGATGAGAATAGACATTTCTATCTCGTAACTGATTTGTACACAGAGGCCCCATCCCTCCTAGTTAGTAAACAGAATCACTGGTGAGGTCTTGCAATAAAACTGCTAGTCCAATGTTAAAACTAAAGTTTACCATAATCGTTTAAGTTGAAGCTAAAAGAAGAATGAGATCTTGTTAATTTTCAACAAATTTTATCTCCATAGTATATAGTCTATGGTAATCCTCATGTTCATTCATAAAAATGTCAAAAACATCTATAAAGTGAATACACACCTTGCATTCCACCATGACCAATGTCTATTAACCTAAATGAAAATATGTTCTCTGCAAAACATACAGATTTTTTTTTAGGAAACCATGTTTTATTCCAAATACAGCTTTTTGTGTCAGTTATATTAATTCAAATTTTTAAGTAGCAGAAATTGTTCTATAATCAGATAAGAATAGATCTCTTTGTAAGAGATAGTGAGGAAAAGTTAAAAAAAAAAGACAAGGTAAAAAAGGAGAGGAGTAGATGTGCATGTCAAAAGAAACTCTGATTAGTGATGGAAAATTAAAGATATATCTAAAAAATATGTGATACTAACTCTCTTTGGCTGATATAGTAGATATTACTACTGTGAGAGACAAAGAGAGAACAACAGGTTCTTAATTCCCATTATCTGTACTAATTTGTTTAAGTCCATGAACTGACTTTCAAAGGTCTACTGTTCTAGGTTTCTTAGCCTTCTAGTGTCTTTAAGGAAACTGGAATCCAGAGCTTATTGTACAATGTTTATAGTTTGTTTTGTTTTATTTTGCTTTGCTTTACTCTGTTTCTTTTGTTTAATTTATTGTGAAGTTGAGGGATGGAATACCATAACATTATTTTTTTTTTAATTTAATTTAATTTATTTATTTATTTTTTCTTTTTTTTTTTAAATTTATGATAAACATATATTTTTATCCCCAGGGGTACAGGTCTGTGAATCACCAGGTTTACACTCTTCACAGCACTCACCAAAGCACATACCCTCCCCAATGTCCATAATCCCACTCCCTTCTCCCAAACCCCCTCCCCCCAGCAACCCTCAGTTTGTTTTGTGAGATTAAGAGTCACTTATGGTTTGTCTCCCTCCCAATCCCATCTTGTTTCATTTATTCTTCTCGTACCCACTTAAGCCCCCATGTTGCATCACCACTTCCTCATATGAGGGAGATCATATGATAGTTGTCTTTCTCTGCTTGACTTATTTCGCTAAGCATGATACGCTCTAGTTGCATCCATGTTGTTGCAAATGGCAAGATTTCATTTCTTTTGATGGCTGCATAGTATTCCATTGTGTATATATACCACATCTTCCTGATCCATTCATCTGTTGATGGACATCTAGGTTCTTTCCATAGTTTGGCTATTGTGGACATTGCTGCTATAAACATTCGGGTGCACGTGCCCCTTTGGATCACTATGTTTGTATCTTTAGGGTAAATACCCAATAGTGCAATTGCTGGGTCATAGGGCAGTTCTATTTTCAACATTTTGAGGAACCTCCATGCTGTTTTCCAGAGTGGCTGCACCAGCTTGCATTCCCACCAACAGTGGAGGAGGGTTCCCCTTTCTCCGCATCCTCTCCAGCATCTGTCATTTCCTGACTTGTTGATTTTAGCCATTCTGACTGGTGTGAGGTGATATCGCATTGTGGTTTTGATTTGTATTTCCCTGATGCCAAGTGATATGGAGCACTTTTTCATGTGTCTGTTGGCCATCTGGATGTCTTCTTTGCAGAAATGTCTGTTCATGTCCTCTGCCCATTTCTTGATTGGATTATTTGTTCTTTGGGTGTTGAGTTTGCTAAGTTCTTTATAGATTCTGGACACTAGTCCTTTATCTGATATGTCATTTGCAAATATCTTCTCCCATTCTGTCAGTTGTCTTTTGGTTTTGTTAACTGTTTCCTTTGCTGTGAAAAAGCTTTTGATCTTGATGAAATCCCAATAGTTCATTTTTGCCCTTGCTTCCCTTGACTTTCGCGTTGTTCCTAGGAAGATGTTGCTGCGGCTGAGGTCGAAGAGGTTGCTGCCTGTGTTCTCCTCAAGGATTTTGATGGATTCCTTTCACACACTGAGGTCCTTCATCCATTTTGAGTCTATTTTTGTGTGTGGTGTAAGGAAATGGTCCAATTTCATTTTTCTGCATGTGGCTGTCCAATTTTCCCAGCACCATTTATTGAAGAGGCTGTCTTTTTTCCATTGGACATTCTTTCCTGCTTTGTCGAAGATTAGTTGACCATAGAGTTGAGGGTCTATTTCTGGGCTCTCTATTCTGTTACATTGATCTATGGGTCTGTTTTTGTGCCAGTACCATGCTGTCTTGATGATGACAGCTTTGTAATAGAGCTTGAAGTCCGGAATTGTGATGCCACCAACGTTGGGTTTCTTTTTCAATATCCCTTTGGCTATTCGAGGTCTTTTCTGGTTCCATATAAATTTTAGCATTATTTGTTCCATTTCTTTGAAAAAGATGGATGGTACTTTGATAGGAATTGCATTAAATGTGTAGATTGCTTTAGGTAGCATAGACATTTTCACAATATTTATTCTTCCAATCCAGGAGCATGGAACATTTTTCCATTTCTTTGTGTCTTCCTCAATTTCTTTCATGAGCACTTTATAGTTTTCTGAGTATAGATTCTGTGTCTCTTTGGTTAGGTTTATTCCTAGGTATCTTATGGACAGGTCATCCAAGCAAAAGATCAGCAAGGAAATAAAGGCCTTAAATGACACACTGGACCAGATGGACATCACAGATATATTCAGAACATTTCATCCCAAAGCAACAGAATACACATTCTTCTCTAGTGCACATGGAACATTCTCCAGAATAGATCACATCCTCGGTCCTAACTCAGGACTCAACCGGTATCAAAAGATTGGGATCATTCCCTGCATATTTTCAGACCACGATGCTCTAAAGCTAGAACTCAACCACAAAAGGAAGTTTGGAAAGAACCCAAATACATGGAGACTAAACAGCATCCTTCTAAAGAATGAATGGGTCAACCGGGAAATTAAAGAAGAATTGAAAAAAATCATGGAAACAAATGATAATGAAAATACAACGGTTCAAAATCTGTGGGACACAACAAAGGCAATCCTGAGAGGAAAATATATAGTGGTACAAGCCTTTCTCAAGAAACAAGAAAGGTCTCAGGTACACAACCTAACCCTACACCTAAAGGAGCTGGAGAAAGAACAAGAAAGAAACCCTAAGCCCAGCAGGAGAAGAGAAATCATAAAGATCAGAGCAGAAATCAATGAAATAGAAACCAAAATAGCAATAGAACAAATCAACGAAACTAGGAGCTGGTTCTTTGAAAGAATTAATAAAATTGATAAACCCCTGGCCCGACTTATCAAAAAGAAAAGAGAAAGGACCCAAATAAATAAAATCATGAATGAAAGAGGAGAGATCACAACTAACACCAAAGAAATACAACTATTATAAGAACATACTATGAGCAACTCTACGCCAATAAATTTGACAATCTGGAAGAAATGGATGCATTCCTAGAAACATATAAACTACCACTACTGAACCTGGAAGAAATAGAAAGCCTGAACAGACCCATAACCAGTAAGGAGATTGAAACAGTCATTAAAAATCTCCAAACAAACAAAAGCCCAGGGCCAGACGGCTTCCCGGGGGAATTCTACCAAACATTTAAAGAAGAACTAATTCCTATTCTCCTAAAACAGTTCCAAAAAATAGAAATGGAAGGAAAACTTCCAAACTCCTTTTATGAGGCCAGCATCACCTTGATCCCAAAACCAGACAAGGATCCCACCAAAAAAGAGAGCTATAGACCAATATCCTTGATGAACACAGATGCGAAAATACTCACCAAAATACTAGCCAATAGGATTCAACAGTACATTAAAAAGATTATTCACCACGACCAAGTGGGATTTATTCCAGGGCTGCAAGGTTGGTTCAACATCCGCAAATCAGTCAATGTGATACAACACATCAATAAAAGTAAGAACAAGAACCATATGATACTCTCAATAGATGCTGAAAAAGCATTTGACAAAGTACAGCATCCCTTCCTGATCAAAACTCTTCAAAGTGTAGGGATAGAGGGCAGATACCTCAATATCATCAAAGCCATCTATGAAAAACCCACCGCAAATATCATTCTCAATGGAGAAAAACTGAAAGCTTTTCCGCTAAGGTCAGGAACACGGCAAGGATGTCCATTATCACCACTGTTATTCAACATAGTACTAGAGGTCCTAGCCTCAGCAATCAGACAACAAAAGGAAATTAAAGGCATCCAAATCGGCAAAGAAGAAGTCAAATTATCACTCTTCGCAGATGATATGATACTATATGTGGAAAACCCAAAAGACTCCACTCCAAAACTGCTAGAACTTATACAGGAATTCAGTAAAGTGTCAGGATATAAAATCAATGCACAGAAATCAGTTGCATTTCTCTACACCAACAGCAAGACAGAAGAAAGAGAAATTAAGGAGTCAATCCCATTTACAATTGCACCCAATACCATAACATTATTAAACAGTACTCACACGGTCCAAGTAATCCATAGGTGACAGATGAAATAGGGGTATTCACTGAAATGTCCTTTTCACCCCGATTTTTTTCCTAGCATTGTAGTACTGGGGAGGACAAAAAGAAGTTCTAGGTAAAAAAAAATACGTCCTTGCTACTCTATTCATGAAAGCTTTTCCAGAATGGGTGGTTTATATTCTGTCTGGTTGGCAGTCAGAATTGGTCTGTGTCCTATATGCATTTTCCACCATGAGGAGGAGTGCCTTTTAAGTCCAAAAAGCAATGTTCTGGAGATCAGAGAAATTGTTTGCTTTTTCAACACTCTGCATTAAGCTTCCCGGGGCATTTCATCAGAGCAGCCTGGCACCACCAATTTTAGCTGACTGGATACTCCCTTGCTTGACAAAGCTTTTTAACACCTTCGGTTTTAAATCCAGATGCATTTTTCCACAAACACCTGTACTGTAAATGAGAGCATTTTTTCCATAACTGTTTAATAGTCAATGGCTGAGAACACGTGAACTAAGATACATACTGCATTAAGTGGAGAGGTAATTATGACTCTCTTAGTCACCATTTTTGTATGGTTGATCTATTTGTGATCTCTGCCCTTTTGAAGGACCAGCATTTGTGGGGAAACAGAGTTTAACACCAGGAAACAATACTTTCATATTTTTCCTCAAATATGTGGATTGGAAGAAGGTTTTTGGGTGTGACCATATGTAGTTGTGATTATTTAAGATAACTACCAAAATAGAGGTTCTGTGTGAAGCACTTTATAAATGATTCTAACACTTCTTGGTAATGGTAAGAGTGATAATTGGGGGATAAAAAAGCAACTTTTGGGAACTCACAGTGAAAAAAAAAATAATAGTTATGAACACCACATCTGGTTCAGTAGGCTTTTCTCATTCCAGTAACAAGATATTGAAAGTTTGCTTTTTCCACAGTTCTTCCTATTCCTCCAGACTTGATCGTTTTCTAAGATGTGGTTCTATTACAATTTTCCTGGAGATGTCCCACCTCCATCTATCTCATTGTGTCTTTCTTACATCTGAATTCACATTTCTTTATTTTTTTTAAAGTAAATATTTTGATTTTTTTCAGTGTTCCAGTATTAATTGTTTATGTACTACACTCAATGCCGCATGCAATATGTGCCCTCCTTAATACCCACCACCAGTCTCATCCAAACCCCAACCCTGCTCCTCTCCAAAACCCTCAGTTTCTTTCTTAGTGTTCACAGTCTCTTATGGTTTTTCTCTCCCTATGATTTCCCTCAACTCACTTCTTCTCTCCTTCTCCCAATGTCCTCCATGTTATTCCTAAGGCTCCACAAGTGAGTGAAACCATATGATAATTGACTCTCTTGGCATGACTTACTTCACTCAGCATAATCTCCTCCAGTCCCATCCATGCTGATACAAATTTGGGTATTCATCCTTTCTGATGGAGGCATAATACTCCAATTGTATATATGGGCCATACCTTCTTTATCCATTCATCTGTTGAAGGGCATCTTGGTTCTTTCCACAGTTTGGTGACTGTGGCCATTGTTGCCATGAACATTGGGATACAGATGGCCCTTATTTTTACTGCATCAGTATTTTCGGGGTAAATGCCCAGTAGTGCAATTGCAGGGTCATAGGGTAGATCTATTTTTAATTTCTTAAGGAATCTCCACACTGTTCTCCAAAGTGGCTGCACCAACTTACATTCCCACCAATAGTGTAAGAGGGTTCCCCTTTCTCCATATCCTCTCCAACACTTGTTGTTTCTTGTCTTGTTAATTTTGGCCATTCTAACTGACATAAGATGATATCTCAATGTGGTTTTGATTTGAATCTCCCTGATGGCTAATGATGATGAACATTTTTTCATGTGTCTGTTAGCCATTTGTATGTCTTCTTTGGAGAAGTGTCTGTTCATGTCTCCTGCCCATTTTTTGATATGATTATCTGTTTTGTGTGTGTTGAGTTTGAGGAGTTCTTTATGGGTCTTGGATATCATCTCTTTGTCTGTAGTGTCATTTGTGAATATCTTCTCCCATTCTGTGGGTTGCCTTTTTGTTTGTCTGTTGACTGTTTTTGACTGTTGACTATTTGTTGACTGTTTCCTTTGCTCTGCGAAGCTTTTGATCTTGATGTAGTCCCAAAAGTTCATTTTTGCTTTTGTTTCCTTTGCCTGTGGAGACATGTCTTAAAAGAAGTTGCTGTGGTTGAGTTTCATTCTTCTGTATGTAGCTGTCCAATTTTCCCAACACCATTTATTGAAGAGACTGTCTTTTTTGCACTGGATATTTTTTCCTGATTTGTCAAAGATTAGTTGACTATAGAGCTGTGGGCCCATATCTGGGCTCTCTACTCTGTTCCACTGGTCTATGTGTCTGTTTTTATGCCAGTACCATGCTGTCTTGGTGATCACAGCTTTGTAGTAAAGCTTGAAATCAGACAATGTGATGCCCCCAGTTTTGTTTTTCTTTTTCAACATTACCTTAGCAATTTGGGGTCTCTTTGATTCCATACAAACTTTAGGATTGTTTGTTCCAGCTCTTTGAAAAATGCCAGTGGAATTTTGATTGGGATGTCCATGAAAGTATAGATTGCTTTAGGCAGTATAGACATTTTTAAAAATGCTCATTCTTCCAATACATGGGCATGAAATGCTTTTCCATTTTTTGTGTCTTCTTCAATTTATTTCATGAGTATTCTATAGTTCTTTGAGTACAGATCCTTTATCTCTTTGGTTGAACTTGCATTTCTTACTGTGTTCACTTAGCAATTAGTCTTATTTTGTCTCATGAACTTATTTTGTATTTGGTATCTGGCATTGTGTGTTAATTTCTCCCCACACTCCAGTCATTCAATTCTCTTTATGTGAATCGGAAAATTAAAAAAAAAATGATTTTGTTTTAAAGTAGAAGGGCTGTCTTAATAATCTTAAATACCCTTAGTAGTACTTTGTATATAGAAGGACTTTATCAAACATTTTTTTTAAGTCACTGATTTTGATAAAAATTAATCATCTTCTGGGCATCTTGTAGGTTTATCTTAAAGGAGTCACTTTATTAGCCATTGAAGACATGATAGTTGTTATTTCCAGAATGAGAGAAGTGAACTATGTGTGGAACCAGGAATCACGCATGATTTATGAAGTTCTTTAATTTAGAGGATGACTCTGAAAGAAGTGTTTAATAAATACAGCTTGTGAATAAGCACAGTAATCAAAGCTACCATTATTTTGACAGTATAGGGTATACCAGAAGTCCATTAAGTATAAATTATATTCAAGAAACTTGCTCTTATAGCTTATTCTCAATTGATATAGTCAATCTATTGTGTGTATGTGTGTGTGTTTGTATGTATATGTATATGTGTGTGTGTGTATAAAATATATGTGCAAGTTACTACTCTTCATAGTGCTCTTTCTGGACCTTTGCAGAGGTTTTTTTTAAACAATTTTAATAATTTCAATTTCTACTTATCATTGCATTATCAAATTATATCAAAAGCAAATTGATTTTTTCTTCTTATTAATTTAACATGAATACCCTATTTGAAAGAGGACCTGTCACCTTAATTACCTCATTCTGTACTTTCTAACTAATTAAATTCATTGAAGCTTATCTTTTAAGTCAGGCAAAGACCCTGTGGGCAAAGCATCCCACGATGTGAACCAAAACTACCCACTCTAGCAATAAGGACTGCTCTGACACCAACTAGACCCTGCGTGATTGACCTCAGGACAATGCTTGGCCTAATCTTTTCTGTTCTGCTGCATGTATCCACATACCTTTGTCCCATTTCCTCCTTATATAAACCTGGAAGTATTTTCAGCACTTTGCAGACAGCCTTTGGGATACTAGCCTGCTATCTTCCTGGAATCTTGCCTTACTGAAATAAATCCCTTCCTTGTTTTGCCACCATTCCTCTCTTTCTTTGGATTTTGTTAGCAGTGAGTGACCAAACCTCATTTGTTTGGGATCCTTGGAACCAGGTGCTTGTGTACCCTTGAGCCCTAGTAACATATTTAAAGTTTAATCTAATAGTTTTCAGGTGCCACTAAAGGCACTTCAAAGTAATTGTGACTTACTCAGTTTCGAAATAGTATTTTTCATACACAAAGACAAAAGTATCAAATAAATTCTTAAATAAAATATGATTGTATTATTTTGTAAGTTTATGATAAATATTCTTGGCATTCATACCATTTCTATAGAGTTAAATTAATTGAAAAATAATCTAGGGGTGCCTGGGTGGCTCAGTGGGTTAAAGCCTCTGCCTTCAGCTCAGCTCATGATCCCAGGGTCCTGGGATTGAGCCCTGAATCAGGTTCTCTTCTTTGCAGGGAGCCTGCTTCCCTCTCTCTCTCTGCCTGCCTCTCCGTCTACTTGTGATCTCTGTCTGTCAAATAAATAAATAAAATCTTTTTTTTAAAAAAGAAAAGAATCTAGTTTTTCAAGTTTAAATTTACAACAAAATTAAGAGGAAGATTTAGTTTCTTATATATTGCCTACCCCCATACATGCAAAGCCTTCTCATTATCAACATCACTTACCAGGATGCTACTTTTCTTTTTAACAAAGGATAATCCTACATTGATGTATCATAATAACACAAGGTCCATGGTTTACCTTGGGGTTCACTCTAGTGTCGTACATGCTATGTATCTGGTGTTTTTTTTTTTTTTACATCATTTATTGTTTCATAATTCTCTCTTTTTTTAATTTTTAATTTTTTATAACCATATAATATATTTTTATCCCCAGGGGTACACATCTGTGAATTGCCAGGTTTACACATTTCATAGCATTCACCATAGCACATACTCTCCCCATTGTCTATAACCCCACCCTCCCAGCCCCCCTCCCCCCAGCAACCCTCAGTTTGTTTAGGGAGGAAGACAAATTTCATAGTTCTCTTAACAAAATATTTAAAAATGATCTATTTCTTAGATAATAAGAATTTTTACTGTATGACAAACAAAATAATGTTTTGTAATAAAACACAAATAAAACTGTAATAGTTGCTGGTTTATTTGTGTGAATTTGATAGTCTTCAGATATACATGATTTGATAAAGATGAATGATATGTAATAATAGTCACATTTTCACTAATGCTTGCATAAGGTCCACCATTCAAGAGTTCTCAAAAAGAAAAAAGAAAAAGAAAAAGAATCAGCATAAAAAAAAGGTAATCCCTCCAGGGAATTTCTTTGCTGTAGCAGTCACATACAGGTTTTCATCTCAAAGGCACTCATCAGGAACAGGACATCTCTCTTAAATGCAGATTTAGATGACTATAACAACTAAAAAAATATCTAGTCACAGTTGTCAGTTTATTATGGAAATATTTAATCTTCTAAGGGTTTTGAAGTTATTGAATTATGTTATATTGCTATTTACTGTCTAAAAATAGTGAGCACATTTAAAAATAAGAGAAATATGAATCAATAAAAAGGTGCCAGAAAGAAATTACAGGTTTAACCTTAGGGGAGAGAGTTCTAACACTAAGAAGATATGGATATCTATCTGGCAGTGGAGGTAGTCCTCATACAAATGACTTTTCAAAGCTAACAATTTTTTGCATGTGTGTGTGGTTTCTTTTTGTTGTTGTTGTTAATCAATGATGTTCTATGAATCAGCTTTACATCCTAAGGTACCTCCTTTTTGCTTTCCAGACTCATAACACCAGCGAACTCACCCTTTTATTCTCTTAAGCTTAAAATTAAGCCTTAAAGAAAACCAAGTAGATGACCCAATAGGAACCTAATGAAAAAAGCACCTATGGAGAAAAGCAGCCGTGAAAACATTCTCATTTGTAATTGAACAATGTAAAGTTACTAGGCTAAAATCAATATTATCTGCTCACTAGACAATTTTTTTTTTACCTGGTTACACAGCCCAATTACACTTTCCTTGTAAAAAATTACAATTGTCTCCTTGTAGTGAAGTGTGACCCTGTGACTGAGCCAATGAATGTGGGCAATCACCATGTTTGCCACTCTCTCTGTGCTCTCCTTCCCACTCTCCATTTGCTCAGTGGATGGTTAGATGTCAACATTCTAGTAGAAGGCTCCAGAGCCCTCCAGGATTCTGAGATCCAAGATGGCAGAGCCATAGAAGGAAGTAGCCTGAAATCCTGAGTCATTTCATGGTGAAAGCTGTCCACAAACACTACTCAAACTAGTCTGCACTGGATGTTTGTGAATAAAAAATAAAAATAAACTATTAACCAGGTTAAGCCACTGCCTTATTGGGTTTGTTACAAGTAAGTCAATACAAAAGTAGTAGTTTCTTTTTGATATCTTGAAATATTCACAAGAATGAGTCAACTTTAGGAAGAAGCTAGAGGTATGTGTCTCAAATGGCATGAAAGAAATGGGGAGGAATGTACATGTGTGTGTATTTTTACTTAAGACAAGCCTGCTAGTCTTATGGATCTTCTTCATCTGAAATCATTCTTCAACTTTGAAAAGGCTTAACTTCTAAAATGAGAGGTTTTGGTCTGACACTAAAGTTAAATTGTAACTATGTCTACACACTGCTAAATCAGAGTGACAATAAAGTGCAAGTTGAGAGTCCTTGGATTAACTAATCAGCTATTTTCAAGGAAGCAGTCTGTGTGCTGGTGTAGGTTTATACATAATTACCATTATTATTGTATTATTAATAATACAAAGGGACTGCTTCACTTCTCTATAATTCTATGCTGCCACAATTTTAGACTATCCTGGCAGAAGCATGGTGGCCACTTGAATTATGAAAACATCCTAATAAAACTCTCAAACATTGCAGCATCTTCCACCCATATTTGTACAATTGTGGCAGAATCTAGTAGATAAGCTGCCCACATCATTTCATGTCTCAAAGCAAATGAACATTTGATGTATTTTTCATTTTTAACTACTTAATTCCTAAACTATTTTGGGGTGACAAATATGTCTAGGGAAATCTTTTTGTATTGGATACTAGTGATTAGCTCACCTGGTTGGGGTTATGTCTATGTGGGGGGTATGGCTCATCTCAAGAAATGTAGAGTAAGGTTGTTTAAACGTAGGCTTGGGTTTCCTAATAGCAAAACCAGGACTCCTTGGGGAGGAGTTTCTGTGACATATGCTCCCTGAATCCATCAGGGTAACCTTGACTGAGGGGAAATTTCTGGTTGAAATGAATAGCTCCTAGGTGGATAATGAATGCAGCTGCTGTGGTCTTTTTTGTCTTGGTGGTTGGGGCTCCTCATTCAGTGACTGGGAGTGAAAAACCTGCCTGTCTGGCCACTGTTAGCCTTCAGTGCATATGTATCATGTTACTGCCTGCCTGGGGACTTCTACAGAGGTCTTGAAGCCAAAGTTGTTATAACCCAATTAGAAATTAAAGTTAAGGGTTTGATCTCCTTTTCCTTCTGTCCTTTATTTAAGTCACTAAACTGTTTCTTTTAAAATATGTTTTTGTATATTATATGCATATAATTTTCCCCCTTCATAACTTAATAAGATACTTCTCATTCATAATAATTATATATTACCCTATATTGTTACCTTAGCACATCTTTTCTTGTTGGTTAGATTATAATTCTTTTAGAAAAGGAACTACTGTGTACACATATATATTATGCTCTAGGACCTTATAAAAATTTGATGATAAATTAATAATTAGTATAAATTCTGATATTGGAGTTCACATACCAGAGATAATTAAGATGTTTCCAATTTAACAGAAATGAATTTATTTCATCTATTGTATATGAATTTAATACACAGTTTTGAAAAGAGACTAAATAGGTTTGGTCAGAGCTTAAAAAGAATGGTGCAAGAAGTTTGATAGCTTGGTAATTAAGTATTCTCTAGTCTGATTTTCTTTAATTTCTTTTTTTAAATGCCTTATGGTGAATTTATATTTGAAAAAAAATTCTTGTTTTCTTTTAGTCAGTTGCTGAAGGTGTCATTAGAATCTAAGGATCATATCTAGGAGTGAAGGAATTACATTGAGAAGGACAGGTGTGTGTTTTGGAAACCTATTTCTAACATAGGATACATGGTTTACATGCTGTAGCTTTCTTTTTTGGTATGTATAATATTGTTTAGAAGTGTGCTTGCTAATGTTGGAAAACATTCAATCTGAATAAGACTTACCTTATGTAATATAATAGTTCTACTTTCCTAAATGAAATCAACAAAACTTCTGTAACCATCTACCGAATACTCCTGAGCAAAATGTCCTGACCTTGCCCACTTACTTTCCTGTAGTTATGCATCTCTATGCTGTCATTATCCCCTATAGAAAAATTGTTCCCCCAAATTAAGATTTTTAAAACTAGCTAGAGTATTAGTTGTTGCAAGGATTTTAGAAATTATTAATGAAGAAATGAGAGAGATTCCTCTATCAAAAAGAAATGTTTAAAGTACACTTGAAATTTCAAGTAGCTCAAGGACTCCCACTTGACTCCACCATTTAAAACACACTCTTCTCTGAGTGAATCATAACTGTACACCATATGTCTTTGCCATTCCTCTTAGTAGGATGACAGTTCCCAGGTCTGGCAAATTCTTTGCATATAGGGGTAACAGAAGCATGATCCATCAACTTTTTAAAGAATAAACATGTGTGAGTGTTCGCGTGAAGAGCATCCTTAAAAATCTTAATTAAATGGAAGAAATAATTTTCTACTTATTTTGAAACATCCTGATGCAATTTCAACATGAATTTTTCCTTAATTTATAGTGTGCATGCATGTGTGAACAAAAGCATATTTTAAGGTACTCTTAAAACTAGAACATCTTCCAGAGCAGGATATAGAATGATTTAAAAAGTAACAAGTGACTATACTTACTGTGGTGATCATTTCTCAATATATACAAATATTGAATCATCATTTACATATGGAGCAAATATATTGTTATATGTCAATTATATCTCATCTTTTTTATTAATATATAATGTACTATTTGTTTCAGGAGTACAGGTCTGTGAATCATCAGTCTTACACAATTTACATCATTCACTATAGCACATACCCTCCCTAATGTCCATCCCCATGCCTCCCACCCTATACCTCACCTTTTAAAAAAAGAAGCAATAAGTAGTCTCTCTTATCTCCAAAAGCACCTTACCAAAGAGATTTATTGGGATGGATTTTTAACTCATTAATATTCAAATTTTTGTGACTTCTCCTTCAATGAAGATATAGCAGATAGTGATAAGCTGTTTTTCCTGCTATAAAAAATAGCAAAAGATTAATTATCAATATCACATTTTGAAATACATTGGAGAGATCTGAAAACAAATAGGATGAAATAGGTAGAAATTTCAGAGAAGAATAGTCCTTCCTATGTGAGCCGAGATTTGCTAGCTTTTTTCCTCTGGAGACATTTGTTGATTCTGTAATTGGGCTAAGGATTAGGCTCTTCCTAAACAGCAGGGCTCTACTAGGGCAAAGTGAAACCAGTGACACCTCTGAGAATCACACACACTGATATTGACAGATCAAAATATAGAGAATATCCAAACATATGACCAGTTTTTCTTATGAGATTTCTGCTGAGTTTGAGAGAGAGTGAGAGATAAACTCTGAAGCAGAAAGTCTCAGCAGTGAAACCTCCTGAGGTCTGTCAGTGCTTAAGAGACAAAATCACTCTTTAGGAAGGTGTCTATAGCAAGTACAAGTTTCTCCTAAGACAGTTGCCATATTTCAAATCCATGTTGGGCAGAATAACAACTAAACTCTGAAGCTCCAAAGAGCAGAAATTTCATAGATAAATGGAGAGCCTCTTAAACGAAAAACCTGGAGGGCTGGTCCCAACTATGTGAATTAGCTAGAAAGACAAAGTGATATATCTTGGACTTCAGACACTTGGAAAAAAGAGTGGAAAGTTTCTAACTAAAGGTATAAGCCACCCCCACTTAAAGTTCTGATTGAATTTTGATCAACTTTATATTATTTAACTTAATAGAGGAAAGAGTGAACTCTAGAGAAAAATAATATCATTTTAAGTCTGCATAGTTATAAATGAAGTCCAAAATAAAAATTGATACATACAAAGGGCCAAGAATGTGACTAAGAGAAAATGCAGACATTAGAAGCACATATGCAATGAGGCAAATAAATGTGATTGATAATCCAGAATAAAAATGGACTTAAATGCATAGAGTTCTATGTAAAATTAAAGTCTATAAAAAAGAACTAAATTGTTATTCAATAATTGAAAATACAATGTCTAAAATTAAAGAAAATAAGTTGCTGAAGATATAATTTTAAGATCAGAGTTTAAAATGAAATATTTAGAATGAAGCATGGAGAAATAAAAAATAAACAATATAAAAGAGAAGGTAAGATATAAGGCACTTCAGTCATGTTTAACATAATTTAATCAAAATGATAGGAAGAGAAGAAGAAAAATGAAAGAATACTTGAAGTAAGAATGGCTGAAAATGTTCTTAAAATGGGTAATGCATCAACTTACATACATGACTGGCCCAAAAGGATAAAAGTAATGAAAGTCAAACTTACATAGAATTATTGAATCATTATATTGTACACAAGAAACTAACATAAAACTATACATCAATTGTGATGGGATTGAAAAAATTAATTAATCATTTAAAAATAAAAGAAGGAAAGTCAAAGTTAGACACATCATAGCAAAACCAGAGACAACCAAGTTAATAAAAAACTCATATAAGCAGCTGAGGAAAAGAAGAAATATGACATTTAAAGGAACAACTTAGAACTCTGTAACAAACAAAACTATTTGCACCAATAAAAAGTAAATAAATACATTTTTGACAAATAAAACCTATAAGAGTTGCTGCCAGCAGATCCATGCTAAGTAAAATTTTCAAAGTTTTCTTTAGGCAGAAGGAAAAAAAAATTCCTGATGAAAAGTAAGATGCAGAAAATAATGAAGATAAATGAAATGGTATTTATGTGTGTAAAGGGAACACTGATTACTTTAATAGTTAAATCAAATACACACAAAAATAACAATTAAATTTATTTGATGGCAAAGATATTTTAAATATTCTAAAATCCTTACAGTCTGGTAAAAGTAATTATGAACATTTGATTTTGATGTCATGAACACGTGCTATAATATCTAAAACAATCATTAAAAGAACAGAACAATAAAGGCACAGCACAGGGAATATAGGTAATGGTATAGTTATAGCTTTATATGGTGACAGGTGGGAACTACATTTGTGGTGAACATAGCCCAATGTATACAGAAGTTGAATTGCTATGTTGTACACGTGAAACTAGTGTAAAAATGTGTGTCAACTATATTCAAGTTAAAAAAATTTTAAGAAGAATGTAGAAAGAATGGGACAAAAAGATAAAACAAGTTAATAAATATGCTATTTATTTTTCAATGTGAAAATGGAACAAAGGTAGAGGAAAGGTACTCAAAGCTGGTGATGTAAATAGAAAGCATATGGTATTATGGTAAATTTAAAGTCAAATATACATATATATGTACATATATATGTGTGTGTGTATATATATATATGCACACACATACATATGTTATATATGTTTGCACATATATGTTATATACAGAAAGAGAGGTAGAGGGAAAAAGAGATAATATGCTCATTATAATAGAGGTAGAGGGATAATATGCACATTGTAAAAGACAAAGATTGTCACAATGAATATTTTTTTAATTCCTAACTACATGATAAGCATATGACAATGTCATTTAAAATGTATTTCCCCCTTAAGACCGCCTTTTCTGTATCCCATAGGTTTTGGACCAAAGTGTCTTCATTCTCATGGTTTCCATGAAGTGTTTACGTTCTTCTTTGATATCCTGGTTGATCCAAACATTCTTAAGCAAGGTGGTCTTTAGCTTCCAAGTGTTTGAATTCCTTTCAAATTTTCTTGTGGTTGAGTTCCAGTTTCAAAACATGTAGTCTGAGAATATTCAGGGAATAATGTCAGTCTTTTGGTATTGTTTGAGCCCTGATTTGTGACACTGTATGTGGTCTATTCTGGAGAAAGGTCCATGTGCACTCAAGAAGAATGAGTATTTTGCTATTTTAGGGTGGAATGTTCTGTATATATCTCTGAGGTCCATCTGGTCCAATGTGTCATTCAATGCTTTTGTTTCTTCATTGATTTTCTGCTTGGATGATCTGTCTATTACTGAGAGTGGTGTGTTAAGATCCCTTACTATTAATGTATTCATATCAATATGACTCTTTATTTTGATTAACAGTTGTCTTATGTAGTTGGCTGCTCCAATACTGGGGGCATAAATATTTACAATTGTTAGATCTTCTTGGTGGATAGACCCTCTAAGAATGATGTAGTGCCCTTCTTTATCTCTAACTACAGTCTTTAGTTTAAAATCTAATTTATCTTATATGAGAATAATCACTACCCCAGGTTTCTTTTGAGGCCCATCAGAATGAAAGATGCTTCTCCATCCCTTCATTTTCAGTCTGGATGTATCCTTAGGTTCAGAATGGGTCTCTTGTAGATAACATATGGCCAGGTCCTGTCATTAATGTCATCTAAAATGTAATGCTTGAAAGTTTAAAAATAAATAGGAAGTATATACCATGCAGATATTAACCAAAAAAACTTGTATAATGGTTGTTCCAACAAAATAATCTTTAATGTCATAAACATTAGTAGGAACAAAAAGCATATTTGCATATTATAAAAGTTGTATATTTATATGCTCTTAAAAACATGGCCTTACCATCTTAAAACAAAATTAATAGAACCATAGTTTGAATCCACATAATGAGAGATTTTAGTAGATCTCTCTAAAGCATATAATAAAAAATGGTAAGGAGTGAGCAGGTTTTATCATTAGGATTAAAATTGACTTACTAGCCATTTATAATCTCATGCACCAAAATGTGTAATATACATTTTTTTCCCAAGTACACCCAATAGTTTTTAAAAATTGGCTGTCTTTTGTGTGCTGAACTCTTTCCTAATTTCACAAAATTGAAACCACATAGACTATATTTTTTTATCATAATTTAAATATACTTCAAATTAATAACAAAAAGATAATTAGAAAATACTCATATTACTGTAAAATGAGAAATGTACTATTAGATAACCCAGGTGTCAGGAGAGATGGACAGTAATGTTTGTAAAAATTATCATTGATACATGAAGAATCTCAATAAATGTATGTAGAACCAACTCCTAAGCCAGAAGACAAAAATTTATTGGAGTAGGCTTATAAAAAAATGCATCTATATGTTGTTTTTAAGAAAGCCACTTATAACAGAGAAACTAAAAATATGTGGTGGTGGTTACATTGATTTACATATGAATTAATATAGATTATTTGATAGAACAGTATCACAAAGAAAATAAAAAGTCAATTTTGCACTATGATCATTTAAGCATAATGTAAAAAAAAAAAAAAATTAAAGAACCAAAACAGAAAAAGAGCAAGAGAAAGCAAGAGAGAATGAAAAGAAAAAGTAACAAAGGACCCAAAGTATATATCAGAAAATAGAAATAAGCTTGTATAACCATATTAATATTGGATAACAGAACTTAATGCAAAAATATGCCATAAAGGATAAAAAAAGTCATTGCATAATGGTAAATCATCATAAATCATCCCAGTTTAAATCACCAGGAAATTTTCACATACTACCCTAGAATGCATATCATTATTCACCTTAAAAATATAAATAAGATAGAATTAAGGAGATATTAAAACATCCACTGTACACCTGGCATACGGAATGAGACAAAAATTAGGAAAGATACAGAATATTTATATTACATGATTAACAAGCTTTAGCTTATGTGAATGTACAAAATTCTTGAAAATATCATTAGAAAGATTCAGGAGTAATCCTTACATCTGGGAAGACGTTAATGGAACCTCATCAGTGAGTTTTATTTCTTGATTCAGTGCTGGGTCAGCAGGGGTTCATCATTTCATTCTCTGTCTCTCCTTTTCTCAGTTTTGTTCATGGCATCTTTTATATTACAGATACATAGGGCTCTCTGCTCAGCAGGGAGTCTGCTTCCCCCCCCCCTCTGCCTGGCTCTCTGCCTACTTATGATCTCTGTCTGTCAAATGAATAAATAAAATCTTAAAAAAATATATTTACAAATTTATATAGTTTAATTTTATCCTTATGGTAACTGGGTTTTGTGGGAAGCATAATAATTTACTCTTTTTAATAATTTTAGTGACTTTTAGTATTTCATTTGGTTATGAAATTTCTAGAATCGGGGAGATCTCTGAAGTTTCAGTTGGTTGAATGCATCTGTACATGTATTAATATTGACAGTATTGATGGGACAGTTTGACCAATTTTACTATATAATTTTAATATAGAATAAAAACTAAATTGAGTAAAAGGATCAAAATTATAAGCCAGAACAAACAAAACAGCTTAGATATCCATATTAATACTTAATTCTATTAAAAGAGATATTAATAGGACTATTAGGAAGAGAGGTTATGAAGTATCTCTTTCAAATATATATTTCAAACATTTCATAATCTAATGAAACATTAAATGTCCTTAAGACTATTAAATGAGAAAATTATTATATTTTGCATAAAACCCAGTGACCACAAGGATAAAATTAAGCTATGTAAATTTTCATATATTTGTGTACAAGAAACACTATAAACAAAATGAAATAGAAATATTATCTGGGAAAGAAAAGTTTGCTTATTCATTTTAAATATAGATCTTGGGTACAGGACAATGATAATAAAGTCATAGGTAATGTGAACATGTATTCAGTGTTCATTTTGTACCTCCATTTTGTATAGATGTATAGATGTTATTTAATCCTGTTTCCAATCTTATGAGAAAAGTAATACTTAAATCCTTGTTTTTCAGAAGAGCAACTGGAGGTTAAGAAAGATCAAGGTCATGAAAGTAGCGAGGCACAGAGGTTGAATTCAAACCCTATAATTCCGATTCTAGGATCCATGCAGCCTAAGACCTCTACAATGTATGTCCTTTCTGGAGGGAAAAAAAAAAAAGGAACGATGAAATTCAAAAGTTATAAACCAAACAAAAAAAGGTACAAGAAACAATATAGGAAGTGTAAATAGGAAAGAAACATATGTTCATACTCACTAGCAAATAAAACGCACATTAAAACAAAAGTATGCATTTTTATTCACAAGACTTTTAAAATAAGTCACTTTAGATGTCCAGTGTTGGTGACACTGAGAGGAAATGGATACTTTCAGGTATTTTTGGTGAAAATTTGTTATAGCTCTTCTGGAGTGCGATTTGGCACCATTTATGAAAATATAAAATGAATTAGCTCCTTATCTCATCAGACTACTAGCAAGGATTCAGGAAATTAATACTAAGAGGATGGTTATTGCAATGTTTAAATTGTGAAATATTTCCCCCTGAGTCACGGATACAACACTGAGAAAGTTGCTTAATGGTGGGAAGAGGGAGTGAAAGAAAGCTTTGGAAGGTACAAAATTCAAAGGGGTCTACTTCACAGCCTTGAGGACCTTGTAGAATCACGTAGTCTTCCTCCAAATGTCACAAAAATGGCAATATGGAGAGTGATGAACTCTCCATGCATGCCTACTTTCAAGAAATTCTAGCAATGTATCTGCCTTACCATCAATGTTTTTCCCTTGGAAGTATTTGCCTAACCTTCAGGGGGTAATCTTTATAGATATTAGTCAAAATTCTAATAGTGATTTCCTAGGAGACCTTTTCAATTTATATGCATATCTTAGCAACCATTATTTATTGTAATTCTAGAGTTTTTCTTTAAAGGCACAACTATATAGATTAAAATCTGGCAGAGGTACTGATGATGTTAGGTCAGAGTGGTGACACAATGATCTCACCTTGGCCATGTAGATCATCTTTACAGTATTCAACATCTTTATACTGCTGTATGTATAGACAGATGATACCTGTGTCCTGACATAAGTAAGCAGGGTGGAAGTTTTTCTCTAGTACAGGTGATGACTCATCCCTTATTCCAACTTCCTAATGACCCTGCACACAAATATGAGATTGCTAGATGCAGCCAGCAGCCATCTGTGTCCATGTGGCTGCACATATCTGACATATGCAGATGTGGTTTGCACACAAGGATCTGGTCTTGTAATTCTATCTTCCCATCAGTTGAACCAGCCAACAAGAAATAATTTGCTTTAGCCAAACATTTAGAAATTTTTCATTTTAATAATGTACATTCCTGAAGGAGGAACTACAGATACTCTTAATACAAATAAAAATAAAAAAAAATTTTAGCGGTCAAATTTCATGTATGCTTTCCCAGAAGGAAAATGGACTTTAAGTCTTAAAATCAATGCTATTTCAGGAGATATATTATGGGATCACAAAACAGGTGAAATTGGATTATAACAAAGTTTTGTTGACTCTAGTAATTTGAATAGAGCTTCCAAATTTAAATCTTTTTATGCTGAATTGTGCTTTATAATCACATGTAGAAAAACAAACTGATTTTGACAAATCAGTTCTTAATTTGGAAGCCTTTCTTATCATATAATGTTCTTGTTAGGCTCTTCTTGAATGTTGGAAAATTTAACAGACAGGTAACAAAGGCACAGCAGAATATAAGGGGAAGTGGTATTTTCCAGGTGAAACTCTACCTTATAGGGTAAAGTCTGTGATACTGTGAATTTTTCAAGGAATTTTCTAATGACAAGCATGTTTTTCATTCTCAAAAATGTAGTGACTATGCAGGAATTTCCCCCTTAATTACAGAATTAAGTGCACGCTATTTCCTGATAGTACTGTAGATAGAACTGTTGGCATGCTAATACATTGGAGCTCTCTGCCAGATACCTACACAATAACAAATGAATTGTAATGACAGAAAGATTACATTATTTTATATTTTGGACAGTTATAAGGAGAGCTGAGAATGTCAGGTAACATGGTAATTACGTTTAAGGTAACTTGATAATTAAAAAGAATACTACTAAGTAATCTGCCGAAACATGCAGTTATCATATGGCTGCATGTCTCTTTCCATTATATTAATACCAAATTATGGGCTGGAGTTCCTATATCTATCTTTTTTGCTCTCTCAACAAAAGATGGGACAGTTGAAATGCTGATGAGGAGGGTGAGGATTTTTTTTCCCCTTACTACAGTTGACAAGAGAATGAAAATTTCAAGTACAATATAACATACAATCTTCTTCAAGTTTCTTTTTAGGCCAATATCTAGGCATAACAACCATGTTCTCTGCAAGACTATTTTTCTCATTTGGAAGCTGTCTTCATGTTCTGCTGATGGAAGAAGAAAACAAGAGAAAAATGTCATACAAGGCACTCTTTATAATGGCCATCTGGGACTTCCTCTGAGTGGAAGGAGGAATAAAATTCTCTAGCCATCCCAAATGATTCCAGTTAAGTTAGGGCTTGTAGTCACAATGGACACATGCAAAGTCTCTAAGTCATGAAGAGATGTAAATTGAGGTTATTGTAAATTACGATTGAGTATTTTAAGGGGGTGACTCAGAATTGCATTTGGGAAGGACAATTCAAAGGAATAAATATATGTTGTCAATGATACCAAGGTTTGTTGCTGGGCAGGCTGGTAAAGTACTAGTAAAGATTTGTGTCTTACTATGCCAGGGCAGAAAGGAGAACTACAAGTACTACACAAATCCTTGGAACCACTATTGATTTCATTTCTAGAGTGTCAACATGTTGGGAATATTGGGCCATCTGTTCAGAATAAGATTTCTGATTAGACTAGAATGTGATATGAAGCTCTCCAAAGAAAAAGGTAAATCAGTGTGGAGGATTTACACCAAGAGAATTAAAGAAACAAAACAGAGGGATGAGTAAACCAGAGGGTAAGAGCCATGACTTTGGGATAAATGAGAAGGGAATGTTCAAATAATACTCCCTAGGTTTTTCAGAGTTTTTTGTTGCTTACTAGTGGTTCCTGATTTTCTATGAAGTAGTCCTTTGATAGTTTGATAAAAGAAAGAAAGAATTGAAATTATTTTGCTTTTATACATCTCATAGATTTTTTTTTTTTTTAGATTTTAAAGGCCAGATTAATTACTATTTTCACACCTATCTTATGTATTTCTCAAAATTCATTATGTCTAAAGACTATCCATACATGAAAACACTGGGTTATTCATGTCCTTTAGGTCAACATTTGGCCAACAGGGAACTGGGTAGATGTGGTTATTGATACCTTCTTGGATTTCCTTGCTGTTGTTTACAGTTGTTACCACTGCTATTTCCCATTGTGATTAGTGCAGTGTATTTTTGCCCCAACTTTAACTATATGAATCAATGGCACAAAACTGGTCATTGCATCATAAAGCTTTTTCTAAGAAGTATTTTTGGAGTGCCTATTTCTTGCAAGCTACATTTTAAAATTATTTTTTGCTCTGGAGATATGGCAGTGAGGAGGACAGAGCAAGTACTCTACACTCAGGCACTCTTGTTCAATGACGGAAGGAGACAATCAGTTACAAACAAATAATGGAAAAATCAGCTGGTAGGATGTGTCATGGGAAAAAAATGCTAATGCATTTAAGTGTTTAAGTTGGTGGATATGGTAGAATGAGTGGTCAGAGAGGGCAACTCGGGAGAAGAACTGCAGTCTGGGTAATAAGGAATGAGCAATGGCAAAGTCCAGGGAGAAGCATACTTAGCAAAGGGAATGGCAAAAGTGAGGGCTCAGAGGAAGGATCAAGGAAATACTACCACTTGGAATTAGGCTCAGTAATGAAGAGGACTATAGCAGAAATTGGGATGTGAAACTTTATTTAATTAAATGTTTGTGAGAGGCTTTGCAAAAAAAAAAAAAATTAAAGGAAAAGTAAAATAAAAAGGCAACATTCTGAAATGTGTTTTTTATTTAATTATTTATTTCTAGACTTCAGTGTATTTTCTGTTATGAAGAGGGTAACATAATATTTAATCATTAACTTAAAATATTTATTAATTTACTATGAAGTGAATTTACTACTTGGACTTACAATGTCCTTAAAACCACTTTTAAAACTGTCTTCCCTTAAAAAACCTCACATTTTATATACATTGAATGAAATAGAGTAGAATATTTGTTAAATATTTATTGAAATGCTTACTAATTGTAACAATTTAAATACTAAAAACAGCATGAATGGAATAACCATTCTTGGTACATATTCATGTTTCTTGCAGTTTTCTAACTGTATCTCTTTATCACTGGTGTATTTCTGTTGAATGCACTTGCTTTTATAGTGGTATTGCCTCTCATCTGCTTCATTTCCTTTGTGGCTAAGAAGTCTGAAATTGCTGACTTTTCAACTAATTCTTCTCTTAGACCATCTGCATGGTTGAGAAGATGCTCTCCTATCAATGCTGAAACACCTGGAAGTTAGCATAAATTCTGCTTAAAAAAAGCTATTATAAGTCCTTTTATCTTAAAATATAATTTGTTTGCACATTTTCAGAGATTCTGTGTTTGTGCTTCAATTTAGAATACCTACACCCATCCAACATTTTTATGTGACAAAAATTCATCAAATAAATTATCTATAGTTATGTTTTTGAATGTATTGCCAAATTTGGGTTTTGGGTTTTCAGTGTTGTAGATCTTCTCAATTTCATTCCATTCCAAATATGGAGCACATCATTGGCTGATTAAAAGTATGACCCTTACCAAAAAATTCATCAAGTAAAAGTATTTTATTTTTTTTTTAAAAGTATTCTAAAGCAGAACTTTAGAATTGCAAATTGGTGAATGGTATATATTTTTTTAGTTCTTTATCATGTAATTTAGTTAGTCTTCCCCACCTTTTGGGGGGAATATATTTCAATATCTTCTTCTTACTAGTTTTCTTTTCAAGAATTACAACTTTCTAAAGTTTAACATATTGAAGTTGCAGATATTCCATTGAAATCTTTCGATGAGATATTTCCAAGTGATTTCATCAAAAATGCAATCAAAATCTAAAGAGATTGACAATTATCATGATGAACACTGACTAATGTATAGAAGTGTTGAATCACTTCTGAAAATATTATAACACTGTATGTTAACTATACTGGAATTAAAATAAGCAATTAAAAAAAGAAACCTAAATATATCATTTAAGAAAAAAGTAATGCCTTAAGAAAATTTGGGTAATCTAAAAGTAATGATCTAAAAGCCAAAACATTTCTAAAATCTGGTCAATGAAGGGAGGCAAAAAAGAAGCGTGGTGGTATATATTCTTCACCATGTAGCTGAGACTGCATGTGATGGTTTGAACAACATAACTAGTTCTCTGAATTAACTTCCATACAGAATATCTTGTAAGGTAAAAAAGTAAAATATGCTAATTTGAAGCATATGTATACATTTGTATTACTAAAGCTCAACAGTAATTGTAGAAATTATTTAGAACTTGAACCAAAAAATGATTTTAGGAGTATTAGTGTTATATCACTGGCACTATTCAGAATGGCAGGGTTATGATGGTAATGAGGAACTGATTTGGGGATGATGGTATTGTTTTTCAATCTGTGACAGGTAACATAGCCCTTTGTCCCTAATACCAGGGCAGACTGCTCCCACTGCCCAATCTATAGTCCACACTGCCTCAGTCAACCCCAAGTGTACTTATGTTCCATAGTTTTCTTAAAGGAATAAAAACACTGGTTTAACCATGTTATAATACTCCAGCAATGTTTGCATCTCTACTATGACTCTCCTTTCCCCACACATTTATCTTTAAAAGTGTCCTTTTAAATTAATTTACAATAACATTTGACAAAAATGTTTGAATTTTTATTTTCGACATAATGAATATAAAGCTTTAGTTTAATTCTATGAATTAGGGAAAAAAGAATTATTGCTGAAATTAACTGATTTTCTATTTAAATCACCA
The DNA here is from genome assembly GCF_022355385.1 of Mustela nigripes. Lineage (NCBI taxonomy): Eukaryota > Metazoa > Chordata > Mammalia > Carnivora > Mustelidae > Mustela > Mustela nigripes. The sequence goes on from NC_081571.1 coordinate 3,511,876, forward strand.
GATGATACTAATATAACAATTGCATCATTTATGTGATTATTCTGCAAATAGAGTCAGCACAAGAAACAACCATCAGTTAAGGTTTTGTACACTTGCAAAAATTGCATTAAAAATTAATTAAAGAGATGAACTCTTTGGTATAAATGAGAAGCCTCATTTTATAAAATAAATACAAACACAGTAACAGGAGTAAATTGTCATTTTTGAGCAGTCTTTGTGAAAGTAGCTATTAATTTTAAAGCTAAAGCTGATACATTGCCAGGAGTTTTGTCTTCTGCCATTTGTGTCAATATTAATACTGTCACTGTTCCCATAGTAAATGATAAATATTAATGAATACATTGTAAATTCATCACTGTCTTTCTGAGAAATCAAAGTTCAGTATTTTTAAAACAATTATTAAGCATTCAGTCTCTTTAGATCATTACTGCCAAATGAGTTTAGTGAAAGACATCAAAGCATTACCAAATAATAAAATAAATACATTCATGCTTATAGCGTCCCATGCCATTGTGTGACCTCCTCCCACCCTGAGCCTGAACTTATTCTGCATTTTGCTTTAACCAATAAAAAGTGGTGAAAGTGATGCTATCCTCTGTCATTTTAAGGTGTAATTTTTGAACAATCTTGGCATCATCCTTTGCTAACCTATTAGGTTCTGGTCCTCCTGTCTAGAGAGAAAGGCCATGTGGAGAGGCCCTGAAGAAGGGGACACCATGTGGGGAGGTCATATGTAGGAGCACAGAGGCTCCAGACCTGTGGGTGGGATATCCATCTTCGATATGGTAACCTCCATTCATTTACATGTAATCATGTAAAATACCAGAAGAGAGATGAGCAGGCGAACCACAAGCTAATCCTCAGCCAATCCACATAATAATGGGACTGAATAAAATCATCACTGTTTCACTGTTTAAAGTCATTCAGGTTTGGGATAGTTTGTTATGCAGCATTAGGTTACTAAAACAGAAATTGGAACTCATGTTGCGGGGTTGGTTAACAAAAATCTAGAATATATGGTAAGGGTGTAGGGAATGGAGCAGGTGGAAGCTGGAAGGGGCTTAAGGAAACTGTTATTACAAGCTGGAGGACAGACAAGGAGGACAGGAGGGAAGAGGCGATTGGTTTTATACTGTACACTGTGGTGGGAAGTTTGGAAATAGTGTCACCTCTGCTAATATGGAAGGATGATAGAAATTATTTAATGAAAGTGTGGATCAAGCTAAATTTTCCAGACATAAATATCCTTCCAGGCTTCTATTATCTGCATAGAAGTAAGGAGATGAGTAGAAGCAGCTGTTTCATGTGCAAGCAAAATTTAAAGAGAATATAAAGTAGCTGAAATTTGCTGTGTTTAAAAATAAAACTATTAAAAAATAAATAAAACGATGATCCTTAGTATTTCTCAGCAGACAGTACCCCAAATAAGAAATGGCTTCAGGACCATGACCAAATCTTGAGTGTTGTCAGTGAGGTGTGGTTCTAAGGTCAAAATCTCATGGGTACAGTTCTAAGAAAGTCATAAGACCTTAGAATTTTGCCAGCATCTTCAAGGATTGGCTCACAGTAGTCTAAGACAGAGAAGGCCTTCTTAAAAAGTATAGGAATATGACTTTTGTCTATTGGAATGGATTTATAATTTGATGCATAGGAAACCCACAAAGTTTGAAAAGGTGTTGCAATGTCTTGGGTTAAAAGGGACACAGTCCATTGAAAATAAGGAGGACTCTGAACTCTCAAATTTTGATGTGCAGGAAATGGGTTAAGAAAGCTCCTCAACTGCAAAATTGGCTTATTTCTTATTAGAAGAAAGGGTGCATAGGAGGGCAGAGTCCAATTCCCAGAGGATGAAGCCAGAAGCCATGGAAAAAAGCACTCCCAGAGGTCAGGACTGAATCCTACTCTAATTCTTGAATAAAAGTACCAGTCAGAATTCAGAATTTCTATGGGCCTTTCACTACTGTAATCCTTCTGTCCCCTTATTTTGAGTGTGTCGATTGCTGTTCTGCTGCTGCTGACTCACCATTATATATTTGGTGTGAGGGGGGAATGGGGTGGAGTAGGGAACTTGACTTTTTATTATACAGGTCTTCAGATTTAGAGATTCCTCCCTCAAGAAACCGCATCTCCACCTCTAGGTTAAGATGAAGAAATCTTATACTTCTAACCCAGCCTTGATGCCATGATGGGATAAGATTTAGGGGTACTGGGGAGATGTAAATATACTTTACGTGTAGGAAAGATGTAAAGTTGAGGACAAATAGAAGGAATGTGATAACTGTTCATATTGATGTCCCTCAATGACCTACACCTCTCAGTGTTCACATCCTTTTCCAGTGGCTTCCACAATAAGCCTGGATTGGCCTGTGACTCGCTTTAACTAATAGAACATGGTAGAAGTGATGTGTTATTTACCAGCCTACACTTTAAAGAGAGCTAGCACATCAACTTCTATGCTCTTGTTACCCTGTCATGTGTACCTTGTGAAATGCCTTGTCTTTGCTGCTGAAGAGAGATGCCATTTGGAAAAACCCTAGAGCACAAGACAGTGCATGGAGGGTGATCCTCATAGAGAAACACTGATATGAAGATGTGTGAGAGGAAACACCATCTTGGACAGTTTGGCCTTGGCCACTGTCTGAACACAGTGTCAGAAGATCAGGAGAGGCCCAAAACAAGTACAGTTGATAAACCACCCCAGGCTAGCATACTTGGCATTCATATTTCATCATCCTTACACAAGACTGTCACACACTACCAAATAAGACCATAGCAGAAACTGAAAGATGACAGTCAGTTTCTAAAAAGCTGAAATGTATAAGATGCCACAATTAAGTTAGACTACCTTTAGATATGTATGGTCACACTGGTTATAAATTTCACAACTGATAGCATGAAGCAATATTTTTATGTCACTTTCAAAATCTGTGACTTTTTATAGTAAAAATAATCATTATAGAACAAACAAAAACTATGCTTTTTAAATATATGTTTTTAAATTAGTGGAAATAGTAAAACTATGGGAATATGAGCTTCAAGTGCAAAACCAGGTGTGTGCCTTTTCTTTTTCTTTTTTTTTTTTTTTTTTGAGAAATATGTAAAACCAGACATGAAGCTAAAATCAAATATATTCAGGGAAAAGTTAAAAAAGAAAAAAGAGAAAGGGAAAGAAAAAGAAAAGAAGAACTACTGATGAAATTTTTATCAAAAGATATGCTAGATATCCACAATAAAATGATATGTAATAAGGACTAACAGTTGAACAATTACTATGATGTATGAAATACCACCATATATTTTGCTTTAAAATTGACTAAAACTCTAACATGCAATACATAAATAGCTCAATATATGCAAGGAACATATATAAAGAAAAAGTTCCTTACTACTTTTTGTTAACTTAATCACTTCTAAAACAGCTTACTCAAGAGGCTTTCCAAATGGGTGATAACTTCTGTGAACCACATTATTTTTTTTTTTTTAATTTTAAATTTTTTATTTTTTATAAACATATATTTTTATCCCCAGGGGTACAGGTCTGTGAATCACCCTAAAGATACAAATGTAGTGATCCAAAGGGACACATGCACCCGAATGTTTATAGCAGCAATGTCCACAAGAGCCAAACTATGGAAAGAACCTAGATGTCCATCAACAGATGAATGGATCAAGAAGATGTGGTATATATACACAATGGAATACTATGCAGCCATCAAAAGAAATGAAATCTTGCCATTTGCAACAACATGGATGGAACT
>NC_081571.1:3515733-3518887 GCF_022355385.1 Mustela nigripes
GAGTGATCCAAAGGGACACATGCACCCGAATGTTTATAGCAGCAATGTCCACAAGAGCCAAACTATGGAAAGAACCTAGATGTCCATCAACAGATGAATGGATCAAGAAGATGTGGTATATATACACAATGGAATACTATGCAGCCATCAAAAGAAATGAAATCTTGCCATTTGCAACAACATGGATGGAACTAGAGCGTATCATGCTTAGCGAAATAAGTCTGTGAACCACATTATATACTGTGAAACGGGGATCATGAACAGGATAGTGATATAATGAGTAAGTGTAAATAAAAACATGCATCTGAATTATAGTTTCTATCCTGCTTTATTCTAACAGAAAAAATTGGAATAAATTGCCTGGCTTTGATTTAGTATTGAAGGAGATAATAAAACACTGAATTTGACAGACTTTTGGGTTTTATTCCCCAAAGCAGGAAGCTGTTACCCTTGTTCTTCCACAGATAAAAGCTAGACAAACTGAAAAATCAAGGACTTTTCTCAGAATTGTCACAGAACTGAGGTCACAGGACACATCTTCATCACCAAATCTGGAGGGCCAGGCATACACAGATAGGCACAGCACTTGAGATTTGTTTTCTTGGAACAGAGGACCCCATATGCCACAAGCCAGTAGGAACACTTTGCTAGTAATTTGACTGCAGTCTAAATGCAGACAAGAGTGTTAACAAAAAGCCCTGGAGGCCTCAGTTAGACAAGGGCCCACAGATTGCAGGCTCTTCTGCCTGGAACCTACAAGACCTTCCACGGAAGGATCTGAGAAAACTCCATACATGGCCTGGGCAGGGTTTGGAAAAGTGTAAGCCAGCATGAACTCAATGCTCCCCCAAGACTTCTCCTTAACAAAGCCTAAACTCCCTGGAAGAAGAGATTTCACCAGTGCAAAACGAAAACATTCTAACTCACTCCAGCCAACTCTAGTCTTCCAGTCTCATCTAAGGAAAAATAAATAAATAAAAGCATTGGTCAACGGGGAGTAGGGCTCTAAGACATTAGGCTGGAGAACTGTAGTGGGGAATGCATTGGGGCAGAGGTGAAGGAGAGTCACGACCCTGGAGGACATTCACACATACTTTGAAGACCATACCTCTGAGACACAGGCCCACTCAAATACTGAGACTTAATTAGAAGATCAGAGGATGGTCCTTTCCCTCTATATCCCACAATTATACTAATAAGCCTCCAGTAATAATAGTGGATTAGAGCTGAAAGAACTACCAGACACAGACTCTCTCTGAGGAATAGTACAAAAGGAAACTCCAAATCCATGGGGCAGAGGGTGGGGTGTGGGGATGAAAACAAGGACATTAGAGGAACCTGAAGCCACTGGTCCTATAACTACAACAAACATTAAACATGGCCCAAATCTTCGCCGCATTAACATAAATCCTCACATTAAAGGTCTATTTACTTCCTATCTATTATCTTTTGCAATACATCTGCAAGCAAGTGAGAAAGAGAAAAATAAATGCCAAGGAATGCCAAAGGCATGAGAAACACAGTCTGAAGAGACAGAGCAATGATCAGAGCAAAACTCAGATATTACACAGATGTTGGAAGTATCACAAAGTGAATTTAAAATAACTATAGTTAATATGTTAATGACGTTAACGGAAAAAGTAAACAACATACAAGAGCAGATGGGTACTATCAGTAGGAGGGGGAAAGGAAATATAAGAAAGAATCAAAACAAAATTCTAGGGAAAAAACCAATAACATAGTAACAGAAATGAAAAGGTGCCTTCAATGGGCTCATCACTAGATTAAATATAACCAAGGAAAGAATCAGTGGGTTTGAAGATAGATTAACAGAAACTTCCAAAACTCAAACACAAAAATAAAAGTAAAAAAGAACATCCAAAGAACTGTGTGACAATAGCAAATGTAATGCATGCATGTTTGGAAAAGAAAAGAAAAAGGCAGAAGAAATATTAGAAGAAGTTATTGCTAAGAAGTTGCCAAAATTCATGGCAGTTACCAAACTATAGTTCCAAAATCATCAGAGACATTTCAAGCAGGATAAATACAAAACAACCCAAACACAGCAAGACATGTATATTCATATTAGAAAACCAAAGAGAAAATCTTAAAGGAAACCAGAGGGGAAAGAAAATTTATCTGCAAAGAGAACAGGTTGAATTTAGTCAAATTATGTCCAAATTATTGAAAATGAAATATAGGAAATTAACCTACTGGATAAAGAACTTGAGCTACAGCTCAAATGACTTGCTGTCAAACTTTGAGGACATTTTGACATATTACAATTCAAATTATCTAATGCATAATAGAATATTATTAAATTACTAATGTATTATTTTATTTTTATTTCTTAGTGGTTATGATTTTTAATAATTTACCTGCTCTATCTAAAGTTTTAGAAGTATTATAGTATTTCTACTTTTTATATTTTTTGTCTTAGGAACAAGTGTTTGACAGTGTCTTCTTATAGAATTGCATCTGATTAAATAATACCCAAAGAACATTTCAACAGGAGGGGTCCTTAATGGCGGTCTTATTGCTGGTTATACCCAGGTGGAGTTGTTGTTATTTAGCTTGTACAAGCTGAGAGAAATTGCTATTGGCATAAGAGATAGAATCAAGCATAACAAAGAGTAGAATGCTGGATTGAAATAATAAGCAGGGATATAGTCCTACATTTGGCTTCCAAAATGTGTATTTATTTAGAGAATGGGAAAGTCAGGTTGTCAAGCTGTTCCTGTGTGTATGTTGGATGAGAAGGGGGTCAAAACAACTTCGTGGATTTTTTGTCACTCATAAACTTAAAAACAACAGACATAATGCCATTTCTTTTAAATATAGTAATAGTCTTTGACTGTGAGCTCTAGATCAAGGAAGGTCTCCCGGCACTGTTTTTCAGCCCTGGTCAGACACTGGGACACAGTGTTCATTTATGGGCAGCACCATTTCAAAGGGCTGTTTATAAAATAGTGTGAAGGATCTTGAAATTAAAAACGCCATGTTGGGGAACACTTAATAAAACTTAATAAAACTCAATAAAATTTTTAGCCAGGATAAAAGAAGGCTCATGTAAAGGACCTCAATGTGTGAAAGGAATCCATCAAAATCCTTGAGGAGAACACAGGCAGCAACCTCTTCGACCTCAGCCGCAGCA
>NC_081571.1:3523887-3537294 GCF_022355385.1 Mustela nigripes
GGTTTGGGAGAAGGGGGTGGGATTATGGACATTGGGGAGGGTATGTGCTTTGGTGAGTGCCGTGAAGTGTGTAAACCTGGTGATTCACAGACCTGTACCCCTGGGGATAAAAATATATGTTTATAAAAAATAAAAAATTAAACATGCAAAAAAAAAAAGTAAGTTGGTAAAACATCAGAATTTGCTTTCCTTCCTCAAAAGAAAAAAAAAAAAGAAGGCTCATGGTGGACATTGTGGATCTTTTAAGTATCTGAAGTTCTCTTGTGTTGAATATGTAGTAGAATTGTTTAGCTTAGCTCCTAGAAGGTAGAACTGTGAACAATTGTCAAAAGTTGCAAAAGATAGCCAGCTGGCTTGATGTGAAATGGATGTTTCCAACTATTCGTGCTGAGGAACTACACCAGAATAGTGTAGAAGGTATTCCTCTTTGAGTAGGAGTTTGGAACCATTGGATTTTCTTATTCTGAGTGAGTGGCTTGAAATTGTCTCTGCTTAGTAGTATAAGTAAAATTTTATAGTAAATTTATTGTTAAATAAAAACTCTTGTAGTTACAAACTAAAAATAGTGACTCCTTGCTTCTTTATATAGGTTCAAATCAGCTTGGTTAATTGTGTTAAAATAGATTTTCATACAAGTTGAGATGGGTCACAAGTCTTCTAATATTGTCTTCTACTATATTCTTTTCAAAGTGACTACTTAAAAACAAAATAATCTGATGTGAGTCAATATTTTATTAAAATCCACCATTTTGAATAAACATGCTGACATTTCTTTGAAGTGGTAAAAAAGCATAAAAAGTTTATCCGTGAGCTTATAAAAGCTGTAACCACAACATTATTTGCTCACAGAAGTGGGTGTCAAAGTAATTTTCAGATGGAATTCTTCCTACTGTTTGCCATATAATCAGATATTTGAAGAAAAAGGAAGTGAAAATGCAAAAGAATTTGTAAGACAGGAGAGATTGTCTTTCAGATAAAGGAAATGAGAAAAGGTATTATAATATGGTAATGAGGCAGTGGTAGGTATGATGTGGTTTCTGAGTCCTAATCACAGCTGGAGAACTCCCTGTGGAATGGCTAGGGGAAAAAATGTCCCTGGTGTCATGTAGGGAGTTGGCTTGAGCCTAACATATAAAACTAAGGGCTATCCTTGAGTACATTTAGCCAAACATAGGGAGATAAAAGAAATGCTTCTGATGGTAAAGCTGTTTCCAGTGGAACAAAAGAGACAAGGATGAATGTGGGAATGACAATTTAAAATAAGAGAAAAGTAAAATATTGGTCAGTGTGGCCTTTGACCTGGGAATTCAATACAATGAACATGGTGGCTGGAGGAAGCATAGTACAGTGCTGAAGGAGGAGTGACCCATGTTAGCCAGTCCTGGAGGTGTTCTAGTATTCTAGTGAAAGAAGCTCAGACTGAACAGAAATTCCAGTCTTTACTCATGCTGTATTCAGTAGCTTATGGGGTCAAGGAAAATAGTCCTTGGAAGCTCATTAACTTTGGCTTGTTCTTCCTATTCCCTTTATCCAAATTAGTTCTCCAAAGGTGGAGAAGGGAGACAGGGGGAAGCAAACATTCTCATGTGCAGCCCTTTTCCTTTTGTCCCACTCCCTCTCTCCATTCCACTCTGCCTGGCCCTTCTATACTCTCACCTTCCTTCACAGGATCTCTGGATTCCCTACTTCTTCTGCGCTGGTTGTCTTCATTCTTCTTGAAAATCTTTTCAGGTGGAGTCCTTCCAGCCTTTCTCCTAGTTCAGAAGGACATGTGGAGCCTAAGCAGGCAGCTCCTAAACACACAGTGTGAGGGGTAAGCCCATAGATATAACCACTGAATCATTTTCATCTGGTCAGAGAAGGAATGTAGCAATTGAGATGGGTAGGCTCACATATTGCTTTTATGGAACTCTTTGTACATGCTGCCTGACTGACACACCAGGTTATGGATCAGATGACATGGGTTCAGTGTCCAGAGTCTCCATTAACTTGTGCTTGTCCAGGACTAACCATTCAGGGGCCAGGTCCTCTCATTTATCTGTAAAGATTGTTTTATAGTAACCAATTCTCCAAATGATTATGTGAGTTAAATGAGATATCAAAACTGAAAACTACTTTGTGAATAATAGAACACAGCTGGTGGTTATTTATTTATTTATTTATTTTTATCACTACCCTGCTTCAAATCATTGGCCATTTCAATTTTCCTTTCTAGTACCCAATGCAACTTATTATCCATGATTTCTCATTATTTTCCTTTTTGAATATGTGAGCAGAGCTGCAAAATAATGAAATTTCAAAGTAAAATGGACAAAGAAGTAAAAGCCATTGAAATCATCAGGATAATGCTAAGAGATTTGAGGTCAATACAGCATATTGATAAGGTAAAGAATAGGTGGGCATCATCCATTTACTCATTATTTATCCAACAAAATATAAGTACTGATTAAAAAAACAGACATTCTGTGGAAAGAGGATCTCCTTACTATTCAATTTGAATTGGGACTTCAATTTGAATAATCTATAATCTCTCTTAGTTCTTGTTATACGAGATTGACTGAGGCAAATTTTTCTTCTCTTCTCTCTGCACTCTTCTCTTCTTTCGGGAAGAGTTATGACTAGTTGAGCAAATTCAATCCATAGGAATTGTATTAACCAGCTCAGTTAATTAACAGACCTGAAGTCATGCCCTTTAACCTAAATTTTATCAGAAGTGAAGGTTTTATTTTATTTATTTTACTTATTTTATTTATTTATTTTACTTTATTCTTATTATTGTTGGTGTTATAGGTTAAAAAATGAACTAAAAAAGGGAAGAGAAAGTGAGGGCTTCTGGTGGGTAGCATCCCAGACCCATGGCTGCAGTCTTCTTTTAATTTTTTTAAATTTTATCTAAGTTTATTTTTTTTTTCAGTCTTCCAAAATTCATGGTTTACGCATCACACCCAGTGCTCCATGCAATACTTGCCCTCCTTAATACCCACCACCAGGCTCACACAACTGCCTCCCCTCTGTTTGACTCACATGGTTCTCCCAAATGTGCAAAGGGGAAGAAATGGGTGATTTTATTATGTACCACTCACACTGCAATAGCTTCATGCTAGATGACTATGCCATGATTTGATCTTAAAATATTTTCCAATAGAAGGATGTAAGAGTGAATACAGAGGAAACTTAAAATAATGAATCAGAAATCTTGGATTGTGAATCTCAACTTTACCATTTACTCACCGTGTGTTTGCGGTAAAGTTGGCTTAATCTCTTTGAGATCCCATTTCTTCATTTGTAGAAAGAGAGTAATAACCCTGCCTCATAGGAATGATATAAGATCAAAGATAAAACTGATGTGCAGAAGGTTTGTGAACTGTAGTGCTAAATAAACCTTGTTCCAGATTGTATTCCTTATATCAACCTCTCCCACACCCACCTGCCCCCACCAGCCCACTATCTACTTAGCATACTACAACACTTTTCTCCTCTCCAAACATGGGTTGGGTCCATAACCCTGAAATCCAATCCCTAAATCTGAAATGACCCAAAACTGGTGTCAGTCCTAGATTTCATATAAACTGTTAAATGTTGCTGTCTTCAGACTGTTTTGCCCTTTGTCATTGACCACATCCTGCCTATATTTCTGCCTCTAACTAATCATCCTATTTTCCTTGTTTTGTTCTTTCCAAGTCTTCCTAAACATATTCCTATAGACATAAACATGCCAATATATAATAATGTCCAAAAGGTAGAATATTGAGTTTCTTTCTCCCCCTTTTCTTTTTCTATAGGAAATATATGATGGATGAATTCAACCCCTGTAGTATGAGTTAGCTCCAAATAAAAATTCATGACCTTAAAACCTTATAATCCAAGTCATTCTTGGTAAAAGCAGCTGAAAGTTCCATTTATAGAACTTATTTAGAGATTTTCCAGATAATAAGGGTTGAACAGAAACACCAAAGACTGCCCCAGAATAGCAACTAGGGCATTTCCTTTGACAGCTGCAGGAGATCTAGTGGAACTTTAAATCAGTCTCAAAACTGAACTGAGGCTCTGCAACTTGACTAGCTTGCTAACAATAGTGTATGGTGCTGAGTAATTGCTAAGGAGGAAAAAACACATAAATGTGAAAAAAATAAAACAGCATGTTACTCATATTATTTGATGGTACCTCTGAGTCATTAGAAGGAAAAGTAACCAGAAAACACTCAATATTATGCATATTACCTCCCATCTAGTTAAGAAAAATAGTGATTCTATTATTACTGAAATTGATGCAAATGTAGATGTGTTTTGGACTGGAACTACCATTTCTCTGAAATTCTTGAATAAAGATACTCATGGCCCAGCTACATGAGGTCGGTTATTCCACCTTTACTGTATAATTTGGCTCCCATATCATGTTTCCTTTGTATTGTTAGCAGAGTGTGGGATGCTATTATTGATGACAAAATGATAACAATCTCTGAGATCTAATATGGAAAGAGATTCCATCCTTGACCTTAGTAACAAATGCCAAGATTTATTAATCCTTGGTGCCAAGTTTTCCAGCCAATTCCTTTGGTTTGTCCTCAGGCAAGATGGAAGCTGGTTAAATCCCACCCTAGGAGAGTAGACATGAAATCCCCAAACAGATTTCCAGAGATATACATGGGCTCCACCAAGTGGAGGAGCTGCCTGGGCAGCATCTCTAAACCTTATAATATGTGGGCAGTGTTGGTTTGGGAATATGAGGCTGTATGCAGAGTCATTGTTGTTAAAGCAGAATCCAGTACTAATGTTTCTAGGTTTTCAGGGTCTTTGAGTTAGTCATAGTACAGATGGTCCTGGATTCACTTAATTCTCAAAATACGACAGCACAAAACACAGGGACGTGTTTGTGATTCTGGGCTTTAGAAAGCCTTCTGAAGAAGCTTTAATACTCAGATGATTTCAAGGAAATGACAAATTTATCAATATCAGACATAAAAACTTATGCTTGGGGAAAACACCTCAAATAACATTAAAACTTAAGAAGCACTCTAAAAGAAAATATTTGCAACATAGAATAGACATAGGATTCATATCCTAATATTCAAGCCACTACTAAAATTCAGCAAGATAAAAGTAAACTACCTAAGAGAGAAAAGGTGACAAAATATGAACAAATATAATTCATAAAATAAAAATACTTACTGTAATAAGGCATAAAGGCAGCAGTTATCATTAGAAGGAGCAAATTAATACCACTTTTATCTCCCACAGTTCCCAAGCAAACAAATAAAATGCTACCACCCAGGTTATCAAGGAGATGGAGAGAAAGAATATAAGACAATGTCAGTAGGGCTGTATTTTGGCAAAATTCCTTCAGAAGGTCATTTGGACATATTTAACAGAACAAACAATAGACAGATACCATGATTCAGCAATTTCAGTTCTTCACAGTGATCCTCAGAAATGCTCAGTCATATGTATAATGATACATAAACAAGGGTGTCTAATCCATATCCTGTGTAAATTCAAATGGAAACAATTGGAGGAATGGCGGCATATTGTTTAAATTATCAGAGCATATCTGTACAATGTATTACTATGTGGCCATTAGGAAGGACCATGACAATTTCTCACTGTAAATTTTTAAGTGCCAAAATCAAGGTACAAAGTAATAGGATACTGTGTTTACAAAATAAATTCTATGTGGGTGTGTATGTGCACGTAAGACAGGAAAAAGTTGAAATAATATCCACTAAACTTCTAATGATGGTAACTTCAATCACTGAATTAGATGTCATATACCTCTCCCTTTCTCTATATGAATATATTTAAAATATGAGATATTTTGACATTTTCTTGTGTTTCTCACATATGCAACAAATTTACCTCAATGTATAAAATATGATTATTGAAAGATAAACTGAGTTTTAAAAATTATGTTCTAGCATTAAAATAGCATAGAAAAAGAAACATTAATGATGCTTGTAATTTCAGGAAGTGCATTAAATGTTAAATCAATAGCCATTAAGATAAATAGGAATTTCCACTGCCAGTATATTAGAAATCATCTATATAGAACCTATATATCATGAACTAACACAAATGGTGTGTTCTGAGACATTTTGAGGAAAATATTCTGGAATCAGAAAAATCAAATTAAAAACAAAGGTTAGAAATTTCTTAGAAAGTAAAATTTTTCGTTTTGAATAACAACAATAATGCTTTTGGTATAACCTTGTAAAGAACCTTTAAAAACATGTCAAAGATATTCTTTCATAACCTCTAAATTTTAAACAAGCATGGAAACATAACCTCACAGTTTACTAGTTCAGAAGAAACTGTTTATGTACTTCTGCCTTGTTTGTTTAAATAAAGGAAATGGAGGTGGAAGAATTCTCAGTGAGGGTGTAACCTAATGCCTCATTTTGCAAATGAGAAATCTGAGGTCCAGAGACAAGAAATAATCACCAAGAAACACACTCCATTAGAACTCCTGCAGAATAGGATCCTGCCTGAAGCCAGAGTCACGAATGGGAATGGTTGTCCCTTCTCTAGTGGGACGGGGCAGGGCAATAAGAATAGAGAGAAATGAATTAAAGAGGAAGGAATGCATGACATGATGCACTGTGTTAAAGGCATGCTGGGATTAGGGGTGCATGTGTATCATGTGAGATTAAGAATGAAACTGCGTGCTGAGAGAGTCTGAGGGCCATCCAAAAGGCTGCATGGCAACCAGGGAGACAGGTATCTCCAGCAGCAGAAACAGAATAGACCAATAGCTAATATCAGAACAATATCAGAAACACAAGTACTGAAATTATCTTTTTTTTAAATTATGTGTGTATTTGAGAGAGAGAGGGTGAGCAAGCGACAGTGAGCAAGCGTGAGTAGGAGAGGAAGAGGAGAGGGAGAAGCAGACCCCCTGATTAGCAGGGAGTAGAATCTGGGGTCGGATCCCAAAATTCTGGGATCATGACCTGAGCCAAAGTCAGTTTTTCAAGGCACCCTTGAAATTATCTTAATAGCATTAGCGTCTATGAGGACAATTACAATAGGGAATTTTTCAGAAGTGCATCTTAATAGAATTAGCATCTATGGGGACAATTACAATAGGGGATTTTTCAGAAGTGCTTAATGTGTGCCCAGAATTATTTTCTGTGCTTCAAATGTATCAGTTCTCTTAATTTTCCTAAACTGGTAGCTATAGTTATAGGCAGATACTTAACATCCAAAATAATGCTATGTAACAGATACCCACTAAATTTCATCAGCATATAGCAGCAAACACTTCTGTCCCAGTGTTTTAGGAAGGCTGTCCTTGACAGGCTGTCTACTCTGTCTGAAAATCTGCTGATCTTGCTTGAACCCAGCTGAGGTTTCTCCGTTTTGTTTTTGAGTCTCTCTTACTCTTCTCCGGGGTCTAGCAGGTTAGCTCCACCATGTTCTCCTCATGCTGATGTCAGACATGCAAGATAGGAAAGGGAACTTTCCAGCCTTTAGTTATTCATCTTCATTAACTGGGAAAGAAAAAAAAAAGTCCCAGAGCCAAACCAAAGTCAAAGGGGTATGTATGCCACTCTGATCCGTGGAAGGTGGCACAGGGGGTGGGGGGAGATACAATAAATATTTCTAAACCAATACTCTAAATTTCCACAGGTTGGTACTTCTGCTGTCCCCATAATATGAATTATTATTTATAAATATTTCCTCAAAGACAGAGAACCACCACACAGATGAAATAGTAACAAAGCCAGATAGCTAAAGGGTCCATGCTCTTATCCCTGAGATACACATGGTAAGCCTTCTTACAGGGACATTGCGATTATGGAACAGCTAAATGGGAGTCAAGTATTACTGTGTGAAAAGTCAGCACAAAACAGATTGAACTCAAGTAAGGGCACCTGTGTATGTTTGAGGGCTCTGATAATGGATAAATATGGGTGGTCAGTTTGTACCAAGAAGAATAGAGCTCATTTGAAATTAGCTTGATATTTAGTTCAACACAGATGATGGTCGTTGGCTTCAGAGGAGGCACCAAGGAAATAGTGTTTATATATATATATATATATAAAATTTTATGTATTTATTTATTTTAGAGGGAGAGAAAGAACAGGAGGAGGGGCACAGGGAAAGGAAGAGAGAATCTTGAGCAGACTCTGCCCTGCACCCAAAGCCCCACATGGTACTTGAACCTAGCACCCTGAAATCATGACCTGACCCCAAACCAAGAGTCTGATGCTTAACTGACTGAGCTACCCAGGTTCCCCTAGAGTACAATATTCTTAAAAAGCTTTAGGAACATGCTGTAAGGCTATTTTAAAATTCACTATTTTAGGGGACATGTAATAAAGGTACTTTGTTCAAAATCCCATGGGTACTAATCAGAATAGAGTGAAATAATAATCCCACCACCCATAACCTCAGACACCCAGTTTCTCACCCTGAGCTCAGCTACCATTGCAGGTCTGTCCTGGACTCTTTCAGGAAAAATATGTATATGCAAACATATTTGGATACATCTTTGTATCCATCTTTTTTTTTTAAGATTTTATTTATTTATTTGACAGAGATCACAAGTAGGCAGACAGGCAGGCAGAGAGAGGGGAGGAAGCAGGCTCCCTGCTGAGCAGAGAGCCTGATGTGGGGCTCGATCCTAGGACCCTGGGATCATGATCTGAGCTGAAGTCAGAGGCTTTAACCCACTGAGCCACCCAGGTGTCCCTACATGTTCCATTTTTATTATAGATGGTGAATTCCTATGGTTCTGCACTTTTATTTTGTTCCCTTCCAAGAGCTTCAAGATTATTTTAAACTAGCTGCCTCTTCCTTTCTAATGGCTACATAAAATGCCATTTACAGTTAAACTATTTTTCCTTTCTTTAACAAGTCGCTTATTGATGAGTATTTAGCTTGTGTCCAATCTTTTGATATTAAATTTTTGATATTAAAAAAATATTAAAATTTTTTGATATTAAAAAAAATACTGGTGTGATTTGTCTTGGGTGAATGTTATAAGGAATATCTCAGTAGCACAAATTTCTGGAAGTAGAATTCTTTGGTCATGGAAAAGGCACGAATTGGATTTTAGGAGGTATTCAAAGTGTGCTGTGGTTTTTCTCTTCCCGTTGACAGGGAATGGGAGGCTCAATCTTCCCCTGTCCTTGTATACCAATTTTTTTGCATTTTGTTAATCTGAAAATAACATTATGTCATAGTTCTAATTTGCGTTTCTTCTCTTCTGAGGGAAATTGATAATCTTTTCATATCTTTGAGCCATTTGTACTTCTCTTTTTGTAATCTCTTGGTTTATGTTCTTTGTGTTTCTCTTGGGTCTTGCTTGTTTAAAAAATGTTTAATTTATAAAAGGGCTTTTTCATGAAGGATATAAAAAACATATCTTGTCTAACCAGGTTTTTGGTATAGTTAGTACTTCATTAGTGGCATTGTGTCATACATATTTTTTTTGTTTGTTTTAATATTTTCAATGACTTCTGGATTTGTGTCATGTTTATAAAAGCTTCCCTTTCCAAGATTATAAAAAAATTCTTTCATGATTTATTTTAGCACTTTTATGGTTCATGTTTAAGTGCTTAAAGATTCATCTGGAATTTATTTTGATGAGGGAGTGACACAGGCAATACCATTTTTTGAATAAGCCAGCTTTTCCTCACTGGCATCAAATACTAATTATTACTTGCATTTAGTTCTGGTTCTGGATTCTTTATTTTGAGATAATTATTTTGAGATTCCATTTGAGAATACTTTAATTTCTGTAGTTTTGTAATATAATTTGCTATCTGGTGGGACTAGTCTCCTCATTTTCTCTAGAATTTTCCTGTCAGCTACTGTGCACAGTGAGGTTTTTCTCTAAGCCTGTAGTGGCCGTAGAGGTGGCCTTACTATGTCTTTTCAATAGCCAAGTTGCTATGGACCTCTGGGGTTTAAAATATTATACCCCTATTCCTAATAAACCCTACTGGTGTGTGTTGGGGGAGGATCCATTTATATTTGAGTAAGAAGGCTCATACAGAGAGGAATCATGGGAACAGGATCTCAGGGGCCCACAGCAGTCTGAGGGCCAGAGTTCTAAGGAGCTAACTGGATTGGAATGGTTCTGGACATTCAGTGGCCATCTGGCTTACTAGAGACTTGTTTTTCTTCACTGACACTTGGAATCTTGGGAAGTGAGAAAAATACCAGCTGAAGTTCAGCTATTCACTGTTATATGCTTGAAGATTATTCTGTAACCTGTGCAAAAAAGAGAATTGAAATTTGGGAGCTCTCTAATTTAACCCATATTTATTCATAATTCATGTAAGAACTCATTTGTTCACAAAATAGAGTTTTCCTGAGATGACTATATTAGCATACAAATAAGACTTAAAATTAAAAAGGATTTGAACTTTCTGTTATGGGTCATTTCGCTGAAGGGTAATTAAAAAAAAAATGTTTTCTACATTGTGCACACAAACGTTCTTTGCTTTATTGTCATTTGTTCTTATTTAAAAAGAAAGAAAAAATTAACTCACCCTGTTCCTGGTGTTTCAAGTTCAATAACTTTACCCTTGCTCTGGTTTTATCATTGTGTTCTAACTTCCAAAGTTACGTAGTTCATCTTCATTGAACACATACTTTTCCTGTTTTTCTTCTTATATTAGAGACATTCTATGCAGCTTACCTTATTACTATTAGGAAATATTCCACTGTCATGCAAAAAAAATCATATCCAACTTAAATTGATCTTCTATTGAATGTAGGGGACTGTGTGAGACTCTTTCATTTATTTTGCATCATTGAACATGTGAAATTATGTAAGATAGATAACATGACTTTCAAGATGGAAAAGACTGAGTCTCCTAGAGAGTTAACTATATTTCCCAAACTCCAATAACTAGTTAATGTGGCAGCAAGAAATTTCAGGCAGTTCTGAACAAATCATTACAAAGAAGCTCTACATGAGTTGTACCTTACTTGCCCTCTCCTTCACCTCACACCACTTTTCTTTTTCTACACTAAGCTCTAAGCATAAAGGCTTCACCTGTTTCTGTTTCTCCCACTGTATCTCATTGTAAGGGCTTTAACTGAATTCCCCTTTCTGCGTGATAGGCTCTTTGCAACAATGTGTACACATGTGGGCCCTCCTTGTCTCTCCCAATCCACTAACAATACCAGCATCTCTAAGAGTTCTTTCCAGTCTAGGTTAAGCCACTCTCCGATCTCCTTATTTTAAATCTCAGTGCAGCCCTTGTACGCACCCACCACACTCCCTGCCTACTCAGTTGTTTGTTCCCAGTGTCCGTTCATGGAAACAGGATCTCCACGAGAGCATAAATACTGCTCCACTGTGTCCTAGCATATACAACTTTGCCTCAAAGGTATCCAACAAGGATTTGATGGATGACTACATGGCTGTCTCTAACTTGCTGGGACAGAGCTAAATATAGGACAGGGTCAGGGTAGTAGAAAAATAAAAACCTTGGTCTTTGCCCTCAGAACTTGCAATCCAGGGACATCTCGGTTGCTCAGTGGGTTAAAGCCTCTGCCTTCGGCTCGGGTCATGGTCCCAGTGTCCTGGGATCCAGTTCTGTATCGGGCTCTCTGCTCAGCAAGGAGCCTGCTTCTTCCTCTCTCTGCCTGCTTCTCTGCCTACTTGTGATCTCTATCAAATAAATAAAATCTTAAAAAAAAAAAAAAAGAACTTGCAATCCACCACCTAGCATGTCTTCATGGAGAAAAGGCATACGGGATCTGAATTATATTAAAACTATGGGGTTATATTTGGCAGCTACTAAAAATAAGTATCAATATATAAATCTGGATGTTAGCAAATCCTTTAGAAAGATCTAAAGATCGATCTTTAAACTAATTTTACATGTGCACATAAACTTATAGTATGTTGTCTTTAAAAACGCCACGTATGAGGAGTTAACTACAAAGTAAGTTTGGAAGAATGCTGTGCCCATACTTTAAAGCCACTCTTAATGCAGAAAAATATGAATTAGTGAGATGCCTAGAAGAGTTCCAACAGAAACAGAGACAGATAGAGAGAAAGAAAAGGAGAGGGAGAGAAAAGGGAGAGAGAGAGAAAATGTAGAAAGACAGAGGAGAGAAGAGCAAGAAATAGGAAGATCAAAAGAACAAATGCCAGAGATCTCAGGGAGCTAGACCCATATCTCTTTGACAAAAGGGATTCCTATTGATGCTTCTGGTTGTGTGCACCTGGTTCCCACCTTATCATTCGCCACAGAAGACAAACACATATCTGTAGAGTGAGAGGCTATTGGAATCAAATCTAAAGGAGATGGCCTGATCAGAGCATCAATTCCAAACATTTTTTTGGTACTCTCCAGAGCTGGCCAGAGCCTGTATGGGGATAGCTGTACAGAACTGCTAATGCTCCATTAAGCATTAGCTTTCCTTAGAGTGAGTTGATGGTACTAAAGCTGTATTTTTAAAATATTTTTTATTTTTAAGATTTTATTTATTTATTTGACAGATAAAGATCACAAGTAGGCAGAGAGGCAAGCAGAGAGAGAGGAAAGCAGGCTCCCTGCTGAGGTGAGCCCAATGGGAGACTCGATCCCAGAACCCTGAGATCATGACCTGAGCCAAAGGCAGAGGCTTACCCACTTTGCCACCCAGGTTCCCCTGTATTTTTATAATCTTTTTTTAAATTTTTTAAAAAAAATTTTAATAAACATATATTTTTATCCCCAGGGGTACAGGTCTGTAAATCGCCAGGTTTATACACTTCACAGCACTTACCATAGCACATACCCTCCCCAATGTCCATAACCCCACCCCCCTTCTTTCAACCCCCCTCCCCACAGCAACCCTCAGTTTGTTTTGTGAGATTAAGAGTCACTTATGGTTTGTCTCCCTCCCAATCTCATCTTGTTTCATTTATTCTTCTCCTACCCCCTTAACCCACCATGTTGCATCTCCACTTCCTCATATCAGGGAGATCATATGATAGTTGTCTTTCTCTGCTTGACTTATTTCACTAAGCATGATGCCCTCTAGTTCCATCCATGTCGTCACAAATGGCAAGATTTCATTTCTTTTGATGGCTGCAGAGTATTCCATTGTGTATATATACCACATCTTCCTTATGCATTCATCTGTGGATGGACATCTAGGTTCTTTCCATAGTTTGGCTATTGTGGACATTGCTGCTATAAACATTCAGGTGCACATGCCCCTTCGGATCACTGTTTGTATGTTTAGGGTAAATACCCAGTAGTGCAATTGCTGGGTCATAGGGCAGTTCTATTTTCAACATTTTGAGGAACCTCCATGCTGTTTTCCAGAGTGGTTGCACCAGTTTGCATTCCCACCAACAGTATAGGAGGGTTCCCCTTTCTCCGCATCCTCACCAGCATCTGTCATTTCCTGACTTGTTGATTTTAGCCATTCTGACTGGTGTGAGGTGATATCTCA
>NC_081571.1:3537694-3585250 GCF_022355385.1 Mustela nigripes
TTGATGATGACAGCTTTGTAATAGAGCTTGAAGTCCGGAATTGTGATGCCATCAACTTTGGCTTTCCTTTTCAATATTCCTTTGGCTATTTGAGGTCTTTTCTAGTTCCATATAAATTTTAGGATTTTTTGTTCCATTTCTTTGAAAAGAATGGATGTTATTTTGATAGGAATTGCATTAAATGTGTAGATTGTTTTAGGTAGCATAGACATTTTCACAATATTTATTCTTCCAATCCAGGAGCATGGAACATTTTTCCATTTCTTTGTGTCTTCCTCAATTTCTTTCATGAGTACTTTAGAGTTTTCTGTGTATAGATTCTTGGCCTCTTTCGTTAGGTTTATTCCTAGGTATCTTATAGGTATCTTATAGTTTTGGGTGCAATTGTAAATGGGATTGACTCCTTAATTTCTCTTCTGTCTTGTTGTTGGTATAGAGAAATGCAACTGATTTCTGTGCATTGACTTTATATCCTGACACTTTACTGAATTCCTGTACAAGTTCTAGCAGTTTTGGAGTGGAGTCTTTTGGGTTTTCCACATATAGTATCATGTCATCTGTGAAGAGTGATAGTTTGAATTCTTCTTTGCCAATCTGAATGCCTTTAGTTTCGTTTTGTTGTCTGATTGCTGAGGCTAGGACCTCTAGTACTATGTTGAATAGCAGTGGTGACAATGGACATCCCTGCCATGTTCCTGACATAGCAGAAAAGCTTTCAGTTTTTCTCCATTGAGAATGATATTTGCGGTGGGTTTTTCATAGATGGCTTTGATGATATTGAGGTATGTGCCCTCTATCCCTGCACTTTGAAGAGTTTTGATCAGGAAGGGATGCTGTACTTTGTCAAATGCTTTTTCAGCATCTATTGAGAGTATCATATGGTTCCTGTTCTTTCTTTTATTAATGTGTTGTATCACATTGACTGATTTGCGGATGTTGAACCAACCTTGCAGCCCTGGAATAAATCCCACTTGGTCGTGGTGAATCCTCCTTTTAATGTACTGTTGAATCCTATTGGCTAGTATTTTGTTGAGAAGTTTTGCATCTGTGTTCATCAAGGATATTGGTCTGTAGTTCTCTTTTTTGATGGGATCATTGTCTGGTTTTGGGATCAAAGTGATGCTGGCCTCATAAAATGAGTTTGGAAGTTTTCCTTCCATTTCTATTTATTTGGAACATTTTCAGGAGAATAGGAATTAGTTCTTCTTTAAATGTTTGGTAGAATTCCCCCAGAAAGCTGTCTGGCCCTGGACTTTTGTTTGTTTGGAGATTTTTGATGACTTTTTCAATATCCTTACTCATTATGGGTCTGTTCAGGTTTTCTATTTTTTCCTGGTTCAGTTGTGGTAGTTTATATGTCTCTAGGAATGCATCCATTTCTTCCAGATTGTCAAATTTGTTGGCGTAGAGTTGCTCATAGTATGTTCTTATAATTTTCTGTATTTCTTTTGTCTCTCCTCTTTCATTCATGATTTTATTATTTGGGTCCTTTCTCTTTTCTTTTTGATAAGTCTGGCCAGGGGTTTGTCAATCTTATTAATTCTTTCAAAGAACAAGCTCCGAGTTTCATTGATTTGTTCTATTGTTTTTTTTTTTAATTCTTTTTCATTGATTTCTGCTTTGATCTTTATGATTTCTCTTCTCCTGCTGGGTTTAGGGTTTCTTTCTTGTTCTTTCTCCAGCTCCTTTAGGTATAGGGTTATGTTGTGTACCTGAGACCTTTCTTGTTTCTTAAGAAAGGCTTGCACTGCTATATATTTTCCTCTCAGGACTGCCCTTGTTGTGTACCACAAATTTTGAACCATTGTGTTTTCATTATCATTTGTTTCCATGAATTTTTTCAATTCTTCTTTAATTTCCTGGTTGATCCATTCATTCTTTAGAAGGATGATGTTTAGTCTTCATATATTTGGGTTCTTTCCAAATTTTTTCGTGTGATTGAGTTCTAGCTTCAGAGCATTGTGGTCTGAAAATAGGCAGGGAATGATCCCAATCTTTTGATACTGGTTGAGACCTGATTTAGGACCCAGGGTGTGATCTATTCTGGAGAATGTTCTATGTGCACTAGAGAAGAATGTTTATTCTGTTGTTTTGGGATGAAATGTTCTGAATATATTTGTGTTGTCCATCTGGTCCAATGGGTCATTCAAGGCCTTTATTTCCTTGTTGATCTTTTGCTTAGATGATCTGTCCATTTCAGTGAGGGGAGTGTTAAAGGCCTCTACTATTATTGTATTATTGTTGATGTGTTTCTTTGATTTTGTTATTAATTGGTTTATATAGTTTTCTGCTCCAATGTTAGGGACATACATATATAAAATTGTTACATCTTCTTGTTGGACAGACCCTTTGAGTATGATATAGTGTCCTTCCTCATCTCTTATTATAGTATTTGGCTTAAAATCTAATTGGTCTGATACAGGGATTGCCACTCCTGCTTTCTTCTAATGCCCATTAGCATGGTAAATTGTTTTCTACCCCCTCACTTTAAATCTGGAGGTGTCTTCGGGTTTAAAATGAGTTTCTTATAGGCAACATATAGATGGGTTTGGTTATTGTATCCATTCTGATACCCTGTGTCTTTTGATTGGGGCATTTAGCCCATTAACATTCAGGGTAACTATTGAGAGATATGAATTTACTGCCATTGTATTGCCTGTAAGGTGACTGTTACTGTATATTGTCTCTGTTCCTTTCCGATCTACTACTTTTAGGCTCTCTCTTTGCTTAGAGACCCCTTTCAATATTTCCTGTAGAGCTGGTTTGGTGTTTGCAAATTCTTTCATTTTTTGTTTGTCCTGGAAGCTTTTAATCTCACCTTCTACTTTCAATGATAGCCTAGTTGGATATAGTATTTTTGGCTGCATGTTTTTCTCATTTAGTGCTCTGAATATATCATGCCAGCTCTTTCTGGCCTGCCAGGTCTCTGTGGATAAGTCTGCTGCCAATCTAATATTTTTACCATTGTATGTTAGACTTCTTTTCCCGGGCTGCTTTCAGGATTTTCTCTTTGTCACTAAGACTTGTAAATTTTACCTGGGGTGATGGGGATGTGGACCTATTCTTATTGATTTTGACAGGGGTTCTCTGCACCTCCTGGATTTTGATGCTTGTTCCCTTTGCCATATTGGGGAAATTCTCTCCAATAATTCTCTCCAATATACCTTCTGCTCCCCTCTCTCTTTCTTCTTTTTCTGGAATCCCAATTATTCTAATGTTGTTTCGTCTTATGTTGTTACTTATCTCTCGAATTCTGCCCTCGTGGACCAGTAGCTGTTTGTCCCTCTTTTGCTCAGCTTCTTTATTCTCTGTCATTTGGTCTTCTATATCGCTAATTCTTTCTTCTGCCTCATTTATCCTAGGAGTGAGAGCCTCCATTTCTTATTGCACCTCATTAATAGCTTTTTTGATTTCAACTTGGTTAGATTTTAGTTCTTTTAATTTTCCAGAAAGGGCTTTTATATCTTCCAAAAGGGTTTCTCTAATATCTTCCATGCCTTTTTCAAGCCTGGCTTGAACCTTGAGAATTGTCCTTCTGAACTCTAGATCTGACATATTACCAATGTCTGTATTGATTAGTTCCTTAGCCTTCAGTACTGCCTCTTGTTTTTTTGGTGGTGAAATTTTCCACCTTGTCAATTTGTCCAGATAAGAGTATATGAAAAAGGAAGTAATATACTAAAAGTGTGGCAAAGACCCCAGGAAAATATGCTTTAACCAAATCAGAAGAGATTCCAAATCTTGGGGGGAGAGAAAGGGGATAAAAAGAGGTTCACAACAACAACAACAACAAAGAAACAATTAAAAAAAGAAAATGAATAAAGAAAAAATACAAAAAAGAAAAGAATATATTTATATATATATATATTAGATAAATTAGTTAAAAAAGAAAAGGGTAAAAGTTTAAAAAGTATTAGCAGAAAAAGAGAAAAAATTTAAAAAGAAAAAGAGAATTAAATTAACTGAAAGACTAAGGAATCATGGGGAGAAAGCCATGAGTTCCGTGCCTTGCTTTCTCCTCCTCTGGAATTCTGCCGCTCTCCTTGGTATTGAAACCGTACTCCTTGGTAGGTGATCTTGGTCTTGGCTGGATTTCTTATTGATCTTCTGGGGGAGGGGCCTGGTGTAGTGATTCTCAAGCGTCTTTGCCCCAGGTGTAATTGCACCGCCCTTACCAGGGCCCTGGCTGAGTAATCCGCTCGGGTTTGCTTTCAGGAGTTTTTGTTCCCTGAGCGCTTTCCATAGAGTTCCGGAGGATGGGACTACAAATGGCGGCCTCCTGGTCTCCGGCCCAGAAGAGCCGAGAGCTTGGGGTCCTGCTCCTCAGTGTGCCCTCAGAGAACAGCGCCCAATAACTCCCGTCTGCCTGACCTCTGGCCACGCTCGGAGCTCACTGAGCCTGCGACCAGCTGGAGGTAACCCTGAGCTATGAGCTCACTCTCACCTCTGTCTCTGTAGCCAGCTTCCCCGTTATAATACCTGCCAGCTCTGCGACACTCAGCTCCCCCCGATCCTTCTCTGACCCTGCGGGACCTGAGGCCATGCTGAACCCGCGTGGCTCCACCCTGGTTTAGCCTCTGGAGCGATGTCCCTCAGTGGACCAGACTTCTAAAAGTCCTGATTTTGTGCTTCGTTGCTCCACCGCTTGCCGTGAGCTGGTCCCTCCCCCCGCAGTCTATCTTCCCGTCACTTTGGATTCACTTCTCCGCCAGTCCTACCTTTCAGAAAGTGGTTGATTTTCTGTTTCTACAATTGCTGTTCTTCTTCTCTTCGATCTGCCGTTGGATTTGTAGGTGTTTGCAATCTTTAGATAAGCTATCTAGCTGATCTCCTGCTACCTGAAGTAGTCTCAGCCTGCTACTTCTTCGCCATCTTGACTCCTCCCCCCCCGTATTTTTATAATCTTAAAATGAATCCAAAGACTAGTGTGAAATTCTCAGTATCATACTATAATTTATTAATCATCATTTCAGGGAAAAATGTAAGGTCAGAGCAATATTTTTAAATATTTTATGTAAAATATTTTTAAACTTTAAAATATTAAATACTAAAATGTTTTAATATTTTTACTAGCCTTATATAAAAGTACTTTGCCTATTTCATTAGGATATAATTGTGGGTCTACAAATTTGTGGGGTTTTTTTTGATGTTTTAAAAAGTCTAATTTTGCCAATTATTATAATCATGTAAAACAGAAACAATCACCATATTTTCACTACCTAAGAACAACTATACTGTAAATACTTTGCTATTATTATTTTAATTTTTTAAATTTTTAAATTAATACATATTATTAGCCCCAGAGCTATAGGTCTGTGAATTGCCAGGTTTACACACTTCACAGCACTCACCATAGCACATACCATCCCCAATGTCCATAACCCCCAGCACCCTCTCCCTACCCCCCCCCAGCAACCCTCAGTTTATTTTGTGAGATTAAGGGTCTCTTATGGTTTGTCTCCCTCCTGATCCCATCTTGTTTCATTTATTCTTTTCCTATCCCCAAACCCCCCATGTTGCGTCTCTACTTACTCATATCAGGGAGATCATATGATAGTTGTCTTTCTCCAATTGACTTATTTTGCTAAATTTGCTATTATTTCTTAACAGAACTCTTATGTATATTTAAGAATAATTATGACTATATTGCTTATTGAATTTTGTGTACTGGTATCAAATAAATTTGTACATATATGTTCACAGTTTTTTAATGAATGCAGAATATCATTTGATTTAGTAGGAATATAATTTACTGAACTACTTTGTCAACACTGAACACAAATTTCCATCTACCCTTTTTTTTCTTTTACAATAAAGCTCTTTTGTGTTTTAGATTATTTGTGTGCTGAATATTATATGTGTAATAAATTAAAATTTTGATTATAGATTATACTCATATTTCTAAGAGTCAAAAAAGTAAGAAAATTTTAAGTTTCTTTATATTTATTTTCAGAATGTTTTCAAAATTTTGCAAAAACCATTGCTTAGCAATGTACAAATAAGATTCTTATTTCATCATTCACCCATCAGCATTGAATATTTTATCTTTAAAATACAACTTTGGGTTTTAAAGTGAAAAAAAACAGGTTTCCTCCTGAATTTTAATATCTTTGTTTACATAATGAGGTAAAATGTTTTCACTGTATGTTTTGACTCTTTCCTCTTTTGTTAGGTGTTACGTGCTCTCTTGAAGATATGATATCATTGCCACTGTTATTATGGTAAATGGTACTATCTCTACCGTTGGTTTCTAACAAATTAAGTCTCAGGACTTTAAAGTTTCAGGAGCTCTGAATCATTCGAACCTGTGACAGTACCCAGTAGCAAGGACAAACATTGACAGACATTAACTATGCAATTTCACATTATTAACTCTGCTATACTTGGGCAAAATCTTACAAGTCTTCATTTCTTTTAAAGGAGAAATATTCAAAGATTTGAAATAATTTGTCTGTAGTAAGACATCTAATAATTAAAATTAGGATTTTAAGACTTCATGATTTCAGAACTTTGCACTAACTCATCAATGAGTGCTGGTCCCTAGTGAGATGCAGCCTCAGTAGGATTGTGAGCTTTTGTAGCAATCACTAAAGTTTCCTATCTATAAATTTCAATACATGAATTTTCATTAGACCACACAGAACTGTGCACTAGAGCAAAAAATATAGCCATAGGTTGCATTACCTTTCACTGAGGAGGTCCTTTTTCACTTTTCAATTACTATAACTTTTTTTTAAGCTTTTATTTATTTATTGTACAGAGAGAGAGAGAGAGCACAAGCAGGGGGAGGGCAGGCAGAAGGAGAGAGAGAGAAGCAGAGCAGGGAGTCCAGCATGGGGTTGAATCCCAGGATCCTGAGATCATGACCAGACCAAAGGCAGACACTTAACCAGCTGAGCTACCCAGGCACTCTTCAATTACCATTCTGAACCTAACACACTTCTTCTTATTATTATTATTCTTTTTTTTTTAAAGATTTTATTTATTTATTTGACAGAGAGAGAGATCACAAGTAGGCAGAAAGGCAGGCAGAGAGGCAGGCAGAGAGAAGAGAAAGCAGCCTCCCCAAGGAGCAGAGAGCCTGAGGTGGAGCTCGATCCCAGGACCCTGGAATCATGACCTGAGCTGAAGGCAGAGGCTTTAACCCACTGAGCCACCCAGGTGCCCCCTAACACACTTCTTATCAGAGAAGCTAATATATAAGATTTTGTTCTTCAGTCCCTCTGTCTGTCTCTAAGTACACAATGCCATCTCCTGCTGATCTCTGCTTTCCAAGCTGGCATTTGCTACACATGTTTCAAATGTATATGGTATTTGAAAAATGATCCCTCCTCTGGACAAACTTTGGAGAGAGCTCATTTCATAGTCTGCACACAAAACTAGGGGTGCAACATTGACCTGAGAGAGGCACAGGAAGACAACAGATAGTCTTGGGTATCTGATACAATCAAACCAGCCAATGGACATCTTTGAATGCTGACATGACTTAGCTTTTGCTCTACCCTCGTTGGGCTGCCCCTTGACATCCTCCAATTGAAGATTTGCCCTTCTTATAACTTCATGTGTCTTGATTTGTAGACTCAACTTTGTTTGAGCTCAATTTTGTTAAGCAATTTGCCCTGCTTATAACTTCATGTGTCTTGAGTTGTAGACATTTGTGAAATTTAAACATTTCTAAATTAACTGTGTCAAAGCCCTCCAATGTTTATGATGTTACCAGACAAAACATTTTCCATAGTTGCTCATGAGTACACTAACCTCTTCACACTAATATTTTCTGGAAGTCCTGATTTTGAAATGGAAATTATTATGTCAAGAGTACCAAGTTCATTTCTCTCAGAGCAGTATGAATGGATCTAAGGTCCACGAGCCCCAAGAATGTCTGATCAATAAAGCTAGTAGAGAGGGATGGTCCATGACATAGAGCCCTCTTTCTCTTACCTGTCCTTCATATTCAACACCCCTTTTCCTGCATAATCTTAAGGTCTGGATTGAACACAAACTCTTCTGTCTTGGCTGAGGCATCCACCTTTACTGATGGGTATGGAGGGGAGACTGGGAAGTAATGTTAATAAAAAGAAGTCTGTGAAATTTCTTTAAAACAGATATTTTAATGTTCTTAAATCTCTTCCATCCTTCCTTCACTCATTCCCTCCTTGACCTCCTTCCTTTGAATTCCTTGCTTCATAGGTGTTTGTGTAGGATGCAAAAACAAACAACTTATGGTGGCAGGTGATAGTCCTGGGACCAGCCAATGCAGTGGATGGTAGTGCTGACCAGACAACAAGCAAGAGTATTTTTAACAAGATGAGGGTTGTAATCCTGATTCTTTCAGAACAGGAGTGGATCCTGTCTTTGTTTAAAATTTGGACTTTTGGTTCATTATGATTTTTTTTGCATTAATTTTCATTTTTAAAAATATCGCATTAAAATATGTATCTTGATTACCACATTTATTGCCATCACTTAAATATTGTGCTAAAGGCAAATGCCTTATTCGCCTCACCCTGGGACTCTCTAGAAACAAATGCAATAGATGAAAGCTTAAGAAAACCTCTACTCATGTGGTGGTGCCTGGGTGGCTCAGTGGGTTAAGCCTCTGCCTTCGGCTCAGGTCATGATTCCAGGGTCCTGGGATCGAGTCCCACATCAGGCTCTCTGCTCTCTCTCTCTCTGCCTGTCTCTCTGCCTACTTGTGATCTCTGTCAAATAGATAAATAAAATCTTTAAAAAAAAAAAAAGAAACAAAACCTCTACTCAGAAATTAAACTTACAAGCCATTTGTAAAAAAGTGACCAGAGACAAAGCTAAAACCCAATTTTACAAAAGTCATGTATGGTCAGGAGAAGTAGCAAGACACATCTCAACAGCTAAAACTTTAGCAAAATAATCATAGTCTTGCTCAAATGTTATTATTTAACAAGTTCTGTGCTTTTAAATGAGAAAATACCATTTATTCTGGAGGAACAGGTTAAAGTATTTTTCTATTTAACATATCCTTCTGAAATGCAGGATTTATGGGTTTTTGTCAAAAATATCTTTATTTTATAGCCATTGTTATTGTAGTATTTTCTAATTGCTCTGTT
Source organism: Mustela nigripes (assembly GCF_022355385.1). NCBI lineage: Eukaryota > Metazoa > Chordata > Mammalia > Carnivora > Mustelidae > Mustela > Mustela nigripes. Next base: position 3,546,781 of record NC_081571.1, read on the forward strand.
ACTTTTCAGAATCCTTAACTTCTTGTGTTCACATTTGTTTCAGAAATAGCTGCAATTTATCTAAAGCGTTTTTCTTGTTAGCTGTGTGAAGTATGGGGAATAAATAGTATGATTCCTATCTATTCTGCTTAGTTCATTATCAGTTTTCACTGTGTATTTTGGTAATTCTTCACAGTGGGTTTAGTTGATGACCAGGCTGGGGTGGGATGGATGGGTGGTTAAATAATTCCATTACTAAGCAAACAGCACACTAAGCCCAGCACCACACACCTGCTCTCACAATCGCAAACATCTGAGAGGAGGGGGTTCTTATGGCATAAGTATCTCTGTACCCGGTGTTTGTCTTATTTCAGAGAATTTCTGTAATCACCACTCAAGTTTGTCTCTGGTAAAGGAGACATTCATTCAAGTATAATTAAATATTCTTGTGATCCCCAGTGCTAGGAAAGTGGGAAGAGAGAGTCCTTCTTTTTTTTTTTTTTTTTAAAGATTTTATTTATTTATTTGACAGAGAGAAATTACAAGTAGATGGAGACGCAGGCAGAGAGAGAGAGAGGGAAGCAGGCTCCCTGCTGAGCAGAAAACCCGATGCGGGCCTCGATCCCAGGACCCTGAGATCATGACCTGAGCCGAAGGCAGCGGCTTAACCCGCTGAGCCACCCAGGCGCCCGAGAGAGTCCTTCTAAACAAAGAAACAAAGACTTAAAGGAGTTTATGCTTCTTTTCATGCAACAATTCAAGGTACCTCTTTTTCTTCAGGGTCCATACATTTGTTAGTTTCCCCACCATTCTAACTTAAAGAAGTCCCATGTGGAAATCCGCAGAGGAGCGAGTGTGAATTGCCTTCCTTCCAGAAGAGTATGCCGCTGTCTTTGATCCAGCTCATAATTAGATCAGCTAAGGCCGGGACGAAATCAGGTGAGTGGATGATAAGTTGAAAGCAGCAATGAGGTTGTGAATGAGAGAAGGGAAAAGAACAGCAATCCTCAAGCAAAAATCCATACCAAGGCCTGAAGTTTACACATCCCAGGTCCCTCTCTCGTGGCCCAGCCAAGAATGTTCACAGAGTCTGTCTTCATTCATCACACATGCCCTGGCAGCTCCACTTTGAGCCCCAGATCACAAATACATGTCACCTCCTCATGCAGCCCCATCTGCATTCGCCTGGGTCTTCCCTGGCAGAGGGCACATCCATCACCCCCCGGAGGTACGCTTTTTGGAGCAGCTGTTGCTAACGCGCTGCACAGAAGGACTGAGGGGCCTGCTGGCTCCTTTGCCAGCTTGGTCTGCTTTGTGGTAATAAACCTAAGGAATGTCTAAACCTGGAGTTGTCAAAAAGAAGAAGGTTGTTTTTGCTGGAATGTCTGCGGTTTTATTCCCTTTCCCCAAGATTCCCATTTCAGAAGCTTTAACTTTTATGGGTATTTTTTAAACGATAAAACGGGGAGTTTTTAAATGTGGTTCTAAGAGGTAGAACCCCCCGAGAAGTCTAGATTTGGTTCACCCAGAAAATCCAAGCCAAGTGCCTTGAACTTAATCTGAACTTCTCTCTCCCCACCCCACCCCCACCACAATTGCAACATTTTCCACTCATAACATCACTACATTGTAACTTTGCTCTCTGGCAACTGTGTCATTGGTGATTAGTAAAACACTCTGAAACAATGACATCATGTCTATAAAATAATCACAAAAAATGCTAAATATTAATGACTAAGTCTCAGAATGGAATTTGAGCAACGCCAGTGGTGGCTAGGTTCACTTTATATATTCTGATTTTGTGAGATTTAAATTGACTGGATTTCCACACATAACCCCTCCGTTGCCTAATTTCAGCCATCCCCTCATTTCTCCACTTTCCTGGCCCCTTCTCTTTCCCAAGGAGTTTGCAGTAAGAAGACCTGTTAAATTTCAGAATCACCCAATTTGCCCTCTGATCTTTGTTGGAAGCTTTTCTTCATTTTCAAGCAGGAGCCTAGCTCTGTAGATTCAGGTACCATTTGTGCTCCAGATACTTCACAGTTCACAAGCCAATGGTAAAGCTATGGAAATTTTAAAGCACACACATTGTCCAGATGAATGCAAATAAAAATTCATCTTGCCTTCTTGGAGAGTGGAAACTGGGAATATGGATCACAAAAGGAGTGGAATGTTAGAAGCTCACAAAGCAATGGAATGTTAGAATTGGAATTTAGTCCAACACCTTCACTGACAGCCTTGGACATTTTTAAAACACAGTAGGCTTTTAAGATTAAGCCAGAGTGAATTATTTGTAAAGGAAATACCATCTATGTGGTGAAACATCTTAAATACCCTGCACCCTTTACTGAGCGAGTGGCTTGTTGAACTCGCTATTGTTGTGAGATCTGCCAGTAATGGTAAAGTCTATGTTTTAGAGAGAAACGCAAGACATTTCACCCTTGTTATATGCTTCTATGTTCATGATGCTACTTTCTCGCCATTAGTATGGTAATCAGCTTGAAGGGGATTTCTTTCCTTCTTCCCTTCCCTTCCCCTCATCTTCCCTCCCCTTGCCTTGCCTTTCCTCCTTTCTTTCAAGAAGCGGTTTAGCAGGCTCTTGTCCAGTAAATTTTCAAGTGTTCCGTGAAGTCCAAGTGGTGGACAGATACATTTCCAGACCTATCAGGGAGACCTCCCACCTCTCTATTTCATAGCAACTCACTTGTGTGTCTGTTTGGATATAAATTTCTAAATATCAGATAGGAATTCTTCGAAGCACCATCCTATTTCCCATACAAAGTAGATGTTTAGTAAATATTTGCTAGAGTGAATGGATGAGGGGCACCTGGGTGGCTCAGAAGGCTAAGCATTAGACTTGGTTCAGCTCAGATTGTGATCTCAGGGTCAAGGGATGGAGCCCCCTGTTGGGCTCTGTGCTCAGCATAGAGTCTGCTTAAGACTCTTTCTTCCTCTCCCTCTACCCCTCCCTCACTGCTTTCACGTGCACACACACACTCTCTCTCTCAAATAAATAAATTTTTAAAAATGTTCTTTATAACTATTTAGGAAAAAACAAAAAACAAAACTAAAGCTTGAGAATTACTGTCATCCTTGCCATTCTTTACCTCTGGGATGCCTTTACATGCTGGCTGGGGATGGCTGGCTTTGAACTCAACTAAGTTGCTGGTGTGATTTTTGAACATGAGCACCAGTACCAAGCCCAAAGCAACCTCATTCTTACTTCACAGACTGGTTGGCATCAGTGACTCCTGCTTACAGAGATACTTGAGCATGTGGTGATTTTAATGAGGCTAATAGATTCAGAGCCTCCAAATTAAGCAACTAGAAAGGACCCAAACTGGGTAGCCCCTTTAAGACTTCTCTGCACAGTAGCCCATTCAGACTCAGGAACTTTCTGTGAACTCTAGAGGTGACCTCTTCCTTTTCTTTGCTTCTACCTAATCAGATCCCATGTGAACTTTGGGAGCCTAGTGCTTGGATGTTGAAGGATTAAAAAAAAACCCCACTTTTGTGTATGCTACCTTTGGAGGCATATTAAAATCCCTTTGAATGCTATTGTTTTTTTTTTCTCATTGAAAATATCAAGTCTGTTTTCTATATAAACAGGCATTTTCTTTTATCTTGGTTATATTGTTTTACATTCCAACCTTATGGCTTAAATATTTTATTTGTCTCAAGATCATTTTTTTAAACTTGGGCTGATTATTTGAAACACTCATGTTGGAAAAGAATTGTTAGTGACCTTTCTTTCAACTGAGGAGGAAAACAAACATACAAATAGTATTTTTCTCCTGTATTATTTGTGATGGTTAGTCATACATACCTACTCTGGGTTCACATAACCTGCAATTGAAAGAGTTGTATGAAAATGACTTTTTAAATTATTTACCCCATAAAGCATTTCCATGAAGATTCTTGTCTAGCTCACCATTGTGAGGGAAAAAAATAAAAATTTCAGCTTTTGGAGAGTAGGGAAATGATTATATTTACTTATATCTTAAGTGAGAGTGAACAAGATAAAAGCTGAGAAGGACTATGAACAGAAGATTGATCTGTATTTGTGAACTGGGTTTATTGATCCATGGTGAAATTACAGAGCAGGAAAGACATCTCTCTTTGTCATCGCTGGGGTCCTTGATCTTTTATCTTGTCCCTTGTCCTGCAAGATTAGGAGAGGGCATTCCTACACAATGGGATAATTTTGTAGGAATGCCCTCTCCTAATCTTAATCAATTATTATATATGGCAGAGATTGGTGAACTTTTTCTGGAAAGGCCAAGGTAGAATGCACTGCTACTGAGGTTCTTCTTATTCCCACTTCTGTTTCTGGTATTTTACTGTTAGGGTCTACACCTCTCCAATTGCAATGCCTCACCACAAATCCACTTCAGCTCTCAGAAGCAAGCTGTGATCTTGAGTGGAGAGGGAGGAAAAGTACTCGTAGAGATGGAAGCATTTGGGTGCTGTGGAGGCCTCATGGCACCCCTCTGTGTCAGATTCACAACTCACAGCACAGGGACAATCCTGGGGCCTCTTATATTTCTGAACCAGGGGGCTGACTGCCTACCTTCTGACAGCCACATTCTACTGGTTTTTGACAGCTGGGTGCTTGAGCACCATCTTCCTTCTGTTTTTTTTGGAATTTCCCATAGGTTCTGGAATAAATTTAATTGCTGGCCCTCATTTTTGGTCAGTGGTGTTAGAAATATATACTTATTCTGTGTCCTTCCAGCTACACTGCTGAGAAGTAGGGAGAGGAACTGTTAGTCACATTTCAGATGTAATCCTGGATCATATTTCTTGCTCATGGCATGCCTTTCTGTACTAAATGGCCCAGATTTGGGAACAGAGTAGAGCACCCTTGCTGGCAGCAGGCACTCATGGGACAATATTTGTAGAGTGGACTGTGTGGTCTTTCCAGACCTTGAGTTGCATGATATAATGGTAGTTCTGCAAATATAAGTGGGATGATAACAATATATTTTTTTAAGATTTTATTTATTTATTTGTGAGAGGGAGAGAGAGAGAGAGAGAGCACAGGCAGACAGGTTGGCAGGCAGAGGCAGAGGGAGAAGCAGGCTCCCTGCTGAGCAAGGAGCCCGATGTGGAACTTGATCCCAGGACGCTGGGATCATGACCTGAGCCAAAGGCAGATGCTTAACTGACTAAGCCACCCAGGCGCCCACAACAATATATTTTAAGTGAGTGTTAGCTCTGAAGTATTGAACTATTGTCACAGCAATGTCTTTTACTGCAATATTTGGAGAATTTATAAAAACTAAATGTAGGGGTGTCTGGGTGACTCAGTTGGTTAAGCATGTGCCTTTGGCTCAGGTCATGATCTTAGGGTCCTGGGATTAAGCCCTAAGCTGGGCTTCCTATTCTGCAGAGTGTCTGCTTCTCCCACTCCTTCTGCCCCTCTCCCCCTCATGCATGCATATGCTCTCTCTCTCTCTCCAAAAAATAAATAAATAGTCCTAAAGAAATAAAAAATAAAAACTGAATGTATTTGAAAGGCAGTTTCATCCTCTGAATGAGATGTGCTTGAATAATACTACAACAACCTAACTTTTATCATCAAATACCCAGAAACTCCGAATGTTCATGGCTGATTAAGAGGAAAGAAAATCCACTGAAAGATGGGTAGTGGAATTCTGGTCCTAGTGAAGGGCTGCTAATCAAACTCAGTGTACTGGTCAGCTTGGTTTAGAGATTACTCCCAAATTTGGTTTAGACATTGAAGGTGAGGAAGAGCAGGAGAAAGCGGAGACATCTGAGCTCACAAGTTAGTATCAGAGATTGGACTAGGCCCTAGGCAAACCAGGTACCTATCCATTTGTCCTTTCCCATGTCTACAGTATCTAAATTTGGCCCATCTCTCTCTCTCGTATAATCCACTCACTTAGGCCCTTTGTCTCATACGTCTTTGTATGTCCTCACAGAGCCAAGCACAGAGACTCGGCAATAATGACTGCTCAAACAATATTAGCTGAGGAAGTTAGTCTAGCAGAAGTATTTCCTGACCTCTAGCATCTCATACTCTTTTGTTTGCTCTTGTACCTGTGTTGAGACAAGACAGTATGTTTCTTGATTATCCCTGACAATTTTCTCCACAATACAAGCTGTCAAGGTCAATTATGTGTCACTTGGGTGTTTTAATCTTAGCACAGAAATGTTATTTTTCTTGCCATCCTGGAAGAATTTCACAAGAATTTCAGAGACTGACTAAATGATTGCAGAATTTCTGCATTTCTGCCAAATTGCATTGAATAATAACAATAAAAATAAATAGCATTAGTCCGAGAGTCATGCAGGAGCAGGTCCAGGCAGAGAACAAAGCATGACATGTGTGAATTGGCCAACTAACATGGTTCTCACAACACCGGCTCTATTGTCAGCAACGATAAAACCTGAGAAAAGGCCTTGGCAAGTATGCTCTACATTTATTTGTTTTTGAGCTTTGATAATAGGTTGGCTGTGATGTGATCTTTATTACACTGTGCAATGTAAAATGCAGCTTGTTTTTAAAAGCCATTGCCAATGACTGACAGATATTTATTTCAATGGCATCCAGTGATCTGAATGTCTCATGTCATTCTGTACTTGCTCACTTTTCCATGAATAACTTACCATGTAAAGAGACATGTTTGGACTTACTTGAACTCATTATATAACCCCAGGTTAGTGAGGGATGTCTTGGAAAGCTAGAGAAGAACTGTTGTGTCTCTAAGACAATTAACTGTGTTTCCATTCTTGATTTAACTCTTACTGTAAGTGATGGCCAAAGCACTTCACTTAGAAATATCCAACAGACCAGCATTCATAAGTTTGTTCTGAGACATTTTTGCTTAAGGTCAACCATTTGTAATGGATTCTCTGGTTGTAGGGGGTTTTATGTACTATTTTTTTTGGTAAAATGAGAAGTATAAAGACATCCAGTTTTGTAAAAACATACAGGGCTAAACATATCAAAGCCAGAATAGCAGGTTGCTTATGGACTGTTTTCTCATAGGATTTCCCCCTGGAGAGTCAGAGAAGTTGCATTTTTGTGGCATTTTAACAGAAAGCCTCCTGGGAAAATAGAGAGTAATGGGTCATTTCCAATCACATGGGCTTTCAATTAATTAGATCACATTAATCTTTAACATTTAGTTTGTATTATTGCACTGAGGGGTTACAAATTGAAGGGAAGAGAGGAAAAGCCATCATCAGGAGAATAATGTGTTATCTAGGAGGAGTGAAGTGGTGGGAAATGGGAAACGGAGCAAGGCGTGGCCTGATGACATTGAAAGAGTGGAGAAGGCTGAGTCATTGGTCCTGTTCCTATTTCTGCAGACAACAGGAAACTCTATTCCAGTGATTCAAGACTAGTAGCCATGTTTTCTTAAGCTAGCAAGTATTTAAGATAATTTGAGTTGGAATGCATTCATGTGAACATGAACTCTCTAGCACCACAAACTCTGGTTCTCCGACAGCCTTATGCTAAGGCCCCAAAGTCCTTGAATTGGGAACTCAAATCTACCACTTTCCATCTGTGTAGAGGACTACCACTCCATGTGGTGTTGGAGTTTCCGACAGTATGTGAATAGCCCATGAAGATTTCTGAAAATTGAGGTGAATCTAGAAAAAGTATAATGATGTTCAAGAATTCATTCTAAGCCACTGCTGCTTCTTTTTAAAAGATTTCATTTATTTATTTAAGAGAAAGACTGACAGAGAGAGAGAGAGAGAGAGAGAGCATGAGCAGGGTGAGAAGCAGAGGGAGAAGCAGACTCCGGGCTGAGCAGCGAGCTGGATACAGGGCTGGATCCTGGGACCTGGACTCTGGGATCATGACCTGCTTTGAAAGCAGATGCTTAACTGACTGAGACACCCAGAGCCACTCATTCTAAACTTCTGCAGGTCAGTGAAGGAGTTAGCAAGTCCACATTTGTGTTCACCTCCGGGTTATGGTCCTTGATTACAGACCTTCTACAGTTAAGCCACATTTCTTCTCCCTTCTCACCCTTTACTCCATGTCCTTTTAATCTACCTTTTGTCAAACCAGCTTTTCCCTCAGCCATTTCTTTTCCTTGTCACACATATTTACTATTATATAAATATGTGTTTTTTAAATGACAAAAACCTAAGCAGCATTTCAAAAAATTCTATTTTTAAAATTTTCCTGAGGTTTAGTGGGTACTCAGCAGCTAGAAATATCCATTGCCCTGAATTTCAAGATTGTACATTTATTTGCACACCACACCCACATTTAAAAGTAAGCTGCATTGGGGTCAGAGCCCATGTGTCTGGCTCATTTCTTAAAATTTCCGTCTCCTAGTTCTAGAGCCTAATAGGAAAATTATATTTATTGAATAAATGATTGGATGAATGAATTGACAAAACCCTCTTAATGCTTAAAATCCCACCTTTTGTGTTTCCTTTCTTTTAGTTTACAGTTTTGATTTATTTTTAAGATAGAAAATTACCCTGAGAGGGGTAATATTTGAGCCTGTATAATTTTCCTAGAACTTCTTAGGGATGAAGGACTGAGTTTGGAAGGCATTAGGCATTTGAATAAAAGAAGTAAGGGGACACTGTTTTGGGGGGGTGAGCAAAAAGAGCAGGAAAGAGAAGAATGAAGAAAGCCAACTGTGTAATTCCCAAAACTGCCTATTTCATTTGAGAGCCACATTGATTTAGCTCCAGTTCACCATAATACTCCATTTATTTTAAATGAATAAATGAGTAAATTAAAATGTAAATGAAAATGCATATATAACAAATCATGATTGATCTCTTCTCTGAAATCATTATAGCCCATTTGCCCAGTCATACAACAAAAGAAGCCACCGTCATGGCCAGACCACCTCTAACAAAACTAAAGCTGCCACTTTGCTTCTTTTACTGGTTTGGAGAGAAAACAGGATCCAGCCATATGCTGTGAAGACAGGCTTGTCTGATCCAACATGCTTCAGACCCAGCACCAGCTTGAATGTGTGTGGGGGCCTTTTGGAAAGGATTGCTTCTTCTTTGCTTTAACTTCTGTAACATGCTGATCTATGTTTTAGCAAGGGATAGAGGATTGAGCTTTTACTTCATTAGAAAATGAAATCCACTGGTTTCTTTCAGATATTTTCTAGTATTGAGATTTTGTAAAGCATCAGCTTTATTCAGATCTAATTTGCATACCATACAATCCACCCACTTAACCATTCATTGGTTTTTAGTATATTCACAGAGCTGTACAGTCAGCAACATAGTCAACTTTTAGAGCATTCTTGGCACTATGAAAAGAAAGCCCAATTCCTTAGCACTTAGTCACTCCTTTCTCCCCAAATCCTCTAGCCCCAGGCAACCAGTAATTTACCTTTTGTCTTTATAGATTTGGCTATAATTTCATACAAATTATATAATTCATATAATTCCATGTAAGTGGAATCACACTATATTTTATGATTGGCTCACTTAGCATAATGTTTACAAAGTATCCATGTTGTGGCAAAACTTTATTTCTTTTTAATGGGAAAATATTGTCCTATTGTATGGATATGCCACATTTTTTTTTCCATTCATCTTTAATGAGCAATTGGGTGGTTTCTGCTTTTTGACTATTATGAATACAGCGGTTGTAAACATTCATATAAATTTTTTGTGTGGATTTATGTTATATTTTTCTTGAGTTAATACCTAAGAGTGACATTGATGGGTCATATGGTAACTTTATGTTTAACATTTGAGTAATGTTTTCTCATATATATATATATATATATATATATATATATATATATATTTTACCTTAATGTGAGGAATGTTTTCTAACATGACTGTGTTTTGCATCCCTATCAGCAGCATGTGAGTGCTTCAATTTTTCACATCCTCACCAACACTTGTTATCTGTGTTTAGAGATGACTTTTGTGGTTTTGAATTGAAAAACCCTAAGGCTGAGCTTCTTTTCATTTGCTTACTGATCGCTTCTTTGGAAAAAACCTTTTTCAGATCCTTTGCCCATTTTTATTTATTTACTATTTTTTTTATCATGTTATGTTAGTCACCATACAATATTTCATTAGTTTTTAAACTTTGTTTTATTTTTTTTTTCTGTGTTCCAAGATTAATTGTTTATGTATCACACTCAGTGCTCCATGTAATACATGCTCTCCTTAATACCCATCACCAGGCTAGCACATTCCCCAAACTTCCTCTCCTCTGAAACCCTCAGTTTGTTTCCTGGAGTCCATAGTCTCTCATGGTTCATCTCCCCCTTCATTTTTCTCTTTCTTCTCCTAATGTCCTCCATGCTATTCCTTATGTTCTACATACAAGTGGAACCATATGATAAATATCTCTTGATAATTATCTTATGATATTTAAAAGTAAGCTGCATTGGGGTCAGAGCCCATGTGTATGATAATTATCTTTCTCTGCTTGATTTATTTCACTTAGCATAATCCCCTCCAGTTCCATCCATGTCAATGCAAATGGTGGGTGTTCATCCTTTCTGATGGCTGAGTAATATTCCATTGTATATATGGACACGTTTTTATCTGTCTGTTGAAGGGCATCTTCACTCCTTCCACAGTTTGGGTATTGTGGATGTTGCTGCTATGAACATTGGAGTGCATGTGCTCATTCTTTTCCCTATATCTGCATCTTTGGGGTGAATACCCAGTAGTGCAATTGCTGGGTCATTGGGTAACTCTATTTTAACTTTTTGAGGAAACTCCATACTGTTTTCCAAAGTGTTTGTACCAACTTGCATTCCGAACAATATATGTTGTTTCCTGCCTTATTAATTTTTGCCACTCTAACTGGTGAAATGTGGTATCTCAGTGTGGTTTTGATTTGAATTTTCTTGATGGCTAATGATGTTGAACATATTTTCATGTGTCTGTTAGCCATTCATATATCTATGGCCATACCACCCTGAAAATGCCTGATCTTGTCTTTGCCCACTTTTAAATTTGGTTGTCTGGTGTTTTTTTGTTTTTGAGTTGTAATAACTCCTTTTATATTAAAAATATAATCTCTTATCATATGTATGATTTGGAAATATTATCTTCCATTCTTGAGAATGTGTTGGCTTTTCTCTTTACTGTTGATATTCCTTGAAACACAAAGCTTTTAATTTTGTTGAAGTCTAATTGTATTTATTTATTTATTTATTTGTATGTTTGTGCTTTTGGTTGTCATATTTAAGAAACTATCACCTAATCCAAGGTCACAAAATTTATTCCTATTTTTTTTTCTAAAATTTCTATAATTTTAGCTCTTACATTCAGGTCTTTAATTATTTTTGAATTTTCATATGCAGAGTGAGGCAGATGTTCAGCTTTGTTTTTTCCATGTGGATATCCAATTTTCAAGGATCATTTGTTGCCTCTTATTTTTAGGGCTTTAATTTGTTTATTTATTTGAGAGAGAGTATGACAGAAAATTTGGGTGGGTGAATGGCAAATGGAAGAAAGAGAGAAGCAGGTTCCCCTATGAGCAGGGAGCCTAAGGCTGGCTTGATCCCAGAATCCTGGGATCATGATCTGAGCCAAAGGCAGATGTTTAACCAACTGAGCCACCCAGTGCCCCCATTTGTTGCATTTTTGTTTGCTATCATTGAATTATTTTGGCATCCTTGTCTAAAATAAATTTATCATAAATGTGGAAGTTTATTTCTGTTTCAAAATTCTGGGGTCCTATTGTTAAGTGCATATAATTGTTATATGTCTTATTGATAGATTGTTCCTTTTATCATTATATAATGTCCATCATTATCTCTTACAATAATTTTTGTTTAGTTTAAATTTTATTTTTTCAATGTTAATATAACAAGTCCAGGTCTTTTTTGGTCACTGTTTGTACAAATCTTCTATTTCCATCTTTTTATATTAACTTGTGTCTTTAAATCTAAAGTGAATTTCTTGTGGACAGCATATAGTGTGATCATTTTAAAAATTCATTCTAATAATCCCTGCTTTTTCATTGAAGAACTTAATCCATTTACATTTAATGTAATTATTAATAAGGGGCTATTAACTTCTCTCATTTTGTTCCTTGTTTTTCCTATGTCATATATATATTTTTTTCCTCAATTTCTCCATATTGGCTTCTGTTACATTAATTAGATATTTTCTTGTATGCCATTTTAAGTCTTTTGTCATTTATTTTTTGCAATAAGTTTTGAATTATTTTCTTAGTAATAACATCTTAATTATATTATTCCAGTTGAAATTAATAACAATGTAGTTTTAATAGTATACTAAAACTACTCATAAATAGCTCTGTTTTCATAGTTAAGCTATTGTTTTCCCAAATCTGTATTTATTGTGTGCCCATCAACTTAGATTTATAATTATTGGTTTATTCAATGGTTTTTTAAATCATATAGAATAAAAGATAAGTGATAGACCAAAGTACGTTAATACTAAATTTTATATTTACCCATGTACTTACCTTTGCTTGTACTCTATTTCTTCCTGTGGATTAGTTACTGTGTAGTGTCCTTTCATTTCCACCAAAAGATTTTCCTTTGCATTTCTTTTAGGGCAAATCTACTAGCAATAAATTCTCTTGGTTTTTGTTTATTTGAGAAATTTTTCATTCCTACTTTATTTATGAAGGATAGTTTTCCCAATATAAAATTCTTGATGGACAAATTTTCTACTTCAACACTTTGTATATTTCATTCCACTGCCTTATAGCCTCCATGGTTTTTGATGAGAAGCTATTAATCTTATTGAGGATTCTGTGTACTTGATGAATCAATTCTTTCTTGTAGCTTTCATGAGTGCCTCTGTTATTGGAATCCTATGGTTTGATTAAAATGTGTCATGTTGATCTATTTATACTACTTGGAGTTTGTTGAACCTCTTAAATGTGTAGATTCATGTATTTCATGAAATTCTGGAATTATTCCGCTATAATTTCATCATCTTCTTATGAAATTCCTAATATGTATGTATTTGTAAACTTGAAGATTCTACAGGTCTTTAAGATTGTGCTGGTTTGGGGCACCTGGGTGGCTCAGTGGGTTAGGCCGCTGCTTTTGGCTCAGGTCATGATCTCAGAGTCCTGGGATCGAGTCCCGCATCGGGGTCTCTGCTCAGCAGGGAGTCTGCTTCCTCCTCTCTCTCTCTGCCTGCCTCTCTGCCTACTTGTAATCTCTCTCTGTCAAATAAATAACTAAAATCTTTAAAAAAAAAAAAGATTGTGCTGGTTTATCCTCATGATTTTTTTTTTTTCTTTCTTTTTGGTAGACTGACAATTGCAATTGACCCATCATCTAGTTCTCTGATTCTTTCTTCTCCCTGCTTCGACTTGCCATTGAGTCTCTCCAGTAAAATTTTTACTCTTTATTATAATTTTCAATGTCAGTATTTCTGTGTCCTTTCATAGTTTTTTCTTTATTGATATTTTCTTTTTTTGTGAGATACTGTCTTCATGATTTACTTAGTTCTTGTGCGTGTTCTTCTTCAATTCCTTGAGAATATTTAAAAGAGTTAAAATCTGCCTAATTTCCCATGAACAGTTTCTATTACTTTCCTTGTTCAAAAATCTTGTGTATGGGCCATTATTTACTGAAAAAAGAACCTTTATTATATGGCAACTCTGAAAATTAGATTCTTTCCTATCTTTGTCTGCCAAGCTTTTGTTTTGTTTTGTTTTTATTTTTTTCTTTGTTTGTTTGCTTTTTTTTTTTTTTTCTTTTTGGTTAGTTTATCATTTTACCCAACTGTATCTCTTTCTCAGGTATCACAAAGTAATGTATTTGCCTCTAAATGCATTTGACTTTAAATGAGGTAAATTTAACCACCTCAGTCTTTGGAGAGTTCCACGTTACGTGAAATAAATACAAGTTCTTTAAGTTGGTTTTTCAGGAGGCCACCAAACAGATTTAAACAACAACAAAATCCCATAACTTTCTCAAAATAAGGTCTTTTCTTCTTCCTTTCTTAACATGAAAATGCACTGTGTATAGGAACTGTTATTTTCAAGGTTGCTGCCAAGCTGGGGTTGTGGGGGAGGATGGGGCCATTGTAGTTTAAAACACTGCAAAGCTCTCCAAGATTAAGCTGGTTTCTTGATTAAGCCATTCCTTGATTGTTATAAGTTATTAATATTTACAGTTCTGGAAAAAAAATGGATCCCTACAGTTTGTCAGTTTATTTTTTACTTTGTTGTGTGTGTGTGTGTGTGTGTGTGTGTGTAGAGACATGCATGAAATTCACTACATCACAATTTTCACAGATGCCATTCAAGTTTATTTCTGGACACTTAATTCTCTTCCATTGATTTTAATGTCTATCCTTGTGTGAGTCTTGACTGTTGTCTTGATTATTGTAGATTTGTACTAAGTTTTGAAACTAGAAAATATGAGTTCTACAGAAGATCTGTTTTTTTTTTTTTCAAGCTTGTTTTGGTTATTCTTTTAAATTTCCATATGAATTTTATTATCAACTTTTCAAATTCTGCAAAGAAGACCATTTGGATTTTGATGGAAATTGTGTTGAATCTGTATATAAGTTTAGGGAGTATTGCCATCTTAACAATATTAAGTTTTCTGATCCATAAACATGAGATGTCTTTCCATTTATTTAGGTCCACTTTAATTTCTTTCAACAAAATTTGAAGTTTGCAGAGCATAAGTGGTCCACTGTTTCATTAAATTTATTCCTAAATATTTTATCCTTTTGCATGCAATTGTAAACTGTTATTGTAATTTTGGTATAGGATTATTCATTGTAAAGGTACATAAATTCATTTGATTACTCTATGAAAGAAGTTGGTAAAAATAAAATTTGTGATCATGCCATGTCTTTGTTTAAATCCTTTTGGCGGCTTCTCATTGGTCTTAGAAAAGTAGCAAAAATCCCGAATATAACATGGAAATCTCTTAATGTTCTGATTTCTGCTCACTTCTCTTGCCCCATCTAAGTCTGCTCTTTCCCTCACTATCTGAGTTATGCTGGCATGTTTTCAATCCTCCTAAGCCAACATGATCCTTTCCTACATAAGGTCTTTGCACATGCTATTTTCTCTACCTGAAAAGTACTCTCCTTCTTATGTCACAAAACAAACCAAAAAAGCTCTTTATCTAGTTAATGCTTATTACATCTTCAAGTCTTGGCTCAAATACCTCCTCTTTAAGAAAGCCTTATGGATAACCTGTCTAAGTCAGCTTCCTCTGCCATCTCTCTATGGAGCACACCTTTCCTTTTCTTTAGAGGCCTTACAATACTTTTTAACTGTACTTTCATTAATTAAAGTGATTATTTGATTAAAAATGAATACATTATTCGGTACACTGTAACTTTTTAAAGAGGAAAGTCTGTCTTGTATTTGCTGGCTGTTGTTTTTATCTTTCTAGTGCAGTGTGTGCCAAGTACTCAAATTTTCACTTAGTGAAACAATGAGAGAATGACCTGTCAAGAAGGTTTATGTATTATGTCATTCAATCATTCATCATTTTAGGTAAGTAATATCCTTTCCAAGTTAGAGTTGGGAAAATTGAGGTTCAGAAAGATTAAGTATATTGTCCAAATTAAGACAACAACTTATGTAGAGTCAGTATTCAAAGTCAGGTCTCACGATGAACCTAAGCTTTCAACTTCACTGTCGCACTACTTTATCCTATTCAGGGTGAATCTGTACTCTAAGGAAAGCTCTTAGTGGAAATAGCTAGCTAATATAGCAAAGAAGAGATGACTTTGCTATTCATGAGGGAAATGCAGGATGAGCTTTGAAGGGGATGTCACAAACCCACTCAGGGTGATAGCAAGATTTAGAGCAGAGGATAGGGCTATGAACCATTTTCCAAAATTGTTAATTAAGGAAAGAAATGACTCAAAGGTTAGGGGATGACATTAATGAAAAGGGGAAAGAGGTATTATAGGCAAATCGTACAGATCCCTAAGTAGAATGCTTTGGGAAGTGAATGAGTGGTGGTCTGAGTGAGAAGCCAGGAAGTAAAGACCATTACAGAAACTGACTGACAAAGAAAAATCAGGGCCCTACTGAATTTTGTCCTAATGGCCTTTTTGAGGTCACTGGATGCAGAGTAGTAGGCAGAGGACTTGTTCATTTGCCTTGGAGGGAGATGAAAGTTCTGAGCTTATTTGTCCTGGGAAGGTATATCTCCAAGACCTTAGTATGTATATCTCCAAGGTATATCTCCAAGACTATAACATAGTATGGGTGGTGGAGAGCCAGGGGGGTACAAAAACATACAAGTAGTGAGAAGGTATGACAACTGGGGTGGCTGCAATCTTACAAACATTTTAAGTGTATTTAAATCCAAACTATGCCTATCTAATGCACAAAATGTGCAAAAATTTATTTTTCCTATTGTTAGGATATGCATTCTCTTAAGAAACTGGAAGATGATGAGATAAGTGTGAATTGATTTTTGTGAATACTAGAATGGGAATACGGGGGACTGAGAAAATAGAATGACTCTCTAAGACAAATGGCCAGTTATAGATGTGTTTGTTAAGCCAGGAGGAAGCGCCTGGTAAAGAGGAAATCAGGAAGGCAGAAGTGTGTTGACAGGGAAAGCTGAGACATGGAACAGCCAACTGAGAGAAAATCAGAATGAAGGATTTAGTACAAATGACTCAACCTTTGTGGAAAAAGTTAATCATAACCGACAAAGTCTTTCATTTGTGTATTTCAATCCCCTTTAAGTAGAGAGATAAACTTTCTTTATTGTATCCATATTTCAAAGTATGCCTTAGAGTCCAGTGCAACAGTTTTTATAGCCATTTTCATCCCTTATGTAAAACAGTTCAGCTCAATCCTCAATATGAAACTTTCCAATTTATCCTATTTTCAAATTAAAAAACAACAACAGCAATAAAAACCTTTCACTCCCCTCCCATTCCTCCCGACTCTTGTGGAAAATTTTCATTGTAGACATTTACTATGTATCCTATCAGTCAAAAGTTTAAAGGTAATGGGGTATTTTTTGAGAAACACCTCATGGTTATGATATTTAATATGATATTTAAATTTTAAAATTTAAAGGATTTTATATGGTCACTGTGTTGTGTGTAGTGGGTAATTTCTGTTTATACTCTCTCCTTTCAAAGAATAAAGAAAGGTAATAACAGTCATAAGACATTAAAGAAAAAATACAATTCACTTTGATTCAGCCCTTGTGACCCATAATATACCACACAGTGGCATAGACTGGAAAAAATAAACCCCACTCCCACAATAATTTGAAGATAAATTCTACTATTACTAGGTAAACCTGAAGAATGTTTAGCCCTGTAGGTATATGATCGGCAAAATGGGTTCTAGAATAGTTTAAAATTGAGATCATGTCTACAAATCCAAAGCATCAAATACTGCTGTCAGGGACATAGTGGTAAAAGCAAAATAAAAATGTTCCCAGCTCCCTTTACTGATCATGGCAGCCAACTATAAATTCTCTGGTCCCTTTCTTGTCTGTTCATTATCCCCAACATACTGCATTTTATTCCTGTAAGAACTTGTTCCATTTAAGCCCTAATTCTAGGCATAGTCCTTTGTCATTCTCAAATCTCATGATGTGATGAATACTCCATTGAAAAGATCCTCATTAAGGGATAATAGCTCTACTTTTGAATTATACAGGAAATAATTATAAATATATTTGAATATGACTAGACTGAAATTTGAGGTATGAAATTTTAACTTTATACTTAATTCAAATAGCTTTTACATACATACCACAAGTGCTTTGCCCAGTGAAAAGAAGCATTCCTGGAAGAAAGAGCCAGTTTAGCTAATTTTTGCCAACATAAAAAGATGACACTAGAAACAACATTTAAGACATCATCAAAAACAATAACTACATAATATTTTTCAGTCTAAAAGGGTGCAAAGCTAAAGTATACTTTCCAATTTAAACAGTGATTAATAACAGCTTAACTTATTATACATTATTATACATTAGACCATGGCAAATGGAAAATTAGGAAAAAAATAAACAGTGTCCACGCAAACTATTTGAAATGGCAAAGTGATACATTTCTTGTCCTGTTTCCATCAAGATTTTATTACCAGTTTCCATTATCTCTAGTATCTTAGTTGACTTGCTCAGATGCAGACTCTAAGCTCAATGATCTAAATTTATTGACCATTAGTCCTACTCCAGTGTTGCAAGACTTCTTGACACTACACTAGAATGTGGATACCAGATGTTAGAACTGAACTGAAGAATTAATTTATCCTTAATAATAAACACAGTGTATTTGATCACTTTGATAAATGAGCCTCAGTCCGTCCTTAGTATGTGATAAACAGTTACTATAATGGAACCATAGGTGAGATTAACCTGTAATCTGTCCCAGGTCTTCTCTTTATTAGTGCAGCTGCAAACAGTCTATATATTCAGATTAACTAATGATCCCTGGATCATATTATTTTCTCCTCCTGCTCTGGCCTTTTTTTCCACGTTGAGACTGGAGTGAACCACTGGAAGCTTTTGGACATGACATACATGCTCTGATCTTTCTCTATGGTATTCCCTCTACTCCTCAATATCCTACTACATTTTTTTCCCCTCAAACTGCCCTTTGTTTTTGTTTGTTTGTTTGATTTTGCTTGCACTGCTCTTGGGTTCCTCCTACCTCCTTTCTCCACTCTTCCTAATATCTCATCTTTCACCTATGCTCTCTATTTCATAAAAAATTCCTACCCTATGCCTTTAAACATTCTCAGAATTTTCTCTCCATCCCTTAAAGAAATTCAGTCTCTACCCTGAAATTTTTTTCTTTTATACTGTCATTGAAGTGAAGGTTTCCTGATCTACTCAAAGACCAGGAGAGAGAATTGCATTCCTTGAGCTCCTCAATGCTACTTCGAAAAGAATTGTTCTTGTGTCTTTATGCAAATCTGCATTTTCTCTAAGTTAATACTACCAAACTTTTCCAGTGTTTCATCCTTCTTATCATGAAACGATCCACATTTAGTCATTCTGCCACAATTATTGAAGACATTAGCACCTAGGCCACATTAATCTTCTATAGCCCATGTTGTACCATTAAGCTGGCCAATTTCAATATTCCTATAGCCAAAATAACCAACAGGTCAGTTTCTAGGTTCTTGGGCATCATCAGGACTCTTGACCTTCACGTTTGCTTTCTTTCAACCCCCTAAAATTACAGACCCTTATGTCACAAAACTTAAATTCTTCTATGACTTTCCTTTCCTTCTGTCTCATATTCTAATGTTCACTCTACTTGCTCATTGTCTTTTGGAGGCCTCCAGTTTCTTTATTTTTCAATTATCCCTACTCTATCAATGTATTATTATATATGTAGATAACCTCATTCCCTTCCTTCTTGACTCAGCACAGTGCATAACTGAATGCTTCCTCACTTCACTCTCTTGCATTCTTGTCCTTTCGTTGCATACCATTCAGTAATATTAATCCAGGAAACAAGCCTTCTGATGTGAACTATGCCCAACCTCTTTTCTCTTGTATAGAGATCATTATTGTTGCATCAAGTATTATCTCATTTATCTCTTCCATCTTAAAACCAGTATTTTCTCCTCTGTTTGTGACCCCATTCTCTGTTGTTTATTCAGGATCTTATCCCACCAGTCAAACATCTTTTCTATCATATAGTTGATCTTTCCTTTTTTCATGACTCTTCTTTTCCTATTCTTACTTCAGTAAATGATGCCACTATTTTCAGTCACTGAAGTTGGAATTCAGAAGACATTCTGCAGGTTATCTTTTTGCCCATAGTTACTTTATAATAATAGTAATAATGATATTCAATTATAGAGTGACTGCTATGTACTAGCCACTGTTCTAAGTGCTCTACATGTATTCTTTCAGTTCATCCTTACAATTCTACAAATTAGCTATTACTCTTATCACCATCTTGCAGATGAAGGCACCAAGATATAACAAAGTGAAGCATCCTCTGCAAGGGAACACAGTAAGTGGTGGAACAGAGGTGAAGCACCAGGTGCTGGTTGTCTCTCTAAATACATCATGAATTTTCCTATTATGCTATTATTCCAAGCTGTTGACAGCTCTCATCTCAGCAGCAACAGTCCCTCAAATGGCCTTGCTGGCTCTCATCTTGTACTCTCCATATTCTTACTCTGTAGTGTTTTCCTTGCAGGTTGGTCTATCATGAATATTAGTTTAACTTCATTGTTCAAAGCTATGAGTGTTTGGATTAGAAATGATAATTATTCTGTTTGAATCAATCCTATTACTTTTTAAAAAATTTACATTGATGATTTACAAATATTCAAGTTGGGTTGTAGAAAGCTTATGGGGATGGGATATTGTATAATAGTTTATCTGAGATTGTTACTAATGGATTTTTTAAATCCTGATTCTAACACTTGTGTGTTAAAATTTGGGGCAAATCACAACCTCTCTGTGCATTAGTTTACCACCTTTAACATGAGAATCATAATAGTACCTGTATCATAGGATGATTGTTAGGAATAGATTAAATTAGTTAACACATGTAAAGTGTTCTTAAGGACACCTGGTATAGAGTGAATTGCTATATCAATGTTAGCTATTATTATCCCCATGTGGAAGCTATTCAAGCTGGTTGAAGATCAGGCTTAGAATTCAAAATAGTCTTGATAAACTATCATACTTTTCATCAGGAGACAATATAGTTTGCTTACTGGAATTCATTATAATAAATATCTGTGATGATCTGCATAACATTGCTTTGTGATGGAGATCTTGCACTTTGGGAGACCAAATCATGTTGAAGCCTGTCTTCTAGTATTTGAAGTTGTCCTCCTTGATTTGGAAGCAGGAATAAAGGCTATTGCCAAAGTAATTCCATATAGACATGTATCCTCTTCCAAACAAGTGTAAAGTTTCTTTTAGAAAAGCATAAGGGTTATAATCCGCATGACATAATTTTCAAGATACTATGTTAGCACCCCAGTAAGCCAGGAAATCAATCTTCCAGCCACCACAACCCTCTAGGAAACATCTGTTGGACCATTTGCCATGAGAAAGAATGAAAGTAGGCTTGGGGCCCCTGGCTTAGCAAGGGGGAGTTCCATCTGGAGGGGTTGATGGAGACAGCTGGGAGCTTGGGAATGTTAGTTCTCTCCAGGTTTTTGACAGCATAGAAGGGACACAGAAGGTGATTCAGACAATGATAGTGGTTCATGTTGACCAGTCTTCTGAATCATCTAACTACTAGAAACAGTTATCATTTAAAACCTACCTACTGAGCTCATGCCCTACTCCACATTTTTTGAGCTCTGAAAGACCTAGGTTTGTCCATTGATGTGGTTTTGTATAAAAATTTATACCAATTATTTAGAGTCCAGTAATTGATCTTCTAAGTTAAAACTGGACATACTCAGCAGTCAGGTACATGAAACAATGCTCGGTTTTGAACTGTATGATGAAGAAAGAAAATGATAGATGGATTCAACCTGACCTTGGAAGTAAGTGAGCAACTCACAAAAAGGGGAGGTGTCCTGGGAACCAAAAGACAGCTTGACAGCAGACAGAAAATGATTTAACACTCAGACAGGGAAGAAAATTGAGATCCACAGCTATGGCCAAAAGATACAACCCAAAAGAAATGCTTCGAAATGAGAGCTACAGGATAGGCTGGATTACATAGACTTTTCCCATCACAAGATGTAAGCTAATCTATTTTGCTAAAAACAAACACATTTCACCCCTGAGAGTGTATTAAATGCTCTGAAGAGGGTCTGGGACTTAATTTGTAAGACACATTTCATCAGATATTTAGAATTTTCACTGTAGAATTCCTGGCCTTTCGTGTTTTTCATTTTCTGATTCCTGAGAGATAATCAGAACCATATTCACTCAGGGAGCAAGTTGCAGCCTAACATTTTTCTAACCCTTATATTGCTCAATAAGTAAGCTCTCATATATCAACATTTTTTTTCTAAATAAAAGCTTCAAGGAATTTAACAACAAACCACCTCCATAATACTATTTTTATAAATTTTTAAAAAATGGTCTAAACAAGCTAGAAGTTCCTTTATCCCTCACCCTTTGCAAGGTGGAAGTGATAACAATTGCACCTGTTTTTCTGCAATAGTACTATTTATATCTTCAACGTTAAAACTCTGGAGAATATCTTAATTGTTCAACAAACTTTTGTTGAGCACTGACTATATAGTCAACCATTGTGTTGCTATAACATAGCATATCTTTACCTTCTTTAATCATGTAAATGATTGTGTCTCTTAAAATAAATGCAAAGAAAAAGAATTGTATGTTCCCAATATTGTTTTAAATAACAGAAAATACATTTTTCTCTGTGCTCCACAATTAGAAGACACAGTGATTAGAGTGATAGGTAGCTGAAAATCAACTATTTGATTACTTGGCTTATACTGACTCAGGTATTAAAATATTTTGAGGAAGTAAATCAGATTATCTGATAGGCCTTTGGTTAAAAGATGATAAATGTTGGAGATAGATTAGTGGATAAATGAAGTCATGTTAATTTGAGTGGTATTTAAAATGAAATAATACACATGCCATTTAAAACTGAGAGACATATGAACTTATTACACTGAGCTTTATCTCAAAAGACTGTTGTTGAAACCTTAAAAGAAAGCTCACATAGAATGGGAATTTTGGAAGTTGCTGGTTTCGCTAATTTTTAAGTCATTACTCTTCATCAGTATTGTTATTTCTATTGTATTGTTATTTTTCTTGGTTCCTTTCTCTTGGTTCATCTTTTTCCTCTCCGTTCCTTCTTCTACCGCTAAGGTCAAATTCTCATGCTTGACAAGTGCAGTAGCTTTCAAGCTGCTCAGTCATCCTCTAAGCTATACTCACAGGCTTACACAAAGCCTGATATGACCCCATCATTTTCTTGCTTCTAATCTCTCAGTGGTTTTCTAGAACCCAGTGACTGAAACTATGCTGGACCAAAAGCACAGGCGTCTCCCCAAAACTGGAGCTAAGATGGAAATCTAAAACAAAGGATAGTGGATATATAATGAGTTATGGCTAGAAGGAGAGCTATATTGAAGACTTGAATACAAAACGAAGGTATCCTACTCAATTTGATAGATGACAGGCGTCTATCAGAGAGTTTTTATGTCAGTGATATGCTTTAGGCAAATCAATCTCACTGTGGTATTTAGCATGAATTAGAAGAGAAAGCACCTGGAGGCACATTGGCCAAAAGCCCAAAGACTTAGCTATTGAATTTATTTTAAGTAAATAAACAGTGAGGTCCCAAATCAGGACAATGGCAGTGAAAATGGAAAAGAGGGAACATGTGTCAGTGGGGTTGTGGTAGATGGTCAGTAGAGAATCAGGAAAGAAAGAGAAATATAGAGTTAAGTATATAGAGTCATTGCTTGTTTTAATCTTTCATTGCTTATTTTTATTGGCAAAGATTTAGAAGTATATGTTCAGTTCTTCTAGGGTAAAAATGATCTTCACATTGGTTTTCAAATGGGTCAAGTAGAGCAAAAGAGAGGTGTTCAGCAATACAGTGGCCACAGTCAAAGATTGCCTGTGGGTGTTCTGGCTGCTAACTTCTGTGAGCTCTTTGCAGTCGGGTCCTATTACCCGTTTGCCATCTCCGAAAGGATGGCCAGTAATGTCATTCCTTATGAGAAAGTTCTTACTTAACTGTCTGAAAGGTACATATCTATTATGACATTAAAATAGTGGTCTCAGTCAAGAAAAGGCAAAGAATTCTCATGCATCATTTGGGGGTTTCCACATTATATTAAGTACGTATGATCAGGAGAGATGGGCTTTAGTAATCTCAAAGCCCTTTGTTTTGGAGAGAACACTGCAGGTTACCTTATCAGCTGGATATTCATGTGCTGTGATTGCATCATTCCCAGGGGACAACTTCCCAGGCTACTACTGCCCTATCCCATGTTTCTACCAATACAATAAATATCATAAATAAATTCCTCGGCACATTGAGTTTGCTAGGTTTTAAGGTCTTTCATCCGGGAGAGGACCTGTGACCTTTGCATGGCTGTTCATGTGTTATTTCTAGCAGGATCTGAAGCACTTAGTTGTGGAAATCCCCGAAGACTGCCCCCATCATCCCTAACTACACTCAGTTCCACCTACCATTTCATATAAATACTGCTGAGCCACTTTCTTTTGTAGGCAGAAAGGATCTGCTGGTTGAGATGAGCAACCAAAACTTTCCAACTGTTTCCACTCATAGTCCAAACATGGTTTGCTGGGTTCAGAATTTAGCAGCCGAGTCCCTAAGGCACTTAATGGAAATGAGTGAGTTGGGAGAGAGGCAAGACTGGCAGATTCTGGCTTTCTGTCTTCCTCTCCCATTTTAGACTCAAAGAAATACCATGCATGTGGTAGCTGGAGCAGGTCAGGTGCCAAGCCCTTGTAGTAGAGGAGGACATTCTCTGGAACTCTTAAAGGCCAAAATGCTGTTTTTAGAAGGAAAATACTTCCAGGACAATACTGTGGCCTTTAACTTAATTAGTCGACTAAAGAAGGAAAGTCTCTCAAAAGAATCACGCAAATAAAAGGAAGCTGCCCGAGGCTGCTTCCAGGGAAAGAAAAGAATCTTTTGCCATACTGAGGCCAGAGGTGTGGGTGTCAGGTTTTCCAAGGAGGATTGGGAAGCTTTCAAAATTTCATAAGAGGTTCTTGATAGGCTCTTGCCTGGGGATCTGCAGGTAGGTTCCTGAATCATAGACTTAGGAGGTGTTCTCTCAGAAATGTCTTACTAGAGACACAGACATTTCTGACTATATTCCAATTTCAAAACTTAATTTTGGGTAATATTAAAAAGCAACATATTTAACCACATCATTTGGGATTATTTTATTCTATTAGAATGATACAAAATTTAAAATATTGAAATATAAAAATTTCCAATAAAATGTAAGGATTCTCTTTCAAATTGAAATCTTTGCTTTTAAGATGGTACTTATCAAATGTATGGATTCCAAAATAATTCTTATTAGTTGTAAAATTCCTCAACTTGCCTGGATTCATTTATAGTCTCTAAACATACCACGCCCCAGGGGATACCTTTAATTGAGAAACTTTTTCTAAGAATGATACATACTTCTATTCCAGTCTTTGTTTTCATAGAAGTCATATTCTAGCAGAGGAAGATAACATTTAAATACCCAAATATATATCTGTGATTTTTGCTTTGGAAAAGTATAAAGCAGGGAAGGAGTGAAGGGTGTGTGTAATGGGAGTGGGAGGACATGTCATGGTGACTGATGAGTCAACACAAAAGTAACAAAATTCAATTTATAAAATGTGTTATGTTATTATCTGAATTATTCAGGCTCTTAAATCCCTGCAAATGTGAAAATGGAAGACAATTTATTTTATACTTTGGTTTGCTTCATAGGTTTAATTCTTGAGATTATAAACTTTTCATTTTACTTAGTCTCATATGATCTTATAACTTCAGTTTCTTCAGGCAAATAGAGAGTGGTGACAACATTTTATTTAGAAAGCATTTCCTAATGTTTGGAAGAACATGTTATTCCCACTTAGAAGGTGTTTTAATGTGAGGTCATCAAATTCTTCCTTGCCTACTAAATTTCATATATTCAGTGTGTCCTTAGTCTTATTAAATTTACTTACGTATGTAGACTTACCCATCACACGTTTGCCCTTCAGTACTGATATTTTATTCATGAAATAGGGAAACCAAACAGTTTATAATTGAATGAAGCTGAAGACCACTAGGCATTCTTTAGGTATTTGGAAACAAATTATGGTTCTGTGTGATTTCTTTCTCCACCACTGAACATTTAGACAATGGGCTCTTGGAGGGGGGCAATTCAGAGTATTTCTTGTTTATCTTCTCAACTCAATAGATGATATTAAAGAGAAACTAGTTTCCATGGAGTAGGTTAAATCATACTATTTTTTTTTTAACAGAAATGGAAAAATTTCCTTTGGAAATTATAAATGTTCTTAAATGAAAAATATATCAACTTTTCCTTAAAACCGAGTTGCTGCTTTTCAATGATTTCGGGTAAGTCAAATGTTCAGTACAAGGCTATGTCTGTATCCAATACTTCATTTAGACTTTTTAAGTCTTTGTATTTGTTCTAATGATAATGGTTTGTTGATGTACAAATATCTCAGTTCAAATAAGTCATTTATCTACCACATGACCTCACATTAATGTTTTGTAAAAAGCATACTTCAAATCTATTTCTGCATTCTGATTTTGCAAAATCTCTTACAATATTTTTATGTTATTACCTTAAAATAAATATAATGAATTTTTTCTTATGTTAAGATAAACTCATGAACATTGTAGAAATTTTGGGATCATAACTCACAAATTTACCATGCAAGAAAATAGCTTTTAGGGGTGTCTTTTCATTTGGTTTTTTATGCAAATGTTTATACTGTAAGGTTTGCATTTAGTCTTCCGAGTTACTTCCCTATGTTATTGAGTATATATGAAGCATTCTTATTTTGAGAATGGGGATAGCTGAGCGGTCAACAATGAAGACACTTCAACCAGTTGTATGGGACAGCTTGTTTGCAGACCTTAGACACCAGGCACTTTCTCTTGTGATGTTCCGCAGTTCACAGCATACTGTCATTGTCAAATCCTGCAGGATGGGTCTCATTTTCATTCTCTATTTTTTTTTTAAAGATTTTATTTATTTATTTGACAGAGAGAGATCACAAGTAGGCAGAGACACAGGCAGAGAGAGAGAGAGAGGAGGAAGCAGGCTCCCTGCTGAGCAGAGAGCCCGATGCGGGACTCGATCCCAGGACCCTGAGATCATGACCTGAGCCGAAAGCAGTGGCTTAACCCACTGAGCCATCCAGGCGCCCTTCATTCTCTATTTTATTCTTCAAAAATCATGCCATACATTTGATTTTTTGTAGCTGTTATAACAAATACTTATTGATATTTTATAACATATTTTTTCTATACATTTCATTGATTTATGCCCCTTTGTTATTTTCTTTTTACTTGTTTCTTTTATTTTTGTTCATTAATTTTTTTCTATTATGGGGATATAGAAATAAAACAAAAAGCTGCGTATTGGTTTTCTAGATCCACCATAATCAAGTACCACAGAAGGGGTGGCTTAAACAACATAAGTGTATTTTTCTTACAGTTCTGGAGACTAGAAATCTGAGATTGACTTGTTGTAACATTGTTCCTTCTGAGGATTATGAGGGAAAAGTCTGTTCCAAACATGTCTCCTTGGCTTTTGATGACCATCTTTCTCCCATATTTTCACATTATCTTCCCTCTGTTATGTGTCCATGTCCAAATTTCCTTTTTATGAGGACACCCATCATATTGGATTATTGCCCCACCCTAATGATCTCATTTCAACTTGATTACCTCTATAAAGGTCCTCTTTCCAAATAGGTCACATTCTGAGGTACTGGGGGATAGGATTCAACATGTGAATTTGGGGAGGGATACATAAGTCACCCTGTTATAGTAGCATTTATAATCTATTGGGTAAAGACCTTTGAAGAATAATTCAAAAATCAGATGGTGATAAATGCTATGACAAAATATAAACCAAGAGAAATAATGAGGGCTGGTGCAGAGGAGATGAGCTAAAGCAGGAAGGATCAGCTCTGGTAGAAATGCTTCTCTAATCTCCTGGCCACAGTGGATGGGCAGCACTGACAATAGAGTGGATATTTTCTGCTTTGTGGGGTACTAATAACTCATCTTTTGGTAAAGATATATCTTTAATTAGATGAGGTGCTATAAAGAGCTCTTTTCTATGTAAAATTAAGGTACTGAGTCTATACTTGAATAGAGAGGCTGAAACTAATTATGGTTGTACTGTTTTGCATACTATTGTTCAAGGTCAGTAGAGCAGTGGTTCTAGAGCAATTATTACAATGTTACATAATTTATGTTACATCTTTGTATGGTGAAGTTTGGAAAAGGCAGAGGAAGCTGGGGCTATAAGACCTTGGGGAGAAATAAGATGAGAGAGAGGCTATATCCTCAGAAGAGCTCAAAAAAAGAGTTGTCGGTGGGGGAATCCCCAGACAAATAGTCTTTTCACAGGGTTTTACTAAGGGCCATCTTGACATCCAGTTTTTTTTTTTTTTTTAAGATTTTATTTATTTATTTGTCAGAGAGAGGAAGAATGAGAAAATGAGCACAGACAGGCAGAGGGAGAAGCAGGCTCCCTGCTGAGCAAGGAGCCTGATGCGGGACTCGATCCCAGAATGCTGGGATCATGACCTGAGCTGAAAGCAGCTGCTTAACCAACTGAGCCACCCAGGCGTCCCTTGACATCCAGTTTTAATTGTGCTCTGAATTGTGCAATTCTTGTATTATTCCCAGATTTTCAGTAAACCTTTGGGAAACTACTGTGGTCTGATCACATCTCTGCTGTGAGGTGGCTTTGTGTCTTCTGAGACCTGAGTTTACAGGAATC
Source organism: Mustela nigripes (assembly GCF_022355385.1). NCBI lineage: Eukaryota > Metazoa > Chordata > Mammalia > Carnivora > Mustelidae > Mustela > Mustela nigripes. The sequence goes on from NC_081571.1 coordinate 3,575,132, forward strand.
ACTGTTTCAAGGGAGACTGAGACCCTGAGAGAGCAGAACTCTCTGAAGTAGCTTGAGCCACAGAAGAGGTTAACAAGGTGCCTAGTATGCCCTGCAGATTTTTGGTGAGGGTTGGAGGAGCTGTGAATACTAAGTGAAAGGAATGCTCGTTGATTTCACATAGGATGGAAGTCTTGGGTTATTGCTATGTGAAAGTTAACTGACTGATCATGGAAGATGTGAAGTCCTAGAGATATGTATGTTCTCTAGAAAGATAGTAACTAACCTTTACCTCGGCATTCATTTTCCCCTAACATAATAAGAAATTTGTTTGTGAAATAGCAATATAATACCACCAATATTTTCATAAACATTGGTATTCTATTGTTAGTAAATTTAAGCATATCTGTCCCACGCTTGAAAATGCTCATACACATTTATTAATAATTGAATTCACGTTGTCTTTATATGGTTGTGACATTAATTGAGATATTATATTCATAATATAGATGCAGGTATTTAAGAGATTTTTTAGATACTGGGAAGCTGATGAACTTATTAGAAGCTATCTGGTCCAGGCTTCCAGTTATGGAATAAATAAATCATGGGAATAAAAGACACAGCATAGAATGTTGTTGCGTGGTGACAGAAGGTAGCTGCATTTTTGGTGAGCGTATCATAAAGTATAAACTTATAGAGACATTATATTGTACACCTGAAACTAATGTAACATTGTGTGTCAACTGTATTCAAATAAAAAAAAATACAAAGAAAGAAAGAAAGAGTTATTAGGTTCCAAAACTACGTGAAAGCAGAGACCCAAGAAAGCAAGCTGAGTGCTGAAGCAGCCTTAACCTGGGGGCAATTACTCTTATAGGTGAATTCAAGATTTTGTTGTGAGGGTCTCTTGGGGTAATGAAAATATGCATCAAAAGAGGGAGCTGGCTCTCCAAAGGGAGGATTGTCCCAAAGCTAGGGCTCAGGGAGAAGATGAACTAAATCTAAGTGGACCCTGATTCCACCTGTAGGATATTCCCAGGAGGGTGCGTTGGTACCAGCAGCTGGAGAAGAGTGCAGAGAAGCTGGGAGGAGCTGTCCTTTAGTCTGCCTAATGTGCATGCTCACATCATCATGACCTGAGGCGTTTTGGAAAAGGTGAAAATAGTGATGGCTAACATAGGATACAAGCTGGGGATGCATGAGTGTACATTATTTTAAGGTCTTTGTATTATCATCTGGTTGAAGATGAAAAGAATTGGTTTTCTATTTTGTCAGATCTGTATATTTTAATTTTTAAGGCAGTAACTGATAGGAAAGAAAGTAACTTTTCCATAGGCAGGGAGAAAAACACATAAGTACAAAAAGAAATTAGGAAAAATGTTCAAAAAAGAAGAGAATGACATAAAATTGGAGAGAAATACAGAAACCAGAAAATATGACAGTGTATTTAAACAATTATTTCATTAAATGTAATATGATAATTACATTAACTGTGAAGAAACTAAGTATTTTAAGACAAATGATATCAGAGTATGTTTTTAAAAATTCAATTAAAATATTTATAGGATACACATCAAAAATATACCTAAATTATAAGGATATAGAAAAAGATGGAGAAAGATATACCACATAAATATGAACAAGTTTTATAGATGTAATAGAATATCATATATAATATATTAATTTCCTGCTATAATAATATATATTGATATCAACTACATTAATATCAGATAAATAGAATTTAAAGTGTAAAGACTTCTAGAGATGAACATCACTTTATAATGATAAATCATTCCATGTGCTGGAAGAGAACAGTGTTCATATCACACATTATAACCCACTCTGAAAATACAGATGTAAAATCTCTTGTCCACAATGTTGAAATCAAAAAACCTTTGAAAACTGAAAGCTTTGCATGTTTGCTGCCAAAATTTAAGCTGACTTGACAAGATATCATTTATAGTATTTATTTATCCACTGTGGTGGCTTTGTTTTAGAATATTAATTTTTTTTAAATACAGGGTACTGTTCTGCCCTTTCTCTAAGTGGTACATAATGTACGGTACATGTTTTGTTTCCAAAATTGAGTTTTCCTCCAAGACAGAGAGACAGAAGTGGTGGAGGGAAAGAAAAAACTGCAAGAAGAAATGAAGAAAAAATTCACAATCATAATCATAGTGCAGATTTTTAGCTCATCTCCCTGAGTAATTGATAGAATCTGCAAATGAAATTGTGATTAACAAACTTGGCCAAATAGACATAGAAATGGCACTGTGTCCAACTATTGTACAAATAAAAAAGTATTCTTTAAAATGCACATGGACCATTTTTAAAAAGCTGGTTACATATTGGACATAAATACAATGTTAACAAATTTCAGAAGATTGTAACATACAGAACATGTTTCAAAATGCCAATACAGGTTATAAAGTTACAAAAAAAAAAAAAAAAGAAGAAGAAGAAGAAAGGAACTAATTATCAAAATTCAGGCTGGTGGTCCAGATGCTAGAAAGGGATTTGTGCTTGGAAAGAAACATCCAAGTACTTCTGCTATATTGGTAAAAACAAAACACAAAAAACAAGCAAACAACCAAAAAAACTGAGAAAGCATTGCCTGGATTCCAAGATTGTTATATTCTAAAAGATAAGACATAAAAGAAACACTGGTTATATCTGTGTGAGGTGTTAGCTTGAATCAATAATGTAACGTATAGCATATATTAATAGGAGATTGTGGAATACAAAGATCACTTAGAAACAACTTTGATTGTAAGATACCACCATGTAGAGTTGGTGACTCCCTGGCAATGAATCCAAAAACATTTATTTTTTAATTTTTTTTTAATAAATCTATTTTTTTTAAGATTTTATTTATTTGACAGACAGAGATCACAAGTAGGCAGAGAGGCAGGCAGAGAGAGAGAGAGGAAGCAGGCTCCCTGCAGAGCAGAGAGCCCAATGTGGGACTCTATCCCAGGACCCTGAGATCATGACCTGAGCCGAAGGCAGAGGCTTAACCCACTGAGCCACCCAGGTGCCCTCAAAAACATTTATTAACACTACGTTCATAGCCCTGCAGCAGATTCCTTTTTTGTTTTGTTTTGTATTTTTAAGATTTTATTTATTTATTTGACAGAGAGAGATCAGAGAGGCAGACAGAGAGAGAGGGGGAAGCAGGCTCCCCGCTGAGCAGAGAGTCCAATGAGGGGCTTGATCCCAGGACCCTGGGATCATGACCTGATGGAAGGCTGAGACTTTAACCCACTGAGCCACCCAGGCACTCCACCTGCACCAGATTCTTTGCTACACACACAAACACACACACACGCACACACACAAACTCAAGTCATTTCCTTAAGAAGCATACACTTTAACAGGGGATAGACATCAAAAGATAACCAACCAAGGAACGCAATCATAAAAGCTGTTTAATAAATAATGCAGCCCCTACTCTTTCCCAGAATAGTAGGCACAATTGATCACATGAGCTAAACTAATAGAGACAGAATAATTTAAGGAGAACTAGAACTTTCACTGGACATTAGGAACCAGATAATTTGTGCAGACAGAAATGAAATGACAAAGGACAGGATGCATCAGCAAAAATAACTTGTGAGCAAATGTGGGAAACAGAAACCTGAAAGGTCTCCTTGGTGTAGGAATTCATGTTAGGGGTCATAAAGAAAGAAAACAAATAAATTGTTGACTTTTATGTCAGTTACATACAAAATATATTTTTAAGGGCTAGAAAATAATCTAGATTGATATTGATGTTACACTACTTACTAAGAAAGACTAATATCCCTCCCAGCTGCTTAATTCTATACTATGATGAAAAAGCAAATAAAGAAAGAAACTAATAATTTAATTTTTTTGATTTCTGCTGCATATCAAGGAAATATTAGTAACCCAGCATTTTGCAGCTTGGTAGGTATTTCTAGAATCAGGTAACAAATTAGAGAGAGTTGTATAACTCTCCTGAAAGATACCCTTTGCATCATATTAGTATTTATGGGGTTAGTATTAATTAGCAAAAGTAAACAGAAGAAAAAAACACAGAGACAAGTAACTGAATTCTCCTGTACTTATGAGTCCTGCAGGGTTGCCAACACTTTAGCCCTCAAGAGGCACTATTTAGACCTTTTATAGCAGTTCCAGGAATCCTCAGGGAATCTGAGTTCAGCTCATCCAGTCAAGACTTGCCAAAGTCACTTCCTAGTCATGTGCTCTTTAGAACTCATTCACCTTCCCTGAAACACATTTTCCCACAAACTTCTTCACGTTTCTGTGCACAGATTGCCCTATTTCAAATCCCACCTCTACCCCTTGTTAGCTGTATGACCAAGAGCATGTTTGCTCTTCTGCAAAATGGGAATAGTAAAACTACCTACTTCATAGAATTGTTGAAAAACTTGAATAGTGCTCAGTATATGTTAAGTACTATTTATATTTTAGCCTTTACCTTTAGGAAGATTATGGGGGAAGAAAGATTATGGGTAGCACCTAACAGAATTGTTTTAAGTTAAGATGTGCATAACCAATGAATTTTAGAACACTGAAAACAATAAAATAAAATTAGGATGTTAAAAAAAAAAAAAAAGATGTAACCTATACATTCAACAAAGCAAGTTTGTTGGTGTGTGTTTGTTTTTTAATAACCATCAAGACAACCAAGGGATTTCTGTAGTTATGAAAGATCCCCACACTGAGAGTGAGTTAAATAACAATGGCTATTTCTGGCTCACCACCTAGGACCAAGCTGGGTTACTGGTGATTGGGAGGAACTCTGCCCCACCTGATGTCCCCTTAGTATGAGGATGCTGACATCACAGCATGAGGCTTCACGGTTGAGTATAGCATAAAAAACCCAACAAGATCCTTAACAGCTCAAAAATATTGCTCTGTCCACATTTCCTTAGCCAAACTAAGTCATATGACCAGGGCCTCTAACATCAGGGGTATTAGGTAACCCCATTTGCCAGATTTGGTCAAAGGGAGTGCTGTGAAGAGGGTGGGAATAGTTGTGATAACTAGGAATATCTTCCATAATTATCAAGAGGCTGTAGGCCAGATATATACTGGGGTCTCACAGCTGATTTTCTTACTTAATCATAATAAAATACAACTCATGAATTCTTTAGGCAACTTTTCGCAAATTGTAATCAACTACTTGGTAAACGTTGGAAATATGCTGGTACTTTTTTGTAACTTTGAGATAGATGATTGTACCAAGTGAATCAAGGGTGCCATATGACCACCTGAATTCTTTGCTCACTCTCTGTTACAGTCAAATGTAGGAATCACTATGTAGGAAGTTCAGAGTAAGAATCCCACTAATGGAGATGTGGGTTAATTGGAAGTTTGGAATCAAATTTCATGAGTTCAAGATTCACATCTGCCACTTAATTATGACTCTAGGTGTTTACTTTCCTCTCCCTGAAAGAACTTTTACAGTGGAGGTAACATATACCAATATAAATGTTACCTGTTACTACTACCACTAGGAAGAGATGAAAATAGAAAAATCATCCTGTTTAGAGGAGATTTATTTCTTTTTTATGTAAGAAATAGAAAATGGTATAATCAAAGATGCTCTGGGATTGGAAGATACTGGGTTTTCAGAGGTAAGTCATTTCAGAAATAATATAGTATAGTCTGTCACTGTCTAGAAAGACCCGTGGGGAGGGGAGTGGGATTAGGAACAGGGGAAGGGAACATTGTTACAAATGTGTGTGCATGTATATGCATGTTTGGACATGTGTTTATAAGATTTCCATATTAAATGTATTGACATAAAGAATATGTTTATATAACTTATATGACAAAAATAATTTAAGTGTTATAAAAATTAATGATATGTGGTAGATAATGCATCAAAAATGGAAAGAATTTTTCAGAATAAGCATCATGATATACTTTTTAGTTGACAGATGATAGAGAATTGCATAATCTCGCTTATGTTATTTGCTCAGCAATTACTTCTTAAAAGTCTTTTGGGGAACAACATATGAGACTTAGTAAAGTTACAATAATGAAATAGGAGAAGTTGAAAAAATGTAAGTAGGTAATCTACTCAGGATCAAACATAATTTCAAAGCCCACTTTGTATAGATGAAAATCCATGAAAACTCATTTCATGCTTCTGTAAAATTGCTTTCAATTATTTTCAAGGATTAGTAAACATCGGGGAAGGTGAATAGAACAGCCTGGTGCAACAATGATTTAACAGGATGGCTAAAATTAGCCTTTAAAATGAATACTGCATTTTTAAATTAAGAAATTGGACAAAGTCCTACTGAGGCTTATCTGGGTTTGGCTTTGAGCCTGCAAAAGTACTTACTATGGTCAACGTCTGCTACTGAAACATTTATTACAGCTGGATGGAGACAGACTTGGTCAAGGAGGAAGGTGATTCTAATTGCATTTACATATGATGTTTTTGCTTTTCACTATATTTCAATTCAAAATAGTCTTTCACATTCAGCTGGGTTTCTCATCTCCTTGCCCATTTGAAATTTTTTAAGCAAAATTTTTATGGAGGATGTGTAGAGCTTGATTAAGCTTTAGAAAAGGGACATTTTTACATGCCAATTCTCAGATCAAGAAATAGATCAGACATTATTTGCATCACAAATATCCCTAATGAAATACCCTTCTTGCTACTCCCAAAATAACCACTATCATGATTTATAACATGATACATTAATTTTACCTGTCTTATAATTTTGTAGAAATGGAATTATATGTATATTTTTTGTTTTGACACTGTGTTTTGCAATCCAAACATGGCTTTGCATGTAGTGCTGATATGTTCATGCTTATATCTGTATATTTCATCTCATGAACATGCCACAGTTTATTTGCCTGGTCTAATATTCACAGTATTGAGATTCCAGGTCGGGGTTGTTTTGCATAATGCCAGGATGAATTCTTAAGTACCTTTTAATGAATATCTGTATGTCTCTGTATGTCTCTCCATTCTTCATCATATAGAACATATTGTAGAACTGAAATCTGTGGGTCGTATTGTATACCTGTATTCAGACTGGCATCAGTAGATCAGTACTGGCATCAGTACATCAGTTTTCCAAAGAGATCTTAACAATGTACACTCTTGCCAAACAGAGTATGAAATATGATGAGTTCCTTTTACTTAAATCCTTGTCAACACTTGGTACTCTCTTTTTATTCTTTGGTTTTAACCAAGTACATCCTTCAGCTTTCCTTTTCTTTCTCAAAATTCCCTTGATTAGCCTTTGTTTTTGTGTCCTCAGCTAATTTATAATTAGTTTGCAAATTTTGACGAAATCTGCTGAGATACAGATTGGAATTGTATTAAGTCTGTATATCAATTTTGGGAGAATTGAATCCTCATAATAATAAGGCTTAAAATTCATAAATGTGGTATATCTTTCCAGATATATTTAAGTCCTTTAAAAGTGTTTTTAGTAACATTTTCTTATTTCAGCACAGTTCCTGCATGTCTTTTATTAGATTATTCTAAATAATTATTTTTATACTAAACAATATTTTAAAATTTCATTTTCTATTGTTCATTCCTAGTAAATATAAATACCATTTTTTTATCTTTTATCTTGTGATTTTGCCAAACTCCCTAATCAATTTTAATATTTTATTTATAGATTTTTTTTGAGGGATTTTCAATATATACATCCATCTTAACTCTGAATAATGATGTCTTTTTATTTTTCCTTTTAAATCTTTTTTACAATTTTCATTATTACACCATCTGCCCTGTAACATGATGAATATAAGTGGGGGCAAATAAAATCCTTGCCCTGTTCTTATTTTCAGGAAGAAAGCTTTCTTCACCATTTGGAATTCCTCACCATTTGAAATTCACTATTTAATGTAAGATTTGTGTTGTTGTTGTTGCTGCATTACTATTAAATCAAAGAAATTTCTTCCTAATCCTAGTTTGCCAAAAGCAATTTTATAAATAAATAAATATATATATATATATATATATATATATATATATATATATAAAACACATTTTATCAAATGTGTTATTTAGCCAATGCCAAGATTATCTGCTGATTTTCCTTTTGTTCTCTGATAATATGGTTAATTACATTGATTGACTACCCAGTGTGTAAACAGTTTCACTCTTTTGGTATAAACTCCACTATTGTAATGGATTTTTCTTTTCTTAGTAATGCTAAATTTGTTTTGCTAACATTTTAAGTTTTTCACTTCTATTTTCCTGAGAGTGTTGGTCTATAATTCTCTTTTCTTCTTGTGTATCTGCTCTGGGTTTCATATCAAGATTAAACTAGCCTCATAAAATACATTTATAAGTATTCTCTCCTTTCCTATTTTCTGAAAGAATTTGTGTAAGATTGACATTGTTACTTTTTTCTTTTTTTTTTTTTTAGTCTTTAGAGGAGTCACTTCTTTTTCCTTTTTTCTTTTAATTACTGATTCAATTTCTCTAGGAATATTCAGATTTTTAAAACTTCTTCTTGAGTCCATTTGATTAGTTGTGCCTTTGATGGAATTTGTATATTTTCTCTAAAATGCTTATATTTTTAAAATATTTATAGAAAATATAGTGATGTCTTTTGTTCTTATTGCTGGTAGTTGTTTCTTTGTTCTTTCCCTCTTTTGTTAACTGGTAACTTTCCCTATTTTATCATTCATTTATGAAACCGTTCTTTGGCTGTGTTGATTTTCTCTATCATACTTTTGTTTTTCACTAGATTGATTTCTTCTCTGACACATGTGACTTCTTTTACTTTCTTTGGAAATGACTTAACATTCCTCTAAGTTCTTCAAATGGGAACTTAAAGTATTGATTTTCTTTCTTCTTTTGTACTATATTCCTTCACAACTATATATTTCCTTCTTGGTACTGCTTTATCTGTATCCAACATGTTTTGATATTATGTCTTCAGTGAAAAACACGATTTAACTTCTAATTTGAATTCTACCTTGACAGAGAAGCCATTGGAAAGTTTCTTCTTTATTCTCTAAATAATGGAGATGTTATATTTATTATTTTATTATTGACTTCTGCTTTAGTTACAATGTGAGGAGAGAACATATTTTGAATTATTTCAGTCTTGTGAAATTTATAAATTATTGCTTTGTGACTCAGAGTATGATCAATTTTGGTTAACTTACGTGTGCTGTTGAAAGAAGTGTTATTTCATCATTGTTCATTGTATTGTTCTACATACAACATTAGACTAAGTTTATCAATGTTGTCTAGCCTTTTTTGTCTGTCACCTACTTGTGAAAAGTGTGTGAAACTTATTTCCTTCCATATCAATCTATCTATACTTATTTTGTATTTCATTTAATTTACATTACTTATAATTTATTTGTATGATTCATATTTTATACATTTAAAATATTAATTGGTGCATGGATATATATATGTAATTATATTGTACTGTTTATCATAATAAAATATCCTTTTTTATCTGTATTTATGCTGTCTTAACTCTTTTTTCTTTAAAATCTGCTTTGCCTGTTATTATATCTGTACATGAGTTTCCCTTTAATTAATGATTATGCAGTACACCTTTTCTTGCTCCTTTACTTTCAAACTGCTGTGTTTCTATTACAAAGATTCTTTAATAAGCAAATATAGAAGTAAGCTTTTGTTTTTCTGTTCTAAAAAATCTTGAACTTTTATTTGTCGGACTTAGTCCATGCACATTTAATTCAATCGCTGATATATTTGGGTTCATATGTGTCATTTTACTTTTCATTTTCTTATTTGGCCTCTCTGTATTTTTGTTGTTACTCCTTTTTGCTCCTTTCTTGTTTTCCTTTGTGTGAATCAAGTAAGTGTTTCTAAATATACCCTTTCTATCTAAGTTTTTATATTTTCTTTCATTATTCTCTGAGATCACTTTTCTCAGACTATAGATTACATGATGTATCTTTGATGCTTTACCAGCTGATAGAGTTTGATACCTTTACCTTCCTCTGACCTTTATGCATTATTTTGCATTTTAACTTCTGTTTTTTTTTTCTAGTAAATATTTTTTTTTAATTTTTTATTTTTTATAAACATATATTTTTATCCCCAGGGGTACAGATCTGTGAATCACCAGGTTTACACACTTCACAGCACTCACCAAATCACATACCCTCCCCAATGTCCAT
>NC_081571.1:3590250-3643409 GCF_022355385.1 Mustela nigripes
CGGGTTTGCTTTCAGGAGCTTTTGTTCCCTGAGTGCTTTCCGTAGAGTTCCAGAGGACGGGAATGCAAATGGCGGCCTCCTGGTCTCAGGCCCGGAGGAGCCGAGAGCCCAGGGCCCCACTCCTCAGTGCGCGCTCCGAGAACCGCGCCCAGTTACTCCCGTCTGCCTGACCTCTGGCCACCCTCCGAGCTCACCGAGCCTGCGACCGATTCAAGGTAACACGGAGCTGCGAGCTTACTGTCGGCTCTGTCTCTGTAGCCGGCTTTCCCGTTCCAATACCCGCAAGCTCTGCGACACTCAGACACCCCCATCCTTCTGTGACCCTGTGGGACCTGAGGCCACGCTGACCCCCCGTGGGCTTCGCCCCGGTTTAGCCTCTGGAGCGATGTCCCTCAGCGGAACAGACTTTTAAAAGTCCTGATTTTGTGCACGGTTGCTCCGCTGCTTGCCGGGAGCCGGCCCCTCCCCCCGGGGTCTATCTTCCCGTCGCTTTGGATTCACTTCTCCGCCGGTCCTACCTTTCAGAAAGTGGTTGTTTTTCTGTTTCCAGGATTGCTGTTCTTCTTCTCTTTGATCTGCGGATGGATTTTCAGGTGTTTGCAATCTTTAGATAAGCTATCTAGCTGATCTCCGGCTAGTTGAAGAAGTCTCAGCTTGCTACTTCTCCGCCATCTTGACTCTGTTTTTTTTTTTTTAAAACAACAAAAAACATTATTACTTTATTATTGCTTTTAAGGTAAATGCTTATATTTACCCACAGTATGCTCTCTAAATTACTCCTTACTAGCTTCTACATTTCCATATTTCCATTCAGGGCAATTTTTCTTCCTCCTAAAAAATTCATTTTAACATTTGGTGTAGGTATAGTCTTGCATTTTGATTTCTCTGAAAGTGTCTTTATTTGCTTCTTTCGAAAGATTTTTTGGTTGGATATAGTACTCTAGATTAGAATTTATTCTATTTCAACTCTTAAAGATATTGGTAGTTTTTAAAATACTGAAAAGAAAGTCTTATAGTTTTCTGTTTGCTTCTTTAAAGAAATTGTGTCTTTTTGCTGCTTTAAAAGTTTTTCTACTGTCTTTGGTTTTCAGTACCTTGCTGAGATATGCCTATGTTATATTTATTCTGTTTACATTTCCTCCACTTATTGAATCTGTAAGTTGATGTCATTAATTGCTTGGGGACATTCTTAGTATTTATCTTTACAATTTTTTTTAAATCTTATCACCTTTGTTCTCTTCTGGAACTGCAGTTACACATATATTAGAACACTTCATTGTATCTTACCCAATAGTTTTTCCTTTTCCTCTCTGATTCAGTTTGGATATTTTCTATAAAGCTGCTTCACAGAATTCTCTCTTCTCTAGTTATATGAAGCAATTAACCTATTAATTTCAGTTATGTTTTTCATTTTTAGGATTTCTACTCAATTCTTACTATAGATACCAATATTCTATTAAAATTTTACAGCCTTTAATGTGCTTTTCCATCTGTCTCCTTTTTCATTTATCATAGTCACCAGAAATATTTCAAAAGTCTGTGTCTCCAGCTCCAACATCTGAGTCACTAGGTCTATTTCTTTTGCTTATGTTTTGTTTTATATATAGTCACAGGGCTCCCTTTCTTAGATTTTCTAGCAGTTTCCTTATTGAACATGAAATAGTATGTTTTAAACTTTCAGGCTCCTTATGATTTTTTTTTTTTTTTCTTCAGAGAACTTTCATTCTTTTCTCTCAAAGGTAGTTTGGTAGGCGATGATCATTTTTACTTAATTAGAGATTAAACTGACTCTCAACTGGTCTGAAGATTTATAAGCTTTCTCCTACTTCTGACTTTATCTCTGTCCTGGGCAATCCTTTTAAGGACTTCCTATTCAGAGATTGGTGAATTTACAAAACACACTTCCTTTCTCCCGCTGAAACCTCTGCTATTGTTCTTAGATCTGCATTACTGAGATCTCTGTTCTGCCTCTCAGAAGTTCTTTTAACATTTAACTTTGATGCATCAGAATTCCTCACAGAACTGGGATGGGGAACATTGTGGCACTCATTCTTGATCCTCTTTCTCACTGTCATATTGATTCCTCAGGTCTCCAGATTTGTCCAGAGACATTGGACCAGCTTCATTGGACCACCTAAAACTCTGCTGGTTCCTCCACACTTAGCAACAGTCCTGTGACAGGGAAAATTCTGCATTTCACATCTGTCCCTTTACCTAGAGTAGACAAATGTCTCCAGAATAAAAATGCACAGAACATCACTGGGCTAGTCTTGTTATAGTGCCCTCTCTGGAGTCTCAATTCCTTTAGCCATGTTTGATTTAGTACCTCTTCCATGTTTGTTTGTTTGTTTTTTAAAGATTTTATTTATTTATTTATTTAAAGATTTTTATTTATTTATTTGACAAAGAGAGATCACAGTAGACAGAGAGGCAGGCAGAGAGAGGGAGAGAGAGAGGGAAGCAGGCTCCCTGCTGATCAGAGAGCCCGATGCGGGACTCGATCCCTGGACCCCAAGATCATGACCTGAGCCAAAGGCAGCGGCTTAATCCACTGAGCCACCCAGGTGCCCCTTATTTTTTTTATTTTTATTTTTTTGACAGACAGAGATCACAAGTAGGCAGAGAAGCAGGCAGAGAGAGAAGGGGAAGCAGGCTATCTGCTGAGCAGAGAGCCCGATGTGGGACTCAATCCCAGGACCCTGGGACCGTGACCTGAGCTTAAGGTAGAGGCTTTAACCCACTGAGCCACCCAAGCACCCTATCTTCCATGGTTTTAAACAGATTTATTCATGTGTATTTGAATTCAATTTTTAAAATTTTGCTTTTCTTGTAAGGAACATAGGTCTTCCCTTAAGCAACTCTACAATGTCTGAGGGTGACATTTCCCCTAAGCTCCACCAAATGTTTGTATTATTTAACACAGAGACCTGTTATAAAACTTTTGTTCTTCAAGGGGTAAAGTTTGTTTGTATCAAGAAGACATGTTTGTCAGTTTATCATCAGATTTTCCTTTATAATTTTACCCACACAATTAAGCTATAGGTAAACACTTCTCTTCCTGAACAACTAAGAATGAATTATAAAGGATATAAAAGGCAGTCATAAATTTAAAATATTTGGCAAAATTAATGTTTAAATATTGTAGATTTTAGCACATAAAGACATAGTTTTTATAGTGGAACTTAGAATTTTTACATACTAACATTCATATGAGGTTTAACTATGGAAAGATAAATAAACAATGAATCCTGACTAGATTTTTAAAAATGTCTTTAAAAATTTGTCCATATTGCGGGCGCCTGGGTGGCTCAGTGGTTAAGCCGCTGCCTTCGGCTCAGGTCATGATCTCAGGGTCCTGGGATCGAGTCCCGCATCGGGCTCTCTGCTCAGCAGGGAGCCTGCTTCCTCCTCTCTATCTCTCTCTGCCTGCCTCTCTGCCTACTTGTGATTTCTCTCTGTCAAATAAATAAATAAAATCTTTAAAAAAAAAAAAAATTTGTCCATATTGGTTAAGGTTAGAAAAATAGATTATGTCCAGTAAATAAAAACAAACCCGTAGATATGAAATAAAACACATACAATACTTTGGTTCTGTGATATTCTGATATATTATAAGAAACATATATTTAGTTTTTCCTGATTTTTGGAACAAAGATCCTAAAACCCTTGAAATAGACTGTGATGAGAGTGATAAAGATGCATTCTGCTATGTTAATCAGGTGGCTTTTGGAAAGTACCTACAGTTGGTGGCTGGTTGCCAGTGGAGCCAACCACGGCATGAGAAGGGAATTTTCAGTCCCACTCCCAAGGTGGGGGTGTGGGGTGGGACTGAAAATTCCATCACCAATGACCAGTGATAAAATCAAACATGTTTGCCTAATGAAGCCTCCACCAAAAGCCAAATGGGCAAGGTTTGGAGAGCTTCTGTGTTGGTGAACACATGGAGATGTCAGGAGAGTAGTTCCCAGAAAGAGTGTGGACACTCCCTATTCTTTCCTCACACCTTGTCCAATGCATCTCTTTCATCTGGATGTTCTTGAGTTACATCCTTTTATAATAAACTGGTAATGTAGGAAGCAAAAGGTTTCTCTGAGTTCTGTGAACCATCTAGCAATTAGTTGAATCCAAGGAGGGGGTGGTGGGAACTTAGATCTGTAACCAGTCAGTCAGAAGCACTGGTGACAAACTGGACTTGTGATTGGTGCCTGAAGGAGTGGGGGCAGACTTGCAGGAGTGAGCTTTAATCTGTGGGACCTCACGCCATCTCCAGTACTTAGTGTCAGAAGTGAGTTGAATTGTCTGAGAATTGCTTGATGTTAAGGGTGGGGGGCAGAGGTGAACCCATGCATTGCAATTGGAGTCACAATCTTAGGTTCCAGTTTGAGTAACAAAATGAATAACATACTATTGCATTGTAACTAAAAATATAAAGTAAATACCCATGAGTCCATACTCACAGTAATAATGATTAAATAAATAAATGGGACAAAGTAGATAAATATTCTGTGTAGAATCCTAATACTTAGGCAGATACTCCTTACTTAAGTAGGAGAAATATTACCCTCATTCCTCAAGTGTAGGTTTTGGAGAGTGACATTTTTCCCAAAGAGTAAAAGGGTACACTATAGAAGTTGGGGAAAAATACTTTTACAAGTGAAAAGAAACCTGACAAATGCCACCTCGGCCAGGTGACCAAGGTCAGCACCTTGATCAAGGTTATCTATATTAATAAGTCATACTGATAGCATGCACTCTTAATACGATGTGATGGGAAGGACACAGCACCTCTGTGGCCTTCCTCACCAAAAACGCATGACTCAAGTCTAATTATAGGAAAAACATCAGATACACCCCATTAGAGGGACACTCTACAAAATACCTGAACAATACTCCCCTAAACTCTCAAGGACATCAAGACTAAGGAATGTCTGAGAAACTATCAGAGTCTAGAGGAGCCTCAAGAGACATGATAACTAAATATTAATGCAGTAGCCTGGGTGAGATTTTGGGACAGAAAAGAACATTAGGAAAAACTAAGGAAATCTGAATAAAGTATGACTTTGGCTTATGAATATGCATGAATATTGTTTCATTACTTCTGCCAAACATATTATAGTCATTTGTGATGTTAACAATAGGGGAAGCTGTGTGTGAGGTGCATAGGAATCTTCTGTACTAGCTTTGCACATTTTTTGGTGAAATGAAGTTAAATAAAAAGGTTATTTAAAAAGTAGTTCAGTTTCTATACCTTTTGAAAGAGGAAGTTCAAAGATAGAATAATGATATTTCATGCCTGTTTTCCCTGTTCCTAATACACAGAGCCTGGCATAAATTATCACAAAGCTAGTTGTCAAGCTTAAGTGAGTTTTTCATTACATGTTGATTTAATATTTTGCTACTCATAAGCAAATGTGAATAGATGGTGTTCACTGAAACTATACAACACCAAAGCCAAACATCATTAATTGTATTTGCACTTAAAGATTCAACAAATAATTTCACCAAATGTTTCATACACTTAGTATGTGGCCAATTAAATAATAGTGATAATACATAGGTTGAGGGAAAATTTATTGAAATATGCTAAGTACACAAATATTTTTAATCAAGTTCTAACTACTTGGCACTTCTCATTTGGCAATTCCTCCTTCCACATAGAATCCCTTCATAGTATAATTGCTATAACGTTCCTAAACAGAATGATTTGGTATATTTTTGTAAAATCCTTTGTTTTGTCTTTACAGATGTATATTATACTTCAGTAATAAAATCTAAGTATTAGCTGGTTTTGCATTTTTTACTAGGGCAATGTTGCTTTTAATTAATCATTCATTTGACAGTTTTGTAACTGGAAATTTCAACACCGGTCTTCTTAGCCTCATCACTTATTTTAATCATCTTTATGTTACTTCCTTGTCCAGTTAATTTTTATTCATCTTTGTCATTTTAAAATAACTCATTTCACGAAAGACCATAAAACTATTTAAATTGAAAGTAATGTTTACATTAAAAAACAAGTACGATAATAGTGTTCACCTCACGTGCAAAATGCAGGGGTGGAGGAGAGCTGAGTTAATCTAGGGTTTCCTTTGCTGTGTAGCCAGTCATTTTTCTCTAGACTCTCCTGTCATTCTGCCTCCTTATAGTTTAACCTTAAGATGTCACCAAATTAAATTTCTGTGCTGTGTGAATAACCCAATTTATCAAAATCTAGTCATGGGGGAAACCAACTCAGCACCTTCCATGTAGCCATTAATTTAAACCTCTCCAGATAATATCTTTATTGCCAGGCCACATCCTCCATCTTTTGTGGGCCACTTACAGAATGATTTACTAAAGGACCTTGAGGCAGTGTGGTTTTTTTTTTTTTTTTTTTTTTTTTTTGGTCCTCCAGAAAAAAGAATCCTAAAAAAGATTCCCCTGAGAGCACTAGACACCAAGATGTTGACATGTTATGCCTTCAAGCAGTGTAATTTAATATGAGGGGGAAACGCCCAGTGTTGGGTTCTGACCATCAATATTTCTGAAAAAAAAAAAAAAAAAATACAGCCTTTACAACAAAACAGCTTACTTGCTTAGTTTAGATTATCAAATAAAAAAAGTGGGGTGAGCAATTATGCAGTCTCTAGCATCTTACATCAGAAATAGAAATAACCCAGATTCAAAATAACTTGCAGACTCATCGGTCAATCAAGTAAGGGCACTACTGAGAGAAAGATCTAAATATCTCAGTCACAACAAAGATGACTATTTTCAGGGAGGGCACTGCGGACAAAAACTGTTTGCAGCTGCAACCCAGCCCTGAGCAGACTGCAGACTGGGGGTTGGGAGAAGGACAGAAGTCATGAGCAAAACACACCCGGTAGCCCAGCTCTCCACAGAGAAAGAAAGGCAACACAGGCCATTTTTAGCCACTGCAGTTGTGCAGGGAGTCTCAGATCATCAAGGTGGCACAACTGTCCCCTTGTCTAAATGCATATTTGGGTTAGTGTCATTGTGTGTATGCAATTGGTTTTTCTCCAAAGCCCCAAATGTTGCCTACCAGAAATAGGAAATAAAGCAATGGTAAGTGGTGGGCCCGGCAGAAGAGGAAAAGAGTCCATCCCAGGGTCTCAGAGCATAAGCCATGAAGCTGCTAGAATTGTGAACATCCATAAAAGGCCCACCTCCCCTTGTCTGCTTGAGAAAACTTTCAGTGTTCAGTGTTGGGAAGTGGGGAGGCCATGCTGCCTGGGTGGGGTAAGGGATGTAATCTGGGGAAGATGAGTTCACAGCCTAGTTTAAAGGCCTGTATATCATATAATCAAGTCAAAAAATGAGCAGAAGACATGAACAGACACTTCTCCAAAGAAGACATACAAAGGGCTAACAGACACATGAAAAAATGTTCATCATCACTAGCCATCAGGGAGATTCAAATCAAAACCACATTGAGATACCACCTTACACCAGTTAGAATGGCCAAAATTAATGAGACAGTAAACAACAAGTGTTGGAGAGGATGTGGAGAAAGGGGAACCCTCTTCCACTGTTGGTGGGAATGTAAGTTGGTGCAGCCACTTTGGAGAACAGTGTGGAGATTCCTCAAGAAATTAAAAATAGAGCTACCCTATGACCCTGCAATTGCACTACTAGGTATTTCCCCCAAAGATACAGATGTCATGAAAAGAAGGTGACCTTTCTTTTGTCCATAGCAGCAATGGCTACAGTTGCCAAACTGTGGAAAGAACCAAGATGGTCTTCAGCAGGCAAAAGGATAAAGAAAATATGGCCTATATATACAATGGAGTTTTATATCTCCATCAGAAAAGATGAATACCCAACTTTTGTATCAACATGGACAGGACTGAAGGAGATTATGGTGAGTGAAATAAGTCGAGCAGAGAGAGTCAATTACCATATGGTTCCCTTACTTGTGGAGCATAAGGAATAACACGGAGGACATTGGGAGTAGGAGAGAAGTGAGTTGGGAGAAATTGGAGGGGAGATGAACCATAAGAGACTGTGGGCTCTGAGGAACTACCTGAGGATTTTGGAAGGGAGGGAGTAGAAGGTTGGGGGAGCCTGGTGGTGGGTATTATGGAGGGCACATACTGCATGGAGCTCTGGGTGTGGTGCATGAACAGTGAATGCTGGAATACTGAAAAGAAATAAAAAATGAAATAAAATAAAATGGAAAAAATAATAATAAAGGCCCGTAAATCACCACACACTCCTGGATACGGGGACAGGCTGTGCATGAGCTGGTAGTTGAGTGTGTTACTTAAGGTAATTTTAAAAGTTGGGAAAACAACATATTCCATTTCACTTTAAAGTAAAATCATATTGCAAAATGATTTTGGTTCTTAAATATTTAAAACAAGTATTGATGTTTGCAATTTGAACCAAAGCATTTGATAGCAAAAAGTGACATAACTGAATATGCCATCAGTCACTCTGGCACAGGGGCAGTTTTGAAGGAAGACACAGTGGGGGAGAATGAAAAGCCCATGCTGCTACCTTCATTAGCCCTCCCAGACCAGAAATGGTCAACAGTGGGAGGAATCAGAAGCATGACATTGATCTGACCCCAGTGCATTATCTGTGAAGGCCAACTTCTCTGTGTTTTCATATGCCCGTGAGTGAGCTAGCCCTGAGGCTGGGAAACCTAGTTTGGGCCCCACTCCCGCCCTCCTAAAACTGTAGCGAATAAGTTTCTCAATATATTGATAAATTACAGATATATTTCAAGTACATGCAGCAGCATACTTGATTAGCGACCTACCATCCCTGAGATATAACAGTTTAGTAGGTTATTTACTTATTTGCTCATCTGTTTGTTTATCTGATGTCTATTGCTTAATTACATGATGTCAGGCATTAGTTTCAGCTTTACAGAAAACAGAACATATATCTGAGATCTGCCCTGCATGTATGAAAAAGCAAACATAAAAAGAGATCAGTAGAATACAGCTGCCATTTCCATGGGGAGCCATGGAGGTCACTGGCCAATCCAGTCTAAAGTTAGCTTTGCCACCCCAGTAGCAAAATGTTCATAAGGTAAATCCTCCTTGAAGACGTGTCAGTTGAGCAGTGTTCACTGTTTCCATTCCTAAAATTCCTGTCAACCAGTTTATGAAACCTCTACAGGTTCCTTTGCAAAGCCAGGTGTGGGTTCTGAATAGCAGAAATATTTTATAGTTATCAGTTCATTGGCCCATAATCTTTTTACTTCCATCGCATGTCATTCCCTGTAGGGTAGAGGAAATATGATAGCTCTTAAGGACATACAATGGGAAAGCTAATAAAAAGCAACTCTGAAAATGTGTATATCTAAATACATATTTCTTTGCTGTGGCAGCACAAAGAGGCTAGAACCAGTGATACCCCAGTGGCAATGAGCACACCTCATGCCCAGAACCTGGCTCCTAATGTCATTTTCCAAACAAAGGAACCTGAGCCCTTTGCAGAAATAGCGGATTCTCTTATGGCTGAGGCAGGAAATATTAAAGATAAGCCAGGGCATCTTGCAGTGATAGTCAGTAAAGAATTGCTTAAAATAAAAACAAAAACAAAATGCCAAAATCAGGGGCAATTTGAGCAACTAAAAACACAGTATTATATTGCATTTCAAATTTTGGAATAGATAGTGATATGCTCATAGTGATTCGGATTAATGATTGATTAAATAGACAAATGGAAAAGAATCAATAAATCTATACAGAGCAATTTTATATAACTTATGCAAAAACTCTGCTTCACCCCTTAAGTGTAGGTTGTGCATGGTGACATCACTCCAAAAAGTACGATGAGAAAGGGCTGAAGAAAATAACTGAAGGAGAGAAACTGGACAAACACGGCCTCCACCAGGTGTTCAAATCAACATTAACAGTAATGAATCATGGGATGCCTGGATGGCTCAGTCAGTTAAGCATACACCTTTGGCTCAGGTCATGACCTCTGGGTTCTGGGATTGAGTCCTGGGGAATCTGCTTCTCCCTCTGCCTGCTGCTCCCTCTGCTTGTGCTCTTTCTCTCCCCCTCTCTCTAACCAATAAATTAAAAAAATCTTTAAAAAAAATGATGAATCATATCAATACCATGCATTTTTGAGATCATGGGAATAGAAGGACTCCTTATCTTTGTGGTAAGGAGAGGTATGCCAAAACAAAATGAAAAATGTCAGTCTCCAAAAACCTAGAGTGTCAGTCTCACCATGAGAAAGCCATCACAAAAACACAAATTGAGAGACATTCTATAAAGCACCGGACCAGTACTTCTCAGAACTGTCAAGGTCATCCAAAACCGAGCAAGCCTGAGAAATTGTCACAGCGCAGAGGAGGCTAGGGAGAGGTAAGAACTAAATGTAATGTGGTTTCTGGGGTGGAATCTGGAACAGAAAAAGGACATTGGATAAAAATTAAGAAAATCTGGGCGCCTGGGTGGCTCAGTGGGTTAAGCCGCTGCCTTCGGCTCAGGTCATGATCTCAGGGTCCTGGGATCGAGTCCCGCATTGGGCTCTCTGCTCCGCAGGGAGCCTGCTTCCTCCTCTCTCTCTCTCTGCCTGCCTCTCTGCCTACTTGTGATCTCTCTCTGTCAAATAAATAAATAAAATCTTTAAAAAAAAATTAAGAAAATCTGAGGAAGGCATGGACTTCATTCATTAATAATGTATCAGCATTGGTTAATTGGAGTTTATTAATTAATAATGTTTTAGCATTGGCTCATTGGTTGTGACAACTGGAACATAGTAATATGAGATGTTGACAGTAAGGGGAAGTGAAGGTAGGGTGTATGGGAATACTTTATAATTTTGCAACTTCTTTTGTAAATCTGTAACTGTCCTCAGATAAAATATTTATTTAAAAGGGGATACAAATACATGGCACCTTTCCACTTGACTCTCTGGTCTCCCCTCCATCACAAAGTTAAGAAGGGCAGGATCTTTTAGGTAGCAAGAGAGAAGGGCCAATAAAAGCTTTCCTCTCTCCACAGGCCCCTCTTTCCTTTTGTAAGAGGCAAGAGGGTCAATGGTACCCCTGTCTGACAGGCCCTTGAACTCTGGAGATGGAAGCGGACATTCAGAAGGGGCAAAGAGTCAGAAGAGGGACAGTGAATCAGTTCTCAAGACCTAGGATGGCTGGCTACTATAATGATTGCACTGAAATTACTTTCCATCTAGAATCAAATATATATACACTTACAAAAGAAAGAATGATTTTTTTTTAAATGAAACTTATTTTTAAATCACCCTTTGTATGAGTACACAGTGACGACATATTTATAGTCATAAAAATACAGCAAAAGTAAGAGAGACATATCATCTTTTGTCCACACTTAGACAAACAATGAACATTTAGAAAATTTTAGGTTGCTGCTCTCAAGTACTAACACCACCATCTATACAAGCTGCGGCAACCCAAGACTGAACCCGAAAATGGAACCTCTCTGAGTCAGGGTCTCTGCCCACTGAACCAGCCTGAAGGTTAGCCAAGGTCAAGGAGCAGCTGCAAGGAATGAATCACCAACTTCCTCCTCTCTAGAAGAGGCATCCAGCCTCCTCACTGGGTGCAATGCCAGCCACACCATCTTATTGTACCGTGTGGACTTCTTCCCAGCCTCCAGCTGAGTGTGTGCAACAGCCCCTGCCTGAGTTCATCCTTTGACATAAAGTATAACATTTATCCTCCCAAATTAACTTCCTTGGGCCTGATTCCTTTACCCTTTGTTACTAAGCAGTACCGTGGGCTGTTACAGTGGTCTCTTTCTTTCAAGTAGATTCAGGCCCTTTTTCAGGCTGTTGGACAGATCCATAGGGTCTAGAAAGCAAGTGCCCAGATTCAAGGATAATTGCTTGGGAAGCCAGTAATCCCCACTGAACTCTGGAGGGTTGGGAGCACATGGGATCTGGCAGAGAGAAATTAGAATCATTCAGGGTGCTTTCTCATACTTTCTGCACATACTCCTGGAAATAACACCATCCTTTCTCCCTGATGGGGGTGTCCAACCTCCCACAAGAAACCACTGTGGATGTGAGTCACTGTTATTGGTGAGAATGGAGTGCTGGGCATAGGTAACCAGGGCTGGGCCACATTCACTGGCACAGTTTTGTGAAATATTGTGTTTCTCTTCTACTGACAGGCAGCTGGTCACAATTCCCAACTGCTGTGTGGCTAGATGTTCCACTCCTAGCCCTTAGCGTGATTCCTAAAAAATGATTTATCCTTAAAGATAGATTCAGGGTGATTTTTGTTCGATGTTACTTATTGATGAAAAAGAAGAAAGTAACCATAATAAGTGAGGTACTGATAGCCAAGTAAATAAATAAAAATCTGATACTTCAATCATACCTGTCCTTTCTCTTCATTCATGTACTTTTTTGATTATCACTTGTTGATCACCTACTATATTCTATGTGGAGAGTTTGGGAATGTGATGAATATGTGCTAAGGACAAATGTTGGGGACACTGGTGTACGAGGACAAACATTTCTTATTTTTACAAGGATGATTGAAAGCAGGCTTTCACAAGAAATGACCCAGGATTCAGGCTGCAGCAAAGCAGTAAATCAGCACAATGGAGGTTATTGAGAATGAGGGTGGAAAGCAGGAAGGAAAGAAAGGAGATCAGCCTTCCCAGGAAAGGGAGCGGTATATACACAGTAGGAGGTAGGAAGCTCCTGGGTTTTTGGGGAGAGTGCTTGGGGAAGATAGGGGCAGTGGTGTTGAGACATAATCAGACCATAAATGTCTCCTGATCGTGCAAAAGACTAAGATATTATATTGAGGGTGACAAAGAGTTATAAAGGAAAGTAAGTAGTGGGAAGGCCTGATTCGCTTTGGGTTTTGCTGTACGCACTTCAGTGGCTGTGAAGGAGTTTGATTTGAGGGAAGTAAGAGCTGGGGAGGTCTACCTTCTGTGCAGAGTTATATCCTGGGAAGGATCTTCATGTGGTGGTTAAAAACAGGGACCCATGGGGTGCCTGGGTGGCTCAGTGGGTTAAAGTGGGTGGCTCTCTGCTCAGCGGGGAGCCTGCTTCCTCCCCTCTCTCTCTCTGCCTGCCTCTCTGCCTACTTGTGATCTCTGTCTGTCAAATAAATAAATAAAATCTTTAAAACAAACAAACAAACAAACAAACAAAAATCCAAGGACCCTGAAGCCCAATTGACTTGCTTTGAATTAACACCTTGGGTGATCTGGATTATGTTACTTCACCTCTCCATGCCTCTGCTTTTCCAATTTGTAAAACAGGAAAAATAATAGCACCTACTCCATAGGGTTGTAGGGCACCCATTCATGAGGGTACCACCTGCATGACACAATCACCACTCAAAGCCTCTATTTCCTAACACCATCACACATTGAGCTAGGATTTCAACATATGAATTGGAAGACAGGGATACAAAAATTCAGTCTATATAGCTGGAGGAAGATGTTGTTTAGATATAATGGAAAGGTTGCCTGTTAAATCTTTTCCATATACCTTTAGAAAGATGAGCAGGAGGTAATATTAATGCACCTGAAAACATCCCTCAGTAATGATTTTGCAAATCTTGTCATCCCTGAAACATACAACATCATTACCTCATTCTGGACTCAAGGCAAGACTGGTCCATCCCTTGTACTACTGGAGATTCCTAAATCTAACATCTGGTGTTATCACCCTTCTCCTTTAAAACCAAACAAACCACATTTTCTAGGACTCTCATTACCTTAAGTCAAGGTTTCACAAGGCATATCACTCTCTGACTCAAACCTACTTCCCCCAAAAAGTCAGTTAATCTCCTTCCATTGAATGCTGACTTTTGTACACTTTCCATTTCAGCAACACTAAACACCAAACATTCCCAGAAAATACTACATTTTACCACATCTTTGTGCTTTTGTCCAGCATGTTTTTTTGGCTGGGAATGCCTGTCTTTGACTTTGGATTTACTCAGCCTAAACTTTACCTCACCTCTGAAAACATGAAGAAATTTAATTTCTTCACTTCTTCTCTGGGCTCCCCTAGCAAAATTCAGGCTACATTACTTCATCCTGTAATATTTATTTAATTCCTCTTTTCTCCCACTACTGTGAGCTTCTTGAGGGTAAGGGTTAAGTATGCCCATTCTGTGGTGTTCAGCCAGAATAGATGTCCCGCTAATACTTGCTGAATAAATGTAGCCTGTGGATGTAGACATTTTGCTCTAGCAAAATGTGAGTCTAGCCTCCCTTGGGCTTTTATTCAAATGAACAAAGTATAATCAGGCCTCATCATCCTATGTCACAGAACAATTTAAAATTTTGTCGTAGAAGCTTTTGGATCCTCTGACCCATTTCTGTTCTTTCTGCCTACAACAATATTTGAACCCTCTAAAGGCCAATGTTGGCTGCCATACCAGTCTGTTGATGTGGTCACTGTGTGATGTCTGCCATGTTTATGCTCTCCTACCCCAGTTCCCACTGGAATGTCATGAGTCCCACCACTGATGGTGTCCTTCAGGCCTTGTTGACATCCAAAAGCCAAAGGTATTAGGGCACCAGTGGTACAGTTTCTGAGCAGAGCAGGCATGGCCCCTGTGACCCTCTTCTAGAGTATGTTACCCATGCCTCATGGAAGGTCTTCTTGTGTTCAAGATCTCACAAAACCTCTCATAAAAATAATCTTTAGCTCTCACTCTTATTCCTTGTTTCCAATCCAAAGTTTACTGAAAAATCAGGAGTTCTTGTGTGGTTCTAACATCATTCATTTTTTGACTCCAGAGCCCTTGTTCTCTCCACCAACACTTACTGTTTTAAAAATCCATGGAGGTGATGATGCACACATCTTCCTAAATGCAAATGATTTTGGTTTGGACAGAGAGCTTGTTGGGTAATCAGGGAGGAAGTTATATACCTACTTGAGAGAGTCCTTGGGGATTGTCTTCCCACAAACCGTAGGCATCATGGTCAGAGCTCTGATGGTTTAGGGAACAGTGGTCAAGCCATTCCTAGAGTCTACTAACGCACCAATGCTGCTTTTGTCATGTCCATTGATTACTTTCATGTGGCTCATCCAGCAGGTACCAAGGTCCCCCTCCCATGGCCTCATGACACAGCATCCAGTGCTGATGGCCATGCTTTTTTCCTCAGTACATTTGCTTCCCTGATACCACAGCCTCCTGTTTCTCCCTTTCCATTGATCTTAACTCCTCAGCTCCATTACATGCCTCTCAGGACCTTTTCCACTGCATTTCTAACCAAAGTTAGACTTCTTGGGATGATGTGTGTCCCCTTAGGCCTTGCTTATCCTTCCAACCTCACTTCAGCTTACTCTTCCGTTCACACACTCTATCCTCTGTGTTATCTACACTAGCCTGCTCATGAACTTGGTCAACTTTTCCTGCCTTAGAAAGTTTCCTTGTGCTATTCTTAGTGACAAAAATGTTTTGGCCTTTTCCCTCATGTGTTGTTTTCCTAAAATCATCACCTAAATGAGATCAATGCATGACCCTCCATTATTTTTTTATCTAAGCATGGCCTTCACAGCACATTTCTAAGTCTATAATTTCATATTTATTTTCATACTTATTTTTTGTTTGTCTGCTTATTTTCTTCCTCTACTAATCTTTATGCTTTCTGGAGATAGGTTCCATGTTCATTTTGCTGTGCATTATTTATCTGTGCCTTGCACAGAGCTTGCATGGTTGACTTTTTAATAGATGATTGTGCTAAAACTATGCTGGCTATCAGCATATGAATAAATGCATAATGCATAAGGAAAGGCTACTGGATTCGTTCCCTTTAATAACAGGAGTAAAGAATGTCCATTGTTATTACTATCATTGAAATGACTCTGGAAATATGAAGCAAAGCAACTTATAAATATTATCAGAGAAGAAATAAACATAGATTTTTGCTGATGATACTGATGATACGACCACTAGAAAAATCCAAGGAACTAAGGAAAATTATATGTATATTAGAATTCAGCAGAGTCCATAGGCTGAAAAAATAGTTTTTTTAATGTATCCAAATCAATCAGGCTATCATAAACATCTAAAAATGTGACAAAAAAAGACTCATGCACCAAATCAACAAAAAATAAGATGTTGAGGGGTAAACTTAATGAAAAATTATGGTATCTATGTGGATAAAATCATAACTTATATGTAGAAAACAAAAGAAAATGTTATGATTAGAGAAAACTACCACAATTTGGGATAGGAAAATATAACATTTTAAACCTATTGGTTCTCTACAAATTAAAATTCATTTAATCTATTTCCAAATAAAGCCTCAGAAAAATAATTATGAATAATGACAGAGCCTTGTAAAATGTATCTGAAAAAGTAAACACTTTGCAATATTGGACAAATTCTAACAAAAAGACAGATATGTGGGGGAAAAGCCTTACTATGTATTAATATGTGTTGCTTAATATGTGGTAAAGTGGAATTGATGTAGCATTACAAATAAAAATTAACATAACAGAATAACAAAGAAACAGATTCAAGTATTTAATGGAATTTAACATAAAGATGTGTCATTTTATCTTTTATAAACAATTATATTTGAGTAGGCAATAAGAAAATAAGACAAAAAGTTGTACAATGAACTATCCCAGCTCCCTGGCTATTCAATTTCTTTCTCCCAGTGGTAATCAGTCTTTGCAAGTTCTATTTATCTTTCCAAACTTAATCTCCATATATGTAAGTATATGTGGTGCATGTTCTTGTTGTTTGCATACATGGTCCCAAAGTACATACTATGCCTCTGTATGGCCCTCCTCTTTGTTTTTCTTACCTTAGTAAAGTATCTTAGAGATTTAGTAATACTTAGTAATTACTTAGTAATAGTATCTTAGATACTATTCCATAAGTACTTAGAATTATCTCAATGTTCCTATTGCTGTGTAGCTCCCCATGGAATGGATGGCCTGTAGGTGAACTAGTCTATGAATGCTTTTGCATATTGCAGTAGATGTCCCACCATACATAGTTTCTCTTGTAGATGCCACGGATGTAGGATATGCCCGAGCATCACTGGGTCTTAATGCATTTTGCCAAATTCTTCTCACTAGTGATTCATATTCCTAACAATGAATTCCTACTACCCCACACTCTGCCAAAACCTAATGTAGTAAACTTTTTGAATTTCTTTGATCTGATAGTTAAAAAATAGTGTCTTATGATATTAGTATGCATTTCTCTTAATATGGCTGAGGTTATGCATATTTTGTGATTTTTAAGAAGCATTTGTATTTTACACATACATTTTCTTTATGGATTTCAATGAGTCTTTATGTGGTAAGGGACTTAGTTCTTTATGATTTATGAATTATAACTATTTTCCCCAGTTTATTTTTGGTCTTTGACATAGGTTTTTTTTTTTTTTTTTCCAATTAGCAATAATTGTGTCTTTGATAAACCTCATTGGCTATAATATGGGCACACACAAAGCTGACATAGGCTTTTAAAAAAGATGCATATTTAAAATCACTATATATTTTTGAATCTATCATTCTCTTCTTTTTGGGCTCTGTGGTTTTATATCATACTTGAAAATCTTTTTAAGATTATAAAAATATGTTCCATGTTTCTTTCGATTTATTTATTTATGTTTACATTAAATGTTTGATTTTTTCCAAAATTTTTCCAAAATTTTTTCTGATGTAAATTTTGAGATAAAGAATCTTCCCCCTACCCTAGGTACCTAGCCCGTTTTTAAAAAATACTTTGTCAGTGTTTTGAAATTTATAGATGGCATGTTAAATCATTAAATAAATATACTAGGAACCACTATAGAGATGTTTAAAAGTATTTGAATGCCTACATATTTTAGACTTAAAAATCCCCCCACCCATGTGAAAACAGCAACAGATTTATTACATTGCAATGTTTTAACTTCATATGGCTAAAACACTATAAATAAAGTTGAAGGACAAATAAAGAATAACTGATGTGCAACAAATACAGTAGAAGTTAAAACATTTACCAAGTATTTACACACTCATATAAAATATGAGCACTTCAATAGAAAAATAAGTCAAAGACAAAAGAGAAAACCATACGTATTCAAATGTTCAACCTCACTAGTAACAAAAGGATTGTAAAACAAATGCAGAGCAGTTATTCCCCTCCCCATTATACTTGTAGGGTAAAAATCATATTAAATAGATTAAAAATATATTTGTGTTAAAAATGTGTCAAAATAGGCCCTTACAAAGATAATGTTTTAGAGTAAGTGCATATAGTCTTCTTGGAAGGGAATCTGGCCATATGTCATGAAATTTTGTTTTCCTATCCATTTACTCAGAAACTATATTTACATAAATTTATCAAAAGAAACAAGCAGCTGATGTGTCTCAACGCATCAAATATGTAACTTCAGCATTACTCATGTGCTAGAAAACTATAAATATAGTATTGTTCCCTAATAGGGGTCAATTACAATCATTAGTTATAACCATATCATGACATTATTTATCCATTTAAAAAGATGTAAGAATCTGAGAGTTGACATGCAAAATGTTCATGGAATATGGGTACTGAAAAGCAGGTATAAAATATGTTTAACTTGATCCTATTAACCTATGTATCTACCTAATTTATCCATCTTTCTATCTGTGCATCCCTACATCCATCTACCTACTGACCTACTTGCCTATATAAAAGGCTTTTTACATATAATTTTATGGAATTTAGTAATTACATGTAATACAATAATAGTATTATTATTACTATATGGTATCATGCAATATGATAGATACAGTGGACATTGCAGTGGCTTCACCACAATCTATTTTACTTCCTTTAGTAAATTTCATCCAGCTATTTAGACTGTCTTCACTTCAGTCTGTGAGTTTGGGAGGACTCCACCTGTGGCCCTCAGAGTGGCATGGTTGTTTAAGGTCTACATTGATGAGTGTAATGCCATCATCTGGATATGATTATTGAATCAGATATGACCAGTGATTCCTCTCAGGAGAGTGAGATGGGAGAATATATTTGCTGGAAACTTGTAGTGATGGCAGTCTCTGCTTTCCTGAAATGGTTCCCAGTCCTCTCCTTGGTTATGGACATGTGCATATCTATCTGTGCCCCTTAGTGTTTGGCACCCACCCTGATATCATAACAGAAGAGGAAAGCATTGGTGAGGTTAATGAGATAGAAAATGGAATGGAGAAACAGGACACAGGCAGATCCTCGATGACATCACTGAGCCACTGCATTAACCTAACCCTGAAAACCATCCTGCCTCTAGACTCAGTTCCACAAAGACTCACTATCCCTTTATCATTTAAATCAATTTACTTAGGAGGGCTGTTGTCAACCCAAATGCAATAAATGTACTATAACTGTGTGTGTGTGTTTTGTGTGTACATCTACATTAGCAGGTAGATACACATACACATAAAGCAGAAAAAAAATTGAAGTGATATTCACCAGAATATAACAGAGGTGCATTCTGAGATGGAATTGTAATTGATTTTCAGTTCACATTTGTGAAAACCCTTCAGAAGTTTTTTCACAACAAACCTGTATTATTTATTTATTCAGAGGAAAACAAAAATAAAGGCAACTATATGAAAACAAAATCAAACAGTTGTATTTGACAGAAAAAGATTAAGTTCAGAATGTAGTAGAAAGGATGTGTGTGTGTGTATGTGTGTGTCTCTTATGATTTTCTGTGACCACAAGTACCAAATGAGCCAAAAATATGTGTCAGCCAAAAATTACATATGAACTTAATGTAAACTTTTTTTTTTTTTTTTTTTTTTTTTTAAATAGAACAGTGTCAAGATCAAGGGTGTTAATAATCCCACTGTTCTCTGCTCAGGTCAGACCACACTTGAAGTATTATTTTCAATTCTCTATTCCTACAAGAATTTAGGCACTAACTGACATATTCCAGGGATACTGGGGAAGGATTTATGCATTTGGGAAGAGATGGAATTTTAAGGATTTTGAGATTTTTTTCCACATTTAAGATTCTATAGTTCTCCAATTTTACGTATTTTTCTTGGACTTTAAAAAACAATAATAATCTATACAAAGAAACAAAGTTTCAGAGAGTTGTAATGGCATGCCCAAGGCCATACAATTTATGAACAGCAGAATTTTGTCTCAACGACACATTAAAAGTTAGATGGACATATATTAAGAGGACAGTGATATGGATTATTAATGCAGAATCAGTTAGCTTCAAGTGACTCATGATTAAAGAACCAGATGATTTTTTGAGAGTGAGAGGACATGACATCGTTTTCAAAACCAGTAGTCCTAGGGAAGAGGAAGCTCATTTGTAATTAGCTAAAGAAGTCCAATGGCAGAGATTACCAGTGCAGTTCTTTCACTGGTGGTTCTTTCAGTGTGTAAGTAAGAATTTTCTGATGTGAAAACCTATATAAGGACAGTCTAAAGTGACTCAGAAGAAAGCAGAGTTTCAAAGACTTCTTATTGTTTCCTGGCATCTCTTCCTCCTCCTCGCCTTGGTACAATACCCAGGCTTTCAGCTGGGCACCTGGTGGCCCAGATGGAGACTGCCTTGCCCAGTTCCTTGACAGCATGGTGAAGCCTGTTACTTCCCCATCTACAAAATACTTCTCCCCTTTTACAAACTTACTACAGGTTGGTAGCTGTGTGATGACTTTAATAGCTATGTATTGCAAGGATTTTCTATGATTCAGGGTGCAATGCCAAGGCTTCCCTTTTGAATTGTTTCTCACCTAGACATACAGCATTGTTTACGCTCCGTTACTAGAAGCTCGGGTGATGGCTGAAAACTGTATCACAGAGAGACTTAGGAAGGGCAGGGAAACAGGCCAGCACAAAGGTAACTGATGAAGGAATCAACCTAGAACCAGGAGTTTGTTGGAACTTGAGGCAAGTTCAATCTTCATCTGCCATTATAGTAAGTCAATAAGTAAGGGATAAAATAGACTAATATAATATAATAAGTAGATTAATCAAGAATGAGGGAAAGGAAAGTCCAGATTATTTTAGAGAAACAGAGGTCACTGCCAGAAGCTGCCAACAAAGTTAATAGCGGTTGCCTCTTTAGGAGTGGTGCTGGGTGGAGTGTGCAGGAGGCAGGGCGTCCCTGCTTTCATTTTTAAGCACTCGTTTTTATTTTATTTTTAAATATGAGCACACATTTTGCTTTAGTAAAAATGCACAGACACACACACACAGCTCTGGCTTGGTTCTGTGATGCTAAATGATTTTCCAATGTGGGTAAAGGCTGCAAAACAATCTGCAGATGGAGCACTGATACATAATGGACATATTTCTACCCAGAGGCTAAAGCGTCTGTAATAGTCAGACAACTATGCTGCCTTTGGTCTGTTCCGTCTCTCCTTGTGCAGGGGTGGGGGTGGGGAGGGCGTTACTCCTCTTCCATTCGGTTCTTACTCTCACTGCAGCCAAGTGCGCTACTTCAGCCCACTATCCTGTTTCCTTGTAAAAAGTAATTGAAGCTTTTCAATTAGAACATGATTTTTTGTTGTTGTTGTTGTTATATAAAGACTTCACTGAACAAAGATTTTTAAAAGGACATGTATTTTTTATTTGAAAATTTTCTTGTAGTACGGCATTTTACTCCGTAAGATGTAGCATGTTGGATGTTAAAAAACGAAAACAAAAGCAAAAACAAAAACAAAAAACCCTAGTCAATAATAGAGCTAGACCATAGGAGAACAAACTGCTAGCAGCTCATGTGAAAGTCTCCTACTGTGAGTATCTGCTGTTTTTCTCTAGATCTTGCTGAAATTACAAAATCACAGAAAAAGAAATAAATATTCCTTTTAATGCTACAAGATCTTACCCATGGTAGGTAAGGATGTCAGTAATCATGTCTTCAAAATCATTTCCTTATGCATTCTTCCTTTTATATTGCATGAGTCACAAATTGACTTTCTTCTTTTAAACATCAGAATCTCAGTTTTTCTTCTGTTATTGACAAACTGAAGGTACAGTGTAGCAAAATAACACGTTTTGTTTTGTTTTGTTTTGTTTTGTTTAGAGCAAGCACTCTGAAGGGCAGAGGGTCATCCTGCTTCAAGCTCCAGAAGAATGTGCTTCCTCCCATGGAAGGGAACTAAAGAACACCATCCAGAAATCAGGACTCATCGGTGGGAGGTTCCAGGGCTCAAAGACATTTGGCAGCACTGCCCATGCAGACGTTCAAGTCAGAAGACCAGATCTTGGCTTAGCTTCAAGGAGAGTGAGGTCTTTGTTGTGCTCCGATGGAAACTGGCAAGGTTCTTTGATAGGTGTTAAGGTTTTAAAGGAGTGAGATAGTGACATTAAATTTGCAGCAGTTATTTTACAAAATCTTCAAATCCGTAGAAATAGCCCTATTTCTGTTACAAAATGAGTTTTGGACAAGTCATGTATTAGCTTTGCATTATTTTTACATTTGTGTTCTTATATTTGTTTTTTTCCCCTTCCCCGCTGGGTTTCTAGTTTTCATTGGGGGTTCAGTTTTAGGTGGCTATACAAGGTTAAAGCCTCAGTGAATAATTTTTGGAATTTTTACTACCCTAGAACTTCTACTATGGAGATGTTTTTTTGGTAACATCCGTCAGCAATACTTTAATATTACAAAAGAGGGAAGTTATATTCCTCTAAGTTCTGGGAATCTCATTTTTCACACATGTAAATAAGGAAATCCCAAATATTGTGTTTGTGGGTTTTTTGTTTGCTTGTTTGTTTTGTTTTGTTTTGCCAGCAAGAATCCAATCTTATGAAGTTATGAAGGAAGGCATGAGCTCTATTATTATATTCTGAGACTTAATCTGTAGAAGTTAAAATGTTACTGTTAGTAATTTCCAAAGGTCTTTGAAGGCTCCACCTAGACTTCATTCTGTGCCAAGATAATACAAGCCATTTTCTTTTTCCTAAGGGAATTTGGTGTTTCTTTCTGGATCCACATTTTCTATGTTACTCCAACTCTTCTTACATCTGCCTCCAGCTAGGACTACGCCTAACACATTGTTGCCACATTTCCAAAAAGAATTCACCGAGTCTGAAAACATAGATGTAGTCAGGTTCTATGTATTGTTTGTGGGTTATCTAGTTATTGGAATGAATGTTATCCACAACAGTACTTGTGCTTCCAGCCTCACCAAACCAGAGACACAAGTATTTTTGTCAACTAATTTGGTCTCCCACAATTTAATATTAACTGAGCTCTAGAAGAAATTTGCACAAAAATTGCGGGGTATTGAGAGGGGACCCACAGCAATAGTACATATTTTATCATTGCCTATTTTCTGTTTCCTAGGAGTAAACAACAAAGTTTTTGGTACATTCTATGTACCTCAAATAAAAAAGTAATGGTGCAACACTATTTTCTGTTCCTCTAGAGTATTTCTGAGCATAAAATTTCTCTTATAATTTGAGATCTCAACTATGCATTCCATTTATTATGTTGTATTTGATGTGTTGATACTCTGAGTCTATTGACATAGTAGACTTTCTCTCAAACCTAAGGGAGAGTTGCTAAACCTTTTGAAAATTGTCTCAATTTCTATTTCCCCTATTTCCCTCCCACCCATTTTTCCTACAATTGTAGGTCTCCCAGTTTGTTACTGTCAACCTTGTGTAGTCGTAGAAACTATCAATACTTGCTAGAATTATTTGTAAAGAATATAATGAATATGGTCAAAGAATTTTCAAATAGTTTCATGGACTCTGTAATGTATGTTTGGCTTCCTAGGTATCCCCCTTCCCTTTTGGTTTGTGTATTTCCCTATTCTTGGCTAGATGCTAGATCAAGGGCTTGTAAATTGTGTTCCAGGATTCCATCGAGATGCTGAGGAGCCACCTCAGGTGAGAACTAGAGCCCAGTGTTCTCCTGCCCTTCAACCTGGTAGACTGTGGATCTGCATGTGCTTACGTTAAAAAAAAAAAAAAAAAAAAAAAAAAAGTCACGTTGGTTAAACAATTGAAAACCACAGTTGTAGATGGATGAGGTTATTACACAGCTAAATACATTTAGGTAAGTAAATAAATCAAGCCATGAAGATATAGGCAGCAGATGTATTGAATTCTTTTATTGACAGATGTATTATCTATTGGTTTAATTAGAATCAACACAATACCACTCAAACCACAAAATTCTTTAGACAAGTGATAAATGAGTGAAGATGAAGGGTTACATAGTATGACTAGTTGGTCTTAAAAAATGGGTTTGGTTAGTTTTGGGGGGTTCTGTGGAATGACTTCTCCCTTAATATTAAACCCTTGTGATTTCAAGGAAAATTTAATCCATATGCTTCTGATTCAATTACTCTTAACTCATTAATTTTTTTTTAAAAAGCTATTTGAAATTTGAGAAGCCTTTTTATGAGCTTTAGTAATCCTTTGTTCTTTGAATTAGTAAGGAGAATATTGCCAAGAGTTAATGGTACTTGAACCTCAATACATTTGAGGGGATTCTAAACTTAACAAAAAGTCCAGCATCCTGTCATAACCAATGACTCAGGTACTTGCAAACCCTCTGCCACTTTCTACCCCTTCCATATGCCCAGTGATGTTAGATGGTTTCTTTTACATGTGACAATAATCTTTGCTTGCAAGATAGCTATTACTGCTGAAGGACAATAACATGATAAGTGGAACACACATTCAAGTTATCATTATTTTGGGGGGAAGCTAATTAAATGAAAATTGAACCCTCTGAGAGGCAGAAGTCACGACTCCCCTTTACTTTTACTTATCATTATAGGTCAAAATACATAGATAGTTTAGGTTAATCTTGAGCAGGTATTGTACATTTGAGCAAAGGGAATAAAACAATTTGTAATTTAAAGAACACTAAACATTCAAAATTGACATTTGCAGAATTCCTCAGAGAACACAGATTTGCTGAGTAATATCCATAGCTTATGCTCTTTTAACAAAAGACAGGCTTACCTGAATATCTATAGATTTTTGAGACCTGAGCTGCTATCTGTATATCAAGCCTGTCAGTGATGATTCAATCAGCAGTGAAGAAATGTTCCCTCTAGCTTAAGGGTGGGAAGAATTTGTCTGTTGACTTTTTAT
Source organism: Mustela nigripes (assembly GCF_022355385.1). NCBI lineage: Eukaryota > Metazoa > Chordata > Mammalia > Carnivora > Mustelidae > Mustela > Mustela nigripes. Next base: position 3,615,245 of record NC_081571.1, read on the forward strand.
TTGTTTTAGTAAGTTGGATCATGAAAACCTCCTGGAAAAAAAGAACCATTAAAGCACACAGAAACCACAATTTCGAACTATGGGACACAACTATTCAATTTGAAGAATCAGTGTATTAATGGCTTTCTAGGAGCCAGAGACAAAATGGCGCATTTGGATTTAAGGTCTCAAAATGTTCATGAGAGAGGAAGAGAATAGCTAGCACTAATAGACAAGCATTCATGATAACTACTATCTTTAAACCTAAGAAGATCCTAATACACTATGTCAGTAGTATGTGGCTATCTCTAATCATCAACATTATCTTCCCATGTAAAATTCACATGGAAAACAGTTGAATTATATGGTATATTCTTCTGGGGTAAGGATAAAGAGTGCCATCTGAGTAGGTTCAGTAATGTTTTTCTACCACCGCTCTTTGAAAAGATTCTTGTATAAGTAGAGAAATATTCTGTTCATTGCAGTGACTAAGGGTTTCGAAGTGAAGCAGTACAGGATAACTTCAAAGCCCAGGACTTCTAAACTTGTAGAACTAAACTTGAACCATATGATCTCTGACCTCCATTTGCTTTCAGATAAATAGAAATTTCCTGGCTCATTGGCAATGTTTATTTTATTTTATTTTTCTAGAAATTGTAAAAGAAAGTCAAAGATTACTTTTGAATGAAGGTCATGATTGTTTATACAACACAAGCATCTACTTGGGTAGAACTAAATGTTTCCAAATACAGTTTTCTAGAAATATTAACTTTAATTAAGGATAAGGGTGTAAAAATGTTTTGTGAAAGTGTCACAAAATCACCCATCCCATGAAAGTAGCTCATAATTAGCAAAATCTATTCAATGTCTCTACAATGAATAAGTTTATATAAAAATATGATAGTCTGGTAAGTTTGACCTCTATGGAACCACTCAAGTTTTTAACTCCAAACCTTAAAATAATGGAAAAAAAAAAACTAGGCCAGATGATTTTTTAAATTAATAAAAATATACTCACAAAGGAAGTATTTAGAGATGCAGGAATTGTTTTTAAAGAAAAAAAAAAAAAAAGGAGCTACCCTGCACATGTTTACAACTTCTTGTCAGCACTATACTATACAGGTATTGTAAAATTATTTGTGGAAAAAAATCTACCAGCAGTTCTGCTTCTTTTAACTCTTTTCCCTTTTGTAGTCTTAGCTCATGACATACACAGTGGAGCAGAACCCACTAAACTACAAGAACAGGGACACACATCCTCACTCAGACCAGGAGAATAACGTGGGAAAGATACCCGTCTGGCCAAAGAAGCAGACATAGGGAACTTCCAAAAATAAACAAAGTTATATTTGTTTTTTTTTTTTTAAATAAGTATCCAATTTTTCATGTCAATATAGATAATCTGCTTAATAAAATATTGAGTTTTGTTATTTTTCTTTTCTTCTTCTCAAACGTAGGAGTTGTACTGAAGTATTTGAGGTATGTGAGGTATTGGAAAAATAAGCCTGCATGGAGCAAAGGCACAGATGGTTTCTGTGTTTAATGATTTTCCTCCTTCTTCTTCTTTTCATTGTGTTTTAAAGTTGTTTTTTTTTTTCTTTTATTTTATTCATGGTTGCCGCCCTTTGCTGGCCAACACAAGTTCTGGGTCCTATGGGGACCAGGGTCCTTTAGAGGTCACAGATACTCTGTGTAAGATCCAGTTCAGTGCAGCAAAACTGAAACTCAGTGACAACAAGGGGGAGACAGTAGCTTCTCATCACTTCAAAACCAAAAGGCAAATTGACTCATCTCAATTCTTTATCTCTGACAATGATTTTAATTCATTGTTTACTCAAAAAACTAAAATTAAGTTAGCTTTATGTTTGCTTACATATATTATTTGAAATAAATCCCTTGCAAAGACCTATGCAGTGAATTTTAAAAAGTAAAAAGAACAACAGCATCAAGAAAAATTTGATATCCTCTTGATTTTTTTAAAAGATTTTATTTATTTATTTGACAGAGAGAAACAAGAGAGGAAACACAAGCAAAGGGAAGTGGGAGAGGGAGAAGCAGGCTTCCCACTGAGCAGGGACCCCAATGCAGGGCTCATCCAAGGAACCTGGGATCATGACCTGAGCCAAAGGCAGATGTGTTTAATGACTGAGCCACCGAGGCACCCCTGATATCCTCTTGATTTTATTGCAAGATGTCACTTTGCTCATGCATTTCTTTTTTCTTGTTTGGACATGTACTGACCAGACTCCATATACTGAACAGAACACAATGTACTAAACAAACTGTATACTGAATAGAATCCAATATGGTGACCAAATTCCATGTACTAAGCAGACTCCAATATACTGAGCAGACTCCGATGATAGTTAATAATAACAAGTCTCAGAATAATCTAATTTAGATATGTCATTTAGTTCCCCACACCTTCAGCCAATCTTTACTGCTAATGTTTATCTTGCTTGTCAGTGAGAAATGGAAGTCAGTGTAGAGGAATGGAAGGGGATAAAGAAGATTTTTTTTTTAAATCAAATTTACAATTTGATAATTTTTTTAAAGATTTTATTTATTTATTTGACAGACAGAGATCACAAGTAGGCAGAGGGACAGACAGAGAGAGAGGAGGAAGCAGGCTCCCTGCTGAGCAGAGAGCCCGATGCGATGCGAGGCTTGATCGTAGGACCCTGAGATCATGACCTGAGCTGAAGGCAGAGGCTTAACCTACTGAGCAACCCAGGCGCCCCTACAATTTGATAATTTTATTTACAGGTTCTCTTTCATCATTTCCTAGCGGAATGTGTCTGGAACTGTGCAAAGCAAAAGAGAAATGAGAGTGCAGGAGACACCAGAGCTGCTCACTGGCTTGCATTTGGGATGTGACAATGCACCCTGCTGTGCACTGTGATGAGATGGGATCAGAACACCTGTGGGATCCTAATGGCAGTGAGGAGAGCTGGGAGCCCTCTCAGTATTCTCTCAGTATTCAGTAGGGAAAATTCAGGGAAGTCATTCTGAAGAAGACATTAACTAAAGGCATAAATCTGGGTTTCTTCCTGTTGGCATAGCCCCACCCATCTTATAGTTGAACCAGCATGGCCTGAACTACGGCTCCCCTATCCTCCCACCCACTTTCCTCTCCTCTCCAGCTCCTCCTTAGTCTAGGCTTTATTCTGAGACAACCAACTGTACCCCTTCTAGTTCTTGTGAGTGAGGGAACACATTTATTATTTGTTACAAGGGTAAGAGAGTACAGGAACACACAGGAAATAATTAGAAATAGAATCTAAAAAGGAAGACCAAGTAAAAAATCAGTGCTGAAACACTGAAGTGTTGTGAGTGATCTCCTGGGCAACCAGAACCATGAGAGACACTTTCACAATAATGACCATGCCTTCTGGGAACATTGTGCTCTTTTATTTCAGGGCTTCCAGGGCCTATAGTTCTTGGTTAATGTATGGGAATTTGGAAAGAGTAGGAATAACCTGGCTTTCAGAATGCTGCTGTCACCCATAGGATGGCATATAGATGGAGAGAGCTCATGAGCTAAGCCTAAAGCCCAGTTAATACCCCAAACTTATGTGTATGTGCAAATGAAAATGGGAGGAGGAATTGGGAATTGGGGCCATGAGGATGGATAGTGATGCACAGCTTGGGCAGAGGGCTAAGAATCTTCTTTTCTCTTAGTCCTTATTTGGGCTCATCCTGCGAGTCCAGAAAAATGAGACACATCAACCCTAACATTGCTGACCAGCACCCTCCTTATGAACACCAGGTTCCACCTCTCACCTTCTCAGCCTGTGTTTCAGAGTGTTGTTGGTAATGAGTCAAGAGCAAGAAAAGAAACAAAGAATAATGGCACATCTGCATTTCCTGCTTCACCAAAATCTCCTTGATGCACACAGAGACGAAACGTCCAAGTTGTGCCTCTGAGATCCAGGCACTCTTTTCTCCATTTTAGAGATCTCTGTCTTTCAAAGTGTTCCCAAGTATGATGGGTCCCTTTAGACACAAAGGTTAGTTTTAATTTTTCAATGGTATTCCAGAAGTCACAAGACTCAATGTATAGCCTTGATCATGTGCTGGAGCTAACTTTTCTTACTGGAGAGGCCTAAGCCTCAGTGTGTTCAATGGGGGATATTATGACCTGGTGTGTTCCTGGGCTCATGTGTAGAAAGTGGGTCCTCAGCCCCTGCTGGTCTTGAGAGCAAGCCACAAGCCTACCACTCAGAGAGGAGCCTATATAGGGAGTACCTAGGAAAGGTAATGCATGCAAAGTTGAATTAGTTCAGGAATGACCAATAAAAATCTCCGTGATTTCCATTGGGGAAACATTTATATATATCAGACCTATGCTGTCCAGAATGGTAGCCTGTAGCCATATATAACCATTAAAGTTAAAACTAATCACACTAGCCTCAATTCAAGTGCTCAATACCCACATGTGATTAATGACTACCATTTGGACAATATAGATACAGAATCCTTCCAACAATGAAGAAAGTACTCTAGTTGTCTTTGTCATTTAGAGAGTTCCCATTGAATGTGACTATGGAATCTTGCTTTACTTATGGGGTTGTCTTCCAGATAGAATCTTGAGTCCTATCAAGAAATCATTCTTTTTTTTTTTTTTTAATTATGTTCAAATAGCCAACATGTAGTACATCATTAGTGTTCAACCATTCATTAGTTGTGTATAATTCTTTTATATTAACAATGTCTTCTATCTCTTAATTTAATTTTGAGAAGAATTAGTTATTTTTTCAATTTGATGGCAAGGTAAGAGGCTATTTGTTTTGTTTTGTTTGTTTTAATCTGCTTCTGAACTTGAAATTTCTTGAACCTTTAAGAATGTTGATGTCACAATGACATCAACAGTGGTTTAGGGTATCTATATCTGTACAGGACCCCTGCTGTGTGAGCAGTTGCAGCCTATGCCTCCTATATTGAATTATCAGTCTACAATTCCCTATTAAGAAAAATGAGATGGACATTTTTGCATCATGCCATCAACAATAAGCTATAATAACACTTCATGTTCAGACAAAATTATTTTCTCCATCCTAGTTTTGATAGAGTTTATATTGTGGCTTATATGTGAACATTAAATACTGTATAAATATTTCTGAGCAAATACTTGAACTCAGTTCTGAATGTCCATCTGGTCTTGGAGCGGCTGGTCTTCAAAAGGAGGAAGGTAGGAGGTAGGAAACATTCACAATCCATTCAGATAGCTCCTGCAGGGAGCAAAAAGGTGTGAGAAAAGCAAGGAAGGCTGAATATGGAAGTGCCAGCATTTGAGTAAGTTCTAAATGATTTCATTTCATTGTAAATGAAAGTTCATACACAACTCATGATAAATCTTAATGACAAAGTAGGTAAGACACCTGGCTTTGGACACAGACACACATGAGGTGGGGTCCTGAATGTCTCCAAGAGCTGGTATCCACTGGCAAGTGGCACGATTTTCTGCTCTATGGACTCTGAATAAACACTTGAATATATCTCATTTGTTGGAGGAGTCAACGAGATAAAGATTTAGTAACCCTAAGTACATTGCCTGGCATGTTGTAAATGCTTAATAGCTGTGATGATGATGGCTTAAAATATTAAAAAAAAATTCAGTGAAACCATAGCTACACATGATAGGTACTCAATCCATATATTTAGTGAATAAAATCATGTGGAAAGAATATTTTCTAATTTACCTCTATAGGCTGGGTTTCTGTTTTTTAAAAATTGGTTATATAAATTCATCTTTAAAAATATAAGGTAGAGAGGAAAGTTGGCTTAACACCCATCCACTCCAAATCCCTTAAAACCACCTTAGAGTGACATAACAATTGTAATTTGCAGTTTCAAAAAAGCTACCTAAGAACAATTAGAGTTAACCGTGTCTTTCTGACATAGACTGTCTTCCTTTATGGATTGGGAGTGCTTCTATATTCAGTGTGAAATCTCTCTGAAACATTCACATATGTCTTATTTGTCTCAACAGTGGCCTTTTGTTTCTTCTGTGACTTGTCACTCCAACTTTCAAGTTTGAAAATGTCGATAAAATATGGCCAGTAAATGAGTAAACCAAACACATTAGTGTTAACAAGAAAACTACAAGGAAGTGTGATTGTATTTTTAGAAACAAATACAGTGGTAACTGTGTAAGTGGATGAGTTCTTTTTTTTTTTAAAGATTTTACTTATTTATTTGAAATAGAGAGAGAGAGATCACAAGTAGGCAGAGAGGCAGGCAGAGAGAGTGAGAAGCGGACTCCCCGCTGAGCAGAGAGCCCGATGCGGGCCTCGATCCCAGTACCCTGAGATCATGACCCAAGCCGAAGGCAGAGGCTTAACCCACTGAGCCACCCAGGCGCTCAAGTGGATGAGTTCTTTAAGAAAGTTTATTCTCCCCATTCAAAATGTTATCACTATAATTCTGATCAGGTGTTCAGTAATCCTTCTGAGTGAGAAGAAAACTATAAAGATCATTAAGAGTTATTGCAGTCAAGACAACAAAAAGCAAACAAAAAACCAAAAATAACCACAACTGAAAGCATTCATTTAAAAATAGTGTCTAAGTACTAAAATATGATGCTTAGAAGTCTACTATGAAGTAGTATTAATTTATAAGAACATAGATTAATTACTCTATCAGAAATCACATAGATTGACAAAATTATACTTTTTGGGTTTGTATGTGAATGGGAAATACAGAGCTAAAAAACAAAACCAACAATTCATAGAGGACTTATAAAGAAATTGGATTATTATTTTATCATAGGATTTCCTTCTAATATTACATTGTATAAATACCTGTCTATAGATACGGATTTCAGACATGGTCCCCAAATGATTTTAAACTAACTGGCAATTTCTAATAATTGCAAAATGTTAATTATGCCAAGGGTAAACTTTTTGCTAACTGAAGCCATCTTCATGTTAAAGACAGATGGATGTTAAAGGTAGAAATTGCTTGTGTGTGTGTGTGCGTGTGTGTATGTGTGTGTGTGTACATGTTATAGCTAGTAAAAAGTAATGTTTACATATGGGAAAATATTTCCCGAAGTCTTGAGTTAAGGAGAGATTTTTCCTTTGGATTTGGGGTGAGTTTTAAGAAGCTATTTTCTCATAGGGGCTTGCTTACCTGTGAGGACTCAATATTATCAGAAGGACAGTGATGATTTACCATGCATGGTCTAAACAACCAAACAGGGTTAGTCACACTGTTATTTGCCTTTGGATCATATTGTAAATGATATGAAATCTATACTCTTAAACAATAAAGCAAATGATAAGACATTATATTAGTAGATTTATATTGGTGGAAAATCAGAGCAAGAATCAAAGAAAAATGCCTGTACTGGTACAAGACAACTGAATTTAGGCTTCTTAAAAATTATTAATTACTACTTACCATAACTTTAGTAAGTTTTTTGTTTTGAATGAAATTGAAAGACTATAAATCTTTTAACCTAGAAGCAAAACCTTTTCAGAATGTGTGCAGAGATTTAGAACATTGCACTTCACAAGTCATATAACTTGATTCACATGTCATATACCTTTAGTGTTTGATCTCCTCTCTAAAACCAGGAAGCAGATATACTTTCCATTTATCAAATTGCAAAAGCCATACTGATACCCACAACCACAATTCCCACCTGCTTCCCTTTCATTGAAAGAAAAGTGAAAATGCACATCTGTAATATCTTGAGTTTTGCCGGTGTAAGATACCATTTTTTTTTCCAATTTAAAAAGTGTCTAATGACACTAAAACATGACCCTACAATAAAAAAATACATAATTTGCACTTCAGCAGCATTAAAAATATTTGCTCTATGACAAGCCTTGTTAAGAGGGTGAAAACCTAACAACAGAGTTGGAGAAAATGTCTGTAAGCTACATAGTCAACAAAGAACTTGCATAGAGAATATGTAAAGAGACCTCAAAACTCAACATTACAAAGGAAATAATCGAGGTAGAAAAGTAAATGATATGAGGAGACATTTTACTAAAGACAATACATAGATGACAAGCACATAAAAATCAATCCATAAGTGGCTGAAATTTTAAAAAGTGGTACCGAATGTTGAGAAGGATGTAGAGAACTTAATCTCTCACACTTTCCTGAAGGGAAAGTAAATGGTACACCTGCTTGGAAGACAGTTTAGGACTTTCTTATACTAAATACCGAGTAAAATTAAACTATACTTGCCATAAGATTCAGGAAATGGAATCTTGCACATTTATCCTAGAAAATGGAAAACTCATGTCCACACAAGAAAGCCAGTCCACAAGTGTGTACTATAGCTTTACTTTTCATAATCAAAACATAGAAAAAAAACAAAATAAAACAAATATCCTCCATTTTGAATGAATGGTTAAACACCTGTTGGTACATCCATACTATGAAATAGTGCTCAACAATAAAAATGAATGAGCTATTTTGGATGCTGATAGCACCTTTCTTTATCCTGACTGGCCTAGTGTTTACACAACTCTGCACCTGTGCAAGATTGCAGAAAACTACACACACACACATACACTGACATACACAAATAAGTATATTAAATAATGATATCTGAATAAGATCTGTAGATTGTACCAATGCCAACTGCCCAGTTTTGATAATGTACTCCTTTATGTAACTTTATATAAATCTGTAATAATGTCAAAATAAAAACTTAGAAGAAAACAATTTAACAAAAAAATGTCCATGCATTTCTTTCTTTTCACTTTCAGGAAAGAGCCACTATCTACCCATCAGGTAATGATAGAAATTTGTGTGCATTAAGACACTAAAAATAACTACAGCACTCCCCATGCAACATTCACAGCTTGATTTCTACTAAAGCACTTGTCAATCTTTCTTTTACTTGAAAATACTTGAGTGGGATTACAAACTGCTATTAATAATTACAATGATTCTAAAACGTGAGGAGTACGCTTGAAAAAATCCACAATACCCTTCCTGACAGCAACTTCCTGGTTGAGAAATCCAGATTACAAATAGAAGATTATTAAAAGTTTAAAAACCCAGGGGCACCTGGATAGCTAAGTTTGTTAAGTGTCTGCTTTTGGTTCAGATAGTGATCTCAGAGTCCTGAGATGGAGTGCCCACCCCCTGCTCAGTGGGGAGTCAGCTTCTCCCTCTACCCCTCCCCCAGCTTGCTCACACACACTCTCTCTCTCTCCCCCCCCTTGCCAAAATCTTAACCAAAAAAATCCAAGTTTAAAAAGCCCAAAGCTAATATTAAAAGGACTTCTAAAGACACAAAGCTGTAAGAAGTTTCACATTTAGGGAATTAACATAGTTTCTTCCAAATAGATAAGCATAGTTAAGATGTTGAGATACAGTTGACAGCATTGTCATTCATTTATTGATCAAATATCCATTAATTATATACATTAGATGACAATAACTCTGAAAACAGGTGAATGAACTATTTATACTTGGTTACATTAAAATCCATTGGTCTATCTTTAAAAATAAAACTAGTTATCATCTTAGATTTTGGAAATTAAAAAAGAACATGGCGATATTTTTCCTGTCAAAGTGCTACCAGTTTAGTGTAAGACTGATAAGCAAGGAAATCAATAAAAATATTAACTGAATCTTGTTATGACATCCAACACTTTTGTAAATACTTGTGGAGATTTAAATACAATGTCTTTAATTGATGAAAATACATGTTTAAATGGAGATAAAATATCTTTGATTAACAAAGTGAATTAATACACTTAATAATTAAGTGAAATATTAAAAATAACGTGTGTAATCATTCCTTGAAAAGTAAGCTGGATTTATCTTTAATTTTGAGAAATAAACTGATATCCCTAAATTGTTTAGGGATATATAACTATTTTTTATTCTGGGACTTCTAATGGAGCACTCTGAAAATTATAAATAATAGAGTTTAGAGTAAGTCAATCATATATGTGCCTTAGAGAAGACCTCATCATATTTCAGTTTTTCCACACTGGGTCCAAATAACTTCTGCCTGGAATTTTTTTTTTCTTTTGCTTTACTTTAAGTAGTACATGTTAATTTAGTTCTGGTTACTCCATCCTTTTCCTTTTGTGGTCTATAATCCCTTTTTTTTTTGTAAAGAGGATGGCCCAGGGTAACCAACCGAGTGACTACAGGACAAAAGAAAAATGGGATACGAATTAACAAGAAGTCAAGAAACTCTCAGGCATACCCCATTTTGTCTTTTGTGCATCATCTCCTGGCTCCTCACTTGGATAGAAGTGACATCAAGAACATGATTTCATGATTACAAATTTTATAATACTGTTCATTTGCTTTGCACTTATGAGTTTATTTATTTTCACACTTGGTTCTCTCATTTGATCATCAACAGCCTTTTGAGGTGGATGTGACTCTCAATTCGGAGAAAACTGAAGTTCAGTTACTCAAGTAGCAGGTGAAAATTCACACACATCAAGTAAAGGAGTTGCCAGTTCACATCACCGGAGCCAAGTTAGGTCCTTTCCATTGTAGCGTATTTTGCTCTAAGTCATTTTAAGTTCTGGAAATTTTTTATTGTTGATCTTAAGTATGTGATAGCTGTTTTAGATATCTTCCATTCAGGAGTGGACAGTAGGAATTTTCATTCACTTCCACTCTTTGGGGAGTCTGCCACTCTGGGAATGTAAGAGTTTTTCCTAAGTCTTTTTGGCAGTAACTATGAAATGTCGGCTTTTAATTATCACTACTCCAGTCTTTGTCTTCTATAATTTCTTTCTTCTAAAAGACAGGAACCAAAATCCATGTCTCATCTCCACCTGCTAATCTCGAAACCAGCTGTCAAACCTTTGAATCATTTCACTCAAAGGGTATTTTTAAGGAACCTGTTTTCAAGGCTAAGGTGTTTCAGAATTTTCCTGTTATCCAGCTATGTCCATAGTTACAGAGCTCTCATCCTAGCCTGGTTTCTGTGAACTTGAGGTTGAGCTGACCTAGTTGATTTAATGCTTGTTTACATTCATAATCCATGCTCCTTTCCCATTCTTTGCTACTGTCTTCTTCCTTATGAACACCCCAATTATTAAAAATAATTATTTATGTCTTGATATTATGCTATGTGAATTGTGGGTCACACTTGGGAAGAGTTTCTTTTTTCCCTTGCACTGAATTGAAAGACAACTAAAAGTTAGCTTTGTCTCATCTCTCTGTAGATGCATTTTCCTGAACGTTGGTATTTAGCTTATAGTAGTGATCATTTTGATGTTTTAAAAATCCCAGACATTCAAACCAATAGTATTCTTGTTTCAGGACAGAATCCAAGTTAAAAAAATTAATACCTTGAAATTATATGAATGCATTTTAGAAGGAGAGAAAAGTTACATTTGTCAGTATAGTTAACTACAAAAGGATGGCCATAAGGATCATTTCCAGCCTGTCAGTCTGCACTAGGTGCACTGTATTGAAGGCCAGTGTCCAATTATCTTCAGCCAGACTTGGATCAGTATGACTGGGGAGAAACACAAATGCCTGAAATGCACCAGGAGTCTGATTATAGTCAACAGAGAATCAATGCCAAGCCTCCACGGATCCACAAAAACCTGTCCAAGTTGGCAATTCACCTTGCATTTTTCTGCACAGGATAAACCCTTGACTCTCTGGAATGTTTGATCTGACCTATAGATGAGAAATGCAATCAACCATTCCTTATCTGTGTTAGATTTTTTATACTATCAATATTAATATGTTTCTCCTTGATGCCAAAGACAACTGCCCTCCATTGCATGTTCTGATTACAGTGACAGCTTTGAACTTATATGATTCAATTTGCAAATTTTTATTTGCTTCCCTAGCTTATGTGCCAGCTCAGGCAATTTAAGTAGACTGATACATTTTACATATGGTATTTCTTTTCTGTTTTCCCACCTAATGTGGCCTTTAAGAAGTGAGTCATTATCTCGTTTGAGATAAATTACTGCTTTTACGCAGGAAATGTACTGGCCAATCATCCTGGAGAAAATAACTGGACACATCTCAAGAAAGGGTTGTGAGTCGGCCTGAGAAATGGCCACAGAAACCCAGCAAGAGGTATATCTCACCTAGGGCACTTCTGGGGAGAGGAGTTCAGTTGTCTTTCTTTTCTAATTCCAATGTTGGGTTTTCACTTCCTGCATTTTATCAATTTCAATACAAAATTCTATATGTGTACTACTTTGGAACCAACTTATCTTGTTAGTAATGGAAAATACAGACCAGAAACTAGGACATCTCCACCGGTTTCTCTATTCATTTTCTTTCCCCCAAAATCAAATTTTCTACTATTGCACACACTAAGACGTAATAGAAATTCAGAAGGTAATGCATTGCAGTTGTTTACTCTTTTCTGAAATTTTATTATATATTCATGGTTTGCATTTGTTTTAAAAATGGAGGAGCTAAAGTATTGAGTACAGGAACTGAAGATGACCTTATCATATATAGTCAAGAGCATATTGTCAGTAGTAAGACGGCTATTAAAAAAAAAACTCAGATTTTAGACAAAAAATGATAAATGATATATGGGTTCTGAATAAGAATTTCAGAGTTTGAAACCAAAGTAGCTTAGTTTTGAAAAATTTAATGGGGATTCTACCTCCAGGGGGAGAAGAGAATAATACTTTCAAACAGGTGGGTTTAATTTGCCTTCAAGAAAAGCACAGAGAAATGACAGAAACGTCAGTGTCTAGAAGACTTAGGGATATGATTCACAAAGAGGAAAGCTGAGTGTAGGGGAGAAAATAAGGAGAAGAAAAGGCAATGAGTATAGATCATGTTCTTATCTCAAGTTGGAATTTGTGGGCCCTCACCAATGATGCTAGGTAGGAAAATGGGACCAGAGTTGAGATGTTATATTTTGTTTCTCAAAAGAAGCCAAGGATCCAGGTTCATAAAATATATCTTTATTTTGTTGTTGTTGTTGTTGTTTACTACTCACTGTTCTTATTTAAATTTTGTGAGAATCCCCCTGTCCAGTGGGTTACCGCCTTTCACTCTTTGTCATAGAGACACGGAAAATAACATTTTTATTTTTCTTTGCTTTGTTCTATTATTCCCAAATTACTCATTTGGAACATGATGTTCTTTTTCCAGGTTTTCCTTCCCTACTCATCACCCTCCACCTGCCACGTTGGAAGATTTTTGTACATAAAGAATGGATGATCTAAATTCTGAAAATAAGAGGAAGCCTGCTTGTTAATTCTATTGGAGATGAAATCCATATCCATTTGGAAATAAATGGGAGATAGTCACAAGAATCTTGCTTCTTATTTCCAAATTGGTCTCCCCATTTTCTTCTGAGGTCAGCTCTCACATTCAGCTAGAGTAGAGCACAGGAGCTGGGGTGAACAAAGTATACAAAGGTTTTCTCTCAAAAAAATTATTTGCTGTGGAAAGAAGAATATTTGCTCTCTGGAAGCCCTGTTGGTTGAACTCCTGAATTCCCAATTAAGTCTAGAAAAGAGAATTCATGCATGTCTAAGACTTCTTTACACAAGTTTCTCTCTGTAGCTCATCCTGCTGCTCAAAGACCCTTGACACAAGAATGGACCCAACAATTTTCTTTTTAGAGTAGGAGGCCCCAAATGAAGCTGGAACTACTATATATTCAAACATATGTCACTTTAAATTAGATTCTCCTGTAACCTGTAGCACTTGAAGGTGGAAGCTCTCCTTAAAATGAGAAATAAAAGAATCTTGTTTAAATAACCTCTATCTCTAGCTGATTTAAAATACTTTGACAGATCTATATTTTTTTGAAAAATGAATCAAAAATAATTCAATCAGAAAAGCAACATCTGTTACTAATCAATAGCCTTGCAAGAGAATTAAAATGGTCTTTTTCTCTCCCTTAAAATCTACTGATAATTTTTTTTTATCCTATGCCATTCATTGAGATCAGATGCACTTACTCTGCATCAGATCTTGGAATTACATAAATAATAAAGTCCTCAAGTCTGATGGCATGGGAACAGTGGAATGTGAAACAATATAATCAGAGGGAAAAATCTATATTTAATGTAAAGCATTCTCACACTGTAAAGTAAGATGAATTTTAAGCTTCTTTGTTCTCTGAGGCCAGGTTGTGCCATAGCTAATGTTTTGTATTAAGTCTTGTGCCATTTTATCTGAGGTGATGTCTTATTTTCTTTGTTTATGACTTTAGAAATTATTATAATAGGACACATGAAAGAGACGACAGGGCAAGTACAAATGGATAAAACAGCATTCACTACCCAAAGCAAGTGTAAATGGAGCCAATCATTTTTTAACTTGACAGTCCCTTAATCTTTTCTAGTGAGCTCAGTGATGATTTTTCTTGGTTCAAAACCTGTCACGGCATTCATTTGTGACCATTTTTATTGCTGGGATTAGTCGAGGTCTATCAATTCTAAAACTCCAGTTTGGCCCAGCAAATGTCAGCTTTAATCACTAAATGCCAAACAATGCAAGAATTCCAGAGAGTACCTTTGTAGTTATGATTACATTTTAAAACGGCCCTGTAGTTCATGGACTGACCTAAGCCTGCAAAAATTCAAAATACAGGAGGTCCCTGAATAGAGGCCATGCCTTTTGTTCTCTCTAAAACCTTTAGCTAAATTATTCACCAACCCCCCAAGTCAAAATAGAGAGCAGCCATGTTAAACTTAACCAAGGTGGTTGTGATTCGTATATAGACCCAGGCCATTTTCATGTGCCCTTGGCTTGTCTGGATATGGAAATGTTTACACTGGCACTTCATTATTGAAATCCAGGGTTATTGCTGACATTTAATTTGCACATTTACCAGAGAATCCTATCAGATTTTTCTGCTTGTGCCTAAAGTTGGAGGTGCAGATATTCTCCTAGCATGTTAAGGAAGGTCATTTGCTAGAGATTTAGAGAATATGTTAATGCCTTTAAGATCTACATTTGGATAACATCAAGATAGGGTTTGCCCTGTTCTACCCAGGAGGGTCAGTTAGGAATATGAAAGATTCCTTCAGGCTAAGGGACAATTTAGGGCCTCTGCCCTGTCCTTCCATTCAGCAGAGGACAGAACTGGGAATATGATTCTAATTAGTAAATCTGAAATGTTTTATGAAAATTCCCAGAAATAATTATCTCCCGAATGAGCTGGGAAATTTTATTATTGTGTCTGGAAGGTTTAGTGGAAGCATTGCTCCAACACTGGCCACTAGACCCTTCAGGGAGCATGGCCATCAGCTTAGGAGTGCAAGAGAAAGATTTCAGAGACACTGACTCACCCACAGAAAGGAAGATGGGCATGTAGAAGTCAGAAAAAAATGTTGTACATATGCTCTACAGCCACTCACATAGGACACCCAGGGCCAAGTGGATTTGCCAATCAGTAGGTCCAGAGAGCCACTGCTACCCAGAATGCTAGCAACTAGAAAGCAGTGATTATCTCCCAGATGGTCAAACTTCTACCTTAAGATGGTGTTTCTCCATTCCAACCCTTGAGTCACCTGTTTGGCTTTTGAAACACATGTATACCCTAGCCTTAGTCCTCAGGAGTGTGACTCAGTGGGTCTATGATGGGGCCTAGGTATTATTTCTTAAGTTCCAGTGATGATTCTCATGCAAGCCAAGATTCAGAACTATTATCCTCAGGCATAAAGTCTTAGCAGCACATCACATATTAAAACAAAACACAAAAATAAACTTTAGTGAATAAATCAAAGATAATTCCAGACCAAGTAGGAAAAAGAGGGAGGATGAAATGTACATGATTTCCTTGGAAATGAAGCTATAATTCAAAATAAAATCATGGTTTTCAAACATTAGGATCCATAGAACTACCTAGGAAACTAGTTTAAAACATAGACTTTTTGGCCACACTTCCAACAGATACTGAATCTGTGGATCTTGGTCTAGTATCAGGAGTCTGATTTTTGAAATAAGTGTTCCAGCTGATTCTAATGGCTTAGTAAAACAACAGCAACAGCAACAGCAACAAAACAAAACCCAATCTCAGAACTTTCCTGGTTTTCAAATTGTCAGAGGAGGAATATGTCAATATACAGAACATAATTCTACAAGAAAGGTGTCCTCTTCCTCTGGGTTAATTTTATACTGCAATTGAGTAATGCCTTGCAATCCACTGAAGTATTATTCACATATAAATTATTATTATGACATGGGCCACAAGACCCCAGAATTCTACTGATTTTTCCGTTTCGATTCTGATTGTGCCATGAATTGCTAAACAGGCAGTACAGGGGATAAATTCATATTGATCAGATAAGAAGTTAAAAAGAACTTCCAGGGTATCTATGACTAAGTTAAAATGGTAATAGTTCGTTCTCAGACTTTTTGACTCCAAAGAATTCTTTGGTGGGGTCAAAGGCCATTCAGAACATTTGACCTACCTCATCTAATTTACCCTGGAATAGTGACAAAGCAGGCCTTCAGAATGATTGCGAATCATTGGCCTTGTCATTATCAAAATGCCAATTAATAAAGTTCTAAAATGTTTTGTTATTTTCCAGAACTGTGGGCAGAAATGTTGGCAGAGGGCAAATCAAAGCCCTAAGAATATACGAGACGAGGAATCTTTCCTCATGGATTTTAGAATCTAAGCGAGATAAGAGTCACACATGCGAAATAATTGTGAATAATTTCTAATAGTAAATTAATTACGTACTAAAATACAAGTTATTAATAAGATGCCTGGAACAGGACTACATCATATATGGAGTCCACAATGCAAGAAGGATGGCTAAATAAATGTTGGGTCATTCAGGAAAACTTTGTGGAGGAGGTGGGGCTGGATATGCCACCTGCTGTATTTTAGCTAGCAAGTACATTCATTGCTCACAAATATAAATCTCAAGTAATTCAACTGACTTGAATCTGTGAGTTCCTAACCAACCCTGTCCTGGGTAACAAAAATTTCACTTATCTTGTTTGTTTGTCTGTTTGTTTGTTTGCTTGTTTTTACCTTTTTTATTATCAGAGGTATTTTTTATATTATCAATGTTTGAAATAACAAGTCACTTTGTACTAATGGGTAAAACTCCTGGCTGGCTAACTTCTGCATTTCTTCTCATCATCTCTGGCCTCAGCTTCTATCTCAAGACACTTTTCTGCCCATTCCCTGTCTCTCAAATCTCGTAACCCTTAACCAGTCCGTATTCATTCTTTGAGTAATATAGGACATAAAAACTATTTCACATGTTCCTGTGAAATATTAAGTAATGAGCATGCCCACAATTTTAACTTCTTTCATAACGGCAGTACAAAACACACACATTAAACACAGCTGATGTAAATGGCCCATGGCGGCTGGGTAGAGGGAAATGAATGATCAATAGGAAAGAAGGAGAAATCCATCCAGAGCACTTTTCTAGTAGCTTGTCATCTGTCATCTCATTCAGCATTCAATACAACTCTAAAAAGCAGAAAAACCAAGAGGTTTTATAGAGGTGAAAGTCAAGAGGAGAAAACCAGAATTTGGAGAGATGAAGCAACTGGTCAAGGTCACACAGGTTCTCAAAGCTCTCTGATCAAATCTGCCCTCTTACTGGTGCATCCAAATACTTAGTGAGAACCCAAGGAAGCACTTCTATAATTACAACACTCTGAATTTTGCACAGCATGTTTGGTAAAGACAATTTTACTGAATGATAACAACAATCCCAAAGGAAAAGGATGTCATTCTCCATTTATTTTTCATCCCCATTTTACTGATGAAATTCCATTTTCAGAGAAAATGAAGGCTTAAAAATGTTAAATAACTTGTTTAGTTGTGCCAAGGTCAATGTTTTCTTCCAGTAGAATGCATTGCTACCAATCTGGCTGGGCTTCAAAGTTACTCAATGGGGCTGTTTCACAAAAGAAAATGATTCCATCTACTGAGCTACTAGAAATTTTATCACAAAAATTTATCCTTTTTAGGTCTCTCTAATCTTTAAGAGAGCTTTTATCTAACTTCCATGTTCCCCAAAGATGTGCATGCACTATTGTTCATCACAATTTTGTTTAAAATAGCAAGTTACATATTGCCGTATAACAAATAACCCTAAACATAGTGCCTCAAAAACGAGAATGCCTGATTTATTCAAGTTTCTTCAGTTTCATTTGGGCTTAACTGGGTTGGCCAGATCTGCTGTTGGTGTCTCCTGGAGTTGTCCACAAGGCTATACCTGACAACAAAGTCAGGGCTATGTGATCCATGATAGTCTCACCCCTAGACCTGGCTATTTGCTAAAGCCATGGGCACTCTATTTCCTATTCAAATGATGTTTCCACCAAGACAACAAAGATTTTATCTATGGCATGATATGTGGCAGAATGATTCCCAGGGGACAAGCCCTATTGCTTAGGCATTTATCCACAGTTAGTTTGTGCAGGATTTGCCGATGTCCCATTGGCCCAAGCAATTCATGGTAAGCAGAATAACAGCCCCCAGAGATATCTACATCCTAATCGTGTTGCATGGCAGAAGGGACTTGATAGGTGTGGTTAGGTTAAGGTTCTTGGAATGATAAAAATAATCCCGGATGATTTGAGTGGCCCTGATGTAATCACAAGGATCTGTAATCACAAGGGTACTTATAAAAAGGAGGAAGGAGGGGGTAAGAGTCAGAGTAGACATGTAGCCAAAGCAGAGGTTGGAGTGAGACAGCCATGAACCAAGGAAGGAAACTGGCCTCCAGAAGCTAGAAAATGTAGAAAATGAATCCTCCCCTAGAACCAGCATAAGATACAGAGTTCTGCCAAATTTTGATTTTAGCCCTGTAAGACCAATATTGGACTTCTGACCTTGGGAATGGTAAAACATATTTGGCTCTTTAAAACCATGAAATTTGACATAATCCATTTCAGCAGCAAGAGGAAACAATCTACAAGTCTCGTAGCCAAGCCAGAATCAGCATTGGAAGAGATTCACAGGGAATGGGACCCACTGAAGCCCATTAATGTGACAATCTACCACATAGATGTTCTAAATGTTCGATAGTAGAAAATTGTTTTAGTGGATTATGATAATACCCTGAGATGGAATAATATTCATTAAAATATGTTAATTATAATTATAATAATAAGATTATAATTATATATAAGATTACAATTATAATAATATTAGGAGAATGATGTCATATATTGTTCACATGATATTAAATTTAAGTCTAAAATGTAAGTTGCAAAATATCGAGCACAGTGTAAACCCAGATTTTTAGAGGGAAACCCAAATGAACATCTTGCTCTTAGATGATAGATAGGTAGACAGATGTCCATAAGTAGTCTGGATGTGTATATAACCTTCAAATGAGGTATAGAGGTACATATCACAAAATATAAATTATAGTTTATGGATGATTTGGGCATTTTATTTTTCTACATAATTTCAAATACTTCACAATGAGAAGGAATTAAAGTTTTCCAAAAAAGAAACAAATCTGTTAAAATGTAATAAGGGTTTTGAAGAAAACAAAAATGAACCACACTCTTAGTACTGGTGTGTACTATTCGTATTGCAAGAACAATGGAGACTAGAGAACCTGACTTTGAAGATCTCTTCTAACTCAAGGAAACAGAACACACAGTTGTGAGACCATGAAAAAATACCGTCATACAACAACATTTGAATGGCAATCAACCAGGTAGCTGAAGAAAGGAGAAAGGGCCACTTGTCAAAGCCTGCACTAGGATTGGGGACACTGAACTGACGTTTACAGTAGGTGAGTATATATATATGCTGATGGACAGCAGGGTCAAGTTTGCAGGGAGAAGCATAACTAGAGCTAGCAGAGGAAACATTCTTGATGGAAGTTGAAACTAACTCAGAATGTGGGGTGAGCCAAGCTTCATCTGTATCGAACAAGTCAAGGTTTAAGTCTCAAAATAAATGATAGCTTAGAGTGGAAACTTTGAGAGGAGAAAGAGATGAAAAGAGCTTTGAAAGCTAAGCTGAGAATTTCAAATTGAAATAAAAAAATATTGTTTTGTGTTTTGTTCTATTTTGTTTTGTCTTTATCCTGAAAGCAGAGGAGGTTAACACCATGGTGTTGGTGGGTTTTTTGCTTCATTTTTTAAATCATTTCTTTATAAATAAAAATTTTTTTCTTAATAGTTTCAGATCTTCTATGAGTGTGATACAAGTCTGATCAGAGCTAAACTCATGCGCAATGTTGGGGCTCTGCTTATAATAAATCTAATTCGACTAAATAGAAAACAAAAAGAAACACATGTTATGTCTTCTTT
Organism: Mustela nigripes; assembly: GCF_022355385.1. Classification (NCBI taxonomy): domain Eukaryota; kingdom Metazoa; phylum Chordata; class Mammalia; order Carnivora; family Mustelidae; genus Mustela; species Mustela nigripes. Next base: position 3,635,420 of record NC_081571.1, read on the forward strand.
TAACTCATACCTCCTCTCACTGCTGGTGTGTTTACAAAGCTTACTCTTGCAGTGAAGAGATGCAAATGACCAAACCTACTTTCCCCTCTTGTCTTAAAATGGGAGAACAATAGGAAAAGAGCAAATGTGGGTGCAAAAGTTAAGAATGCATTGAGCTCAGGGCTCCAAAGAGGAGGAGGAGAAGCACATCTAGGAATTTCCCATTTGTAACCCCGACTTTAAATCTAAGGCACTTGGGATTTAAGGTAAAAAAAAAAAAAGAATGTGGTGCTTGCTATGCCCCAAAAGTGTTAAATCTCCCACCAGGAAGGCCTGATACAATTAGGATGGAAATAAAAGCGGCATCTGTTCTAGTTCATCGGACAGACCACCTACAACTCTTACTTTCAACCTCTTAGGATTTGACATGCCCGACTTTCTCTGTTTCAAAGGAAACATTACTAAGTTCAACAGCCACAGATGGAGCTGACAATCGCGATGCTCCTGCTGTCACTGTGGTGGTCAGGGCCATCAATCAGAGGTATGTTAGCCCTGCGAGGGCCTGGAATCCAGGAAACCCATGGGCTCTGGAGCGCAGGGCAAAAGGCAGTGGGCCCTCATCCTTTTCCTCACTTGTCCTCGACATCTACAGCAGGTGGCAGTGAAGAAAGAGAACTAGGGGACTCCTCGTGTATTCTTTATCTTCTCGGGAAAAAAAAAAAAAAAAAAAGAGGGAGAGATGGACTTATAAACACCGCAGTGTGACTTACAGAGTTGTAGAAATAAACTCATCACCATTACTGGAGCCTTTTTCTAAAGCATTACCATTTGCAGCAGAGTCTACAGAGCCCTGGATCTTTAGTGTCCCATGGAACTTGGTAGAAATGTAGAATCCCAGGCCTCACTCCAGGTCTATTTAAGCAGAATCTGTATTTTATTTAATTTTTTTTTTACTACCATTTGTGTTTTTAATTAAACATTTTTACTTTTCAGTTTGAAATAATTTATACTTACAAAGAGTTTCAAAAATGGTACCCAAAAAAGCCCTGTTTACCCAGAATCATATTTTAACAGGATCTTCAAGATATGCTGATGCATGTCAGAGTTTGAGAAGCACCGGTATAAGGAGTATGAGAGAGTGAACTTCCTGATGACCAGGCAATAATAATGAAGTGAGAAAGAAGTTAAATGCAGAAAGTTAATGTTACGTTTTTCATCCTTACATAGTACATGGCTCAAAACTGACATTTTAAAAATGAAACAGAGGGGCACTTGGGTGGCTCAGTGGGTTAAAGCCTCTGCCTTCAGCTCAGGTCATGATCCCAGGGTCCTGAGATCGAGCCCTGCATTGGGCTCTCTGCTCAGCAGGGAGCCTGCTTCCCCCTCTTTTTCTCTGCCTGCCTTTCTGCCTACTTGTGATCTCTGTCTATCAAATAAATAAATAAAATCTTTAGAAACATATTTAATTTTTAGTCTATATTTTTCCATGCTGGACATTTTGGTCAGATCAGTTAAAGTCAGGGTAGCTCCACTGAAATGCACATGAAATGAGAAAGAAATGGAGATAACCACGGTCCACAAAATGGACCAGTCAGACCCATATTCCTGTCAGGGGAATTTGGAAAGGGTATTATTACCTATAAAGAGATGGTCATACCCTCACCTCTATCTCTATTACCTCAGAATACATTTTCCAGATGCTTTTCTGCTTTGACCAGTACTTAACTTAACTGTACTTAAACTTGATCATTATGGTTGAGAGACATTTATTATTATAATGTATATTGAAATTTTTTTAGCAGATTCCATGGTAGCAGTTTGAATATTTTAGAAACCAGGGGAAAGGCTTATTTCTGAATAGAAGTAGCACAAGCAAACAAAGAGTCTTTTGAGAATATTCAGAGAAAACTTAATTCACTGTTTAGCATTTATGCTTTCTCGTGCATTCAAACTCCAATTACATTAACTCCAAAGAGCCTGATTTCCACCGTGGTGTGGCTTTCATTTTTTTCAGTCAGTTTAGCTTGGATGGAGGGTTTATAGTCTCTCAGTCTCTCCAGTAGCTCCATATAACCTTCCTGAGCCATTCTGGGGTACAGGGGTAGGATCGCCTCTCCAAAGAGACCTCAGTATGCCAGGGGGCGTTGTGGCATGGGCAGCCTAACCCTTCAGCTATTACTGTCCAGCATGGCTCGTCAGTGACACGGTAGTGATGATGCATCTCTCCAGATGTGTACTTTAAAAATACACACAGGAAAACCACATCATCCATTGTCCCATTTTAGCTTTCACTCAAAGGAAAGTATCATTTTCAAATCATTTCAATGACAAGCACCCATTTCAAGGTTAGATAAAATATCTTGCTTTAAGTTTTAGAATGTTTCATCTTCTCTTCCAGCCAGCGGCCATGTCATTCTCTTACAAATGACTATAAATGCTTTGTGGGAGGTTTCTTCGAGGGTTTGTACTCAGCTGTGGAAGTGTTCTGCTAAGAGAACGACCCTGTCAGGGGTTTCTCACTGACGTGCTATGTGACACCTTGCTAAAGGCAATAGACAACATTCTGTTACTGAGCCCTCAGGGGAAATGTAATTCAAAGGGCCCAAGATCTTGCATGTAAAAATATTGCTATTAATATCCATGTCAGAGGAAATGGGTACCTGCACATTTGTGTGATCAATGCCTGCAAAGGGCATCTAGTTCTAGTTCTCCACGTCTAAGCTTATATGGTTCTGAACCAGTATTCTTACAAAAGTGAGAAATTCACAGTTTTCACAAATTGTCAGGAAAGGCTCCTAACAGGTGAATCCCAAAGTCTCAGCTTAAAGATACTTTCAGAATGTAGGTAGCTTTGAAAGGTGTTAATTTCAAGCAATTTGATTTATGAAAAATGTGTAGACAAAATGCCAGAGTGAGATAAACCCCTTTAAATGCAATCTGTAAATAGAAAACATTTCTTAGATAAATTGAAAGAAACCTATACAAAGGAATTTAAAATGACCCATAATCCCAAATCTAAGAGCTAAACACTATTGGCATTCAGGAGTATTTCTCATATTCCTCGCCAGTTTTTAAAATTACATGTGCATATTTGCACATTTCTGATTACACAGAAATACCATTGCCAAAAAAGTCCCTTTAGGACACACTCCTATCAGAATGAGATTGTTAAGTACTGAATCCAAACAAACCTGCGTATTTCTGTCAAACTCAAAGTCACATTGTCTTTTTGCCTTCCTATGTAAGGAGTCCCCAAAGTAAAAGGTAGGGTGAACAAGCTGATATAAGACACCCATTGCCATGAGAGACTCTGGACCCTTGGAAACAAGCCCAGAGTTTCAGAAGAGAAGGGATGGGGGGATAGGATAGCCAGATGATGGGTCTTAAGGAGGACACATGTTGAGATGAGCACTGGGTGTTATAGCAACTAATGAATCATTGACCACTACATCAAAAACTAATGATATACTATATGCTGGTTAACTGAACATAATAATAATAATAATAGTAATAATAATAAAAAGACATCCATTCACTGTGGTTATAATGGCATAAATACAGGGTAGCCTGCACAGATCAGGTTCCACTTAATTATTAATAGTGCTCCTGTCTCATGCTCAAAGGTATTCCAGTTGAGACGAGAAATTATATGGTTACCGTATATAAATGGCAGCCTGCTTTTAATGCGTCCACACGCTTTGCGTGGGAAATTAACTGCTCACCTGGGTATTGAATTTGCTTTTCCAGGAAAAAAAAAAAAAATCCCTTTCTCCTATGCAAGCTTTTGTGGGTGGTCTTTTGGCCAGATCTTCATGTAAAATTGCCCCTCCCTAGAGCAAAAGACCCATTTAGTCAACTTTGCTTTATGCAGTTGTGGGGGCTGGGGCTGGGGACTGGGGAAAACTCACCCTTACTTAATGCGGAAGAATCTTCTTGAGGAGATGGGGGTGGTTGGGTGAATAAACTTAAAGCCTATACACAGAGAAATCCATGAACCGGGTGGCTTGCGCTGGAGAAGTAAATTTTCAGTGCTGTTGAGTGGGTCCGTCTATTTACTTATCTCTTACTTTGGTCTCCACTTTAAATTTTTTATGAATCAACCCAAGGGTAATGAACCAGAAAATCCTCAGGTTATTGTGTTTTTGTTATGAATTCCTGATCCTAGGAGCTTCCAACTCAGGTGCATAAAGTTGTTCTGACTTGAAATGACTGGAAAATCGAGTTAGGAGGGGGTTCAAAGGTGGGGGCTAGTATTTCCTTAGAGACTGTGTGGTTAAGAGCAAAGATGGGAAGATGACAGAAGTGTGTGGTTTTTAGGTCTTTTGAATCCTAAGAACAAAAATTTGGAAGAAGGTAAGAAAGAAGTGCTGACCTATCAGTCGGCCATCTTCTCCTCCAGCGTTGTCTCAGTCAAGGTGGGACTATACCTTGATTTGAATCACAAATTTATTTTCGTAACTGGCTTCTTCTTTCCTTGTTCCACAACTGACTTCCTGCTCTGAAAGGAAAGATTCATGAAAGACAATAGTTTTCTAAATGGTTTTCTGTGATGAGACCGTGTTTGCAATACTGTCTGGCACAAGGGAGCACATCTGCTGAAGGCTCATACCAGCTCCAGATGACACTTTGGTCTCCATTGTCTGATATTAATTGCTTGAACTTCACCAATTTCTGTCGATTCTCTCATTTTGGGGGGAGGATCTCAAGTATTGAATTAATTATAATTGGTGGTTACTGACATCTTCACACACTGTAATTCTGAGTTCATGACTAGTCAGCTCTCTTCTACTCATTTATTTACATTCATTCATTTAGTATACTAAGTATACAAATATCCTGTATATATTTAATATACTTAATATATTTAATATATAATGTATATATTATAAAATAAATATATTTTATAATAAAATATCCTGTATATATTAAATATGTATATATTTAATATATATTTAATATATTTAATTTAATAAACAGCTGTGAACCACTGCCCAATCAAAGATCTTGAACATACCTACTAACTTATGTGCTCTTTACATCCCATTATAGAGCCTAAACAATGTACTACTTACATTAATATGCGTTGAGGTATTATCCTGCCTGTTCCTTCTGGTATTTGCTCTTTCACTTAAGGTAACTGTTATGAGGTGAACATTTATGTTCCCCCAAAATTCATTCTGAAACCTTATCCCCCAAGGTGATAGTATTAGGAGGCAGGGCCTTTGGGAGGTAAGTGGGAGCGTGAGATGAGGTCATGAGGGTGGAGCTCTCATGAATTTAGTGCCCTTCTAAGATGAGGCAGAGACTCTAGAGGTTTCTGACTCACCATGACGTGCACTGAGGAAAAACATTGTGAGCACACATTAAAAAGGTAGCTATCTACAAACCAGGAGGACTGCTCTTACCAGGAATCAAATAACCAGCATCCTTGATTTTGGATTCCCAGCCTTCACAGATGGGAGAAATAAATGCTGTTTCAGCCACCCAAAGTATGGTGTTTTGTTATAGTAGCTGGAGCTAAGACAGTAATTTGATAAAATTTAATCTATGCTGTATGGACTTTCACTCTTTCATTTTCAATGCTCTGTAATGTTCATTTGTGTACATGTATCTTAACTTATTAACACTTTAATGTGAATGAGTATTTGGGTTACTTACGGTTTTTGGTAATTAAGAAAAGGACTTCTCTTGGAGACATGACTCTTGGTAGACATGTATTTGGGTATATTCTGAATGTGGGACTGCTGACTCATAGGGTATGCAGATGTTCAATTTCACAAAATAATGCTAAAATGTTTTCCATGTGGATGTATAATTTACAGTCCCACTAGTGATGTTTAGAAGCTCCCATTGATCCACATCCTTTCCAACATTTCGTATTGTTAGACATCTTAATCCTCGTAAACTGAAGGGTTGTTTAAGAGGACATTTTAGTCACCTTGACTTACATTTCTTTAATTAGTGACTGTCTTTTCATGTTTGCTATCCTGTGGTGTTTTCTCCTCTGTTAAATGCCTCTTCTTGTGTTTTGTTCAGTTTTTGCTCATGTAATTTTTTTCTTACTTTTTTTTGCAAAGTTTCTATGTTTTTTTTGCACATTTTTAATTTTAATCTTTTATTGGTTTTACTTGTTGCAAGTATTTCTCTCCCATTTTGTAGCTTGTATTTAAGTTTTTTTTATAAACAGATTTTTTAAAATTTTTAATATAATCAAATAATATAATCAAATCTATAATTCCTTTTCATTATGTTTGGCACTTTTTGTGTCATGTTTAAAAATATTTCCCTACCCTGTGGTAATAAAGCTGCTCCTTTATATTTTATTCTAAAAGTTTTAAGATTTTACTTTTGACATTTAAGTTCTTAATCCATCTGGAATTGATTTCTATGTATGGTAAGAAGTAGGAAACCCATTTTCATTTTTTTCCATATGAATAACCAATTCTTCAAGTACTATTTGTTGAGCTGTATTTTTTCCTTTATCAATTTTATAATAGCTTCACACATGCACACACACACACACACAGTCGAGAAAATGTCCCCAAAGTTTTTTCTTTTATCCCCAATGACAAAAAAAAAAAAAAGTAAAAATTATCATCTTGAATCTGTATGGGTGAGATAACATGTCAGGAAATATACAGAGATTTAATCACAAAAAACTTATTGATTAGGTATAATATTTATTGCCATTTTATAAAGAAGTCAAATAAGGCTAAGAAATGTTACATAGATGTTATGAATATAATAAAAAAGTGTTAAATGTTTTCCCAAGGTCCCCCAGCTGATTGGGAGCAGAGTAAGGGTTCTAGCAAAGACCTAACAGTCTTTGCTTTCACTACTTTAATAGAAAGGGAATTAAATAAGCCCAGCTGTTCTCATGTTATTTGTTCAACATTAAAAGTGAAAAAGAAGGATTGGCCCACTAGCAAATAAGTAGATTGATACTGCCCTTGGGAAAGTGCCTTTCCCTCTTTTTCACAAGGGTCATACATTGACACCAGTCATTTTTCTCTTTGCTACCATACTGCTGTGTACCCCTGGAAGCATTCCTCCTCCTTAGAGTAAGAAGGGGGTATTAAAATTAATAAAATCAAATATTGGATAGAGACAGTGAAGGGTTGCCGAGAATAGGAGCTACACCCATCCCAGGTTCTCAAGGGTCTTTGTAGGATTTTAAAGCATGGATAATCGGCATTTGTGTAAGTGAATTATTCCCTCATCATTTGTTTCATATCACAGCAATCTCTCCCAAATATGCTCTGGGATATTTAACCAATTTTGAAAAGAGGGTATAACTTTTAAGAAATTGCTTTCCATTCTTTGCAACTTTAGAGAAGACCCCAAAAGTCATGGAACCTGAGAAAATACAGAACCAGTCTGTTCCATGTTAGAATCCCCACTGCTCTGTTTACTAGCTGCATGACTTCAGACAAGTAATCCAAATCAGAGATTGCCATACTTTTCCTGGAAAGAACCAACTAGTAAATAGTGTAGTCTCTACAAACCACAGAGTCTGTGTCTATCACAGTATGAAAGTAGCTGTAGGAAGATATATAAACAAATGAGTGTGCTGTGTGCCAATAAAACTTTATATAGAAATACTGAAATTTGAATTTTATTTAATGTTTCATGAAATACTGTTGTTCTTTAATTTTTTCTTTTTTCCATCCATTTGAAAATGTCAACTTTTAGTGCTTGGGTGCTGGATTTAGGGCTTTTAGTGCAAGAGTTAGGGCTGGATTTGGCCTAGGACAATAGTTTACTGAGCCCTAGTCAAATTCTTCTCAGTTGGTTTCTCTGTAAAACTCAAATCATGAGAATTGTCATAGGTATTAATTTGTGGACGGTGTGAGATCATTGAACTGTTTCACTCAGCATAAGCCACAGAGGAGGATATATATATATATATATATATATATATATATTTACATACATACTTATCAAATACATACTTATCAAATAAGTTAATAATACAATAATTTCAGATTTATAAACCAAATATATATATATA